>NC_051071.1:36421529-36746529 GCF_004664715.2 Peromyscus leucopus | reverse complement strand
CCAAGCAATTTTTGGTGCTTTTAGTTGCAAGCATCTAAGCCTATACCAGCAGCCCCTCTCTCTGTTCCCCACATGCCTTTGAGTGGCTACCCCCTTGCTGCAGTATCCACGGACTGATTTGACTCGATGTCTGCCTGCCGAGCCAGCTGCTCTGCATACCTCCCAGCCTATTCCACCTATAGTGCCACACATGCCCACCATGGCATTTCCAGTTAATGTGGGCCCCAGTGCAACTAAACAACCATGGATACCGACCCCTTTTGCAGACCTGTCTTTGGTCTGTAAGGCTGCTAATGCATCAGGTCCAGACTCACTGTATTTTGAGCAAGTCCTACAGCAATGGACAATACATTTACAAACTTATTATAACTGACACAATTTGATAAAGGCTGTGTTGGAGCCTATGGTCTTCCTTAATTGGTGAGCTGCCTATGATGAACAGGCTGAGGCTCAGGCTCATTTTAATATACAGTACAACATTGCTGTTTCTGTCAAGATGCTCACGGGCCAAGGACCATATGCTAACCCTGTCATACAAGCCCAAATTGAACAACACACTTATTTACTTGCCTTGGGAGACAACATTGCTCTTGGTACATTGAAGGGATCCCATCACCCTTCAATGGCAACACTCTGTTCCCCTATTAACCCAGGGGTGAGGATATGCTTACATTTTTCCCCAGAATACCACCACACCAATATTGGTACCCCCCAGAGATGTGCGTCCTACAACAGACCAAGAGACTTTGGACAAAGCAAAAGCTTCAGAGGGGTTGTATGATTTGTCCTGCTACTGTGACATTAGTAAAGGTCATGTCATCGCTGGCATGTGACCCTAGATATTAAGCAATTGCCTCACCCCCTACAAGGTCGATAATACATCACCAGAAGGACTTCAATTGTTGCAATAAAAATTACTGGCATCCCATCCATGCCCTTGAGATTGAAATTTTTAACTAATTCTTCTCTTGTTCAAATATTTTCTGCAACAGGCTCACTAAAAGAAGGCGGCCACAAAGGTGACCCTACAGGCTTTATTGGCTCTCAGATACCTAGATCAAAGTCCTCCTAGAGAGATAATGCATATATGGCTCACTGAGATACACAAGGCTCCTGCCTAAAGCCCACCACCCAGACAGCTCTCCAGGATTGATGCTCTTCCAGGGCTGGTAGTCAATGACGGATATGAGCTTGTTTGACAAGCCAATCTAAGACAGGCACAGTCCATTATGCTGAGCTCTCCTGAGGTGGGGTCAACAAGGTTAGGGCAATGCACCCTAGCTCCCACTGAACATGTCCTATAAAATAATAAAAAGGAGTGGATATGTGGGATGACTCATCCCTAACTGGCTTGAGATCCAGACAGCCCAAACAAGTAAAAAAGATGCTTTCTGAGAGCCAGCCTGTGTCTGCCTGATGGTCTTAGCAACAGCAGCTGAAACATGATCTGGAGATGACCTGGACCAATGAGAGGCAGCCATGTCACACCAGCAGATGCATATTCATCAGACCTCCCCCCAGGGTGGGGTGGAGGGTATAGAAGGCTTGCCTCTTCCTGAATAAACTGAGCTTGTTGTTTCAACATTCTCCCCGAGTCTGTATGGTTTGACTCTGTGCCTACTTGGTCCCCACCCCCAAAGGGAACAACAGCAAGGACCCTGCTACAGAACATGATTCCAATCTCTGTGCCATCTTCATATGGCCTTCTTCTCTGTATCCTCTCTTTTCTTATAAGGACTCCATCCTTTTGCCTTGGTACCTAGTTGAGGCCCAAATGAATTTAACCCACTGAGTGTGTAAAGACACCAGCTTCAAATAAGACCACAGTCTGGGTCACAGAGCTTTGCATTTTGAGGAGATACTAATCATACTAACCTTCCCAACTTATCTTGTTCTTGATATGACCAGGATGGGTTTATTCCCATGTAATTGATATGTTAAAGGAGATGAGATTAGGAAGTAGAGCCCTTGGGACTTGATTATGTTATCGAAGGACCTAGACTCTCAAAATAGAAGCTATGAGGAAGAACTCTATCCTATCATGGGAGAAGACACCAAGTTGAAATCTATGAGCCAGCAAGTGCTGTTCTACATGATATCACATTGGTCTTGAATCTTGAACTTCTCCAAACCTAGAAACTCAAAAAACATATTTTTGTTATATCTGAGGCTTTAACTTTTTGAATTTTTGCTAAAGCTAGTTAAACATCCTAAGACTACTGTCCATATAAGGGTTTCTTCTATGGGAAGGTCTGTTGCTTGTTCCTCCTTACCTACTATACATATTTCTCCCACCACTCCTCACATTCCCTACTGTCTTTGATACCTCCTGATCATCCTTACAGATACATCTTTAATAGGCTGTAATAAACCTAACTCTGTTATGGAATGCTTTATTTCTTGTCCACTTCAGTTACTTGATACAAAATCATAAGGTATATCTAGGAATTTATGCTTATGATTGTAGTTATAGTTTTTCTGGTCCTGCCTGGCCCACAGTCAGGACAAACCTCTCTCACCCACCAGTCCCACAGCCGCTCAGACCCAACCAAGTAAACACACAGAGACTTATAATACTTATAAACTGTATGACCCTGGCAGGCTTTTGTTAACTGTTCTTATATCTTAAATTAACCCATTTCTATTAATTAATTAATAAGTTTCCATGAGGCTTGTGGCTTACCAGTATCTTACATCATCATGCTTCTCATGGCAGCTGTCAGTGTCTTTCTGACTCAGCCTTCCTTTTCCCAGAATTCTCTTCTCTGCTTGTCCCTGCCTGATTACTGGGCCAATCAGCATTTTATTTATACAGAGCGATATCCACAGCACAGTTCATTACTATTTAGAGTTTCAAGTGCCAACCACAGGCTTATTTGCTACTTAGAATCTGAATCTCCTTTATGTCCACCCTGTTTGTTTTAGTTAGGGTTACCACTGCTGGGCTGAAACACCATGACCAAAAGAAATTTGGGAAAGAAAGGGTTTATTCAGCTTACACTTCCACCTTGCTGTTCATCATTTAAGGAAGTCAAGACAGGAACTCGAACAAGGCAGGATCTTAGAGGAAGGACCTGATGCAGAGGTCATGGAGAGGTGCTGCTTACTGGCTTGCTTCCCATGGGTTGCTCAGTCTGCTTTCTTATAGAACTCAGGACCACCAGGGATGGCACCACCCACAATGGGCTGGGCCTTCCCATATCAATCACTAATTAAGAAAATGCATTACAGCTGGATCTTATGGATGCATTTTCTCAATTAAGGTTCCCTCCTCTCAGATAATTCTACTTCATGTGTGAAGTTGATATAAGACTAAGCAGCACACTAAACAGAGTATGCAAGAGAGCGGAAGAGAATATACGCAATGTATTAGGTGGAAGAAAGTAGTGAGGTTAAAAGTGATCTCTTTGCCTGGGGTGTCTCATCTTTACCATTATGAGGGAGGATCCATGAAACTACATATAGAATATGTTGTACACAGCCACTGTCTAGCAACTAGCAGCCATGTGATAAAGCTTTTATACCATCGCTCCTCTTCACTGTCTCCAAAGGTAGTTTATGAAGCTTCTCTGGACAGCAGTTCCTCTCTTACCATTATTTCTTCCTTCTCTGCTAAGTTTTTGGTAACCTGGAAACTTTCATAGAAATGTTTGCCAGGCAGATTCTTGTCTCCCTTATCAGATTGGCTTGAGACAATGAGTTTCCCAGGCTCCCCATTGTCTTAGTTCCAAAGTCTGGCCCTGAACTTTGTGACCCTCTTTTGATGATGCTTACTGGAAATAAGAAGAAAAAAAAAAAAAAGCAGAGAGAAAACTGTGGTCTTTGCCTTCCAGTAACAGAATGGAGTCTGTTTCCTTGGGGTTTGGCAGAAAGAGGCGCTGGTGGCAGCATGACACGGTCATGCCTGCCTGCTCACGGTTCCCGTTCCACTTGATGTTCCTCCTAAACACAGACAGGGGCCACGGGGAGCCCACAATGCAACCTGTCACCAGGCAGCCCTGGGAAACACAAATCTTGTTTTAGAATAAAACAAACAAACACCGGTCTTTGAATGCTCTCACGCCCAAGGTCACTTATGTCACCCACGTGGCCCGTGAGACTCCAGCGAAACATAAAACCATCGAGAGGCCCTTTGATCTTGCACCTTCTTTGGAACATTTTAATCAATTAAGCGTGAAGTCCCTCCACTTCGCTTATGCAGGCCTATATATAAAATGACTTTGGTCTGGCTGACACTTCACTGCATCCAAGATCAAAGATGGAAACAAATGCCAAGTGCAGCCAGGATGATTCGGAGGCTTTTGCCCTGCACTCTCCTCCCCCAGCTTTTAGGAACACTTCTCTCACAAGGCCAAAAAGGAGAGATCTCAGGTATCGATAGAAACCCACACACCAATGCACTTACGCGCGCACGCGTGCGCGCACACACACACACACACACACACACACACACACACACACACACACACTCCTGAGTATTGAAAGAGTCCTTCAATTAGACAAGGGAGAAACTAGCTGAGAAGGCAGGAGTGCTCCATGTGAACAAAGTCTGCCTTAAAAGCTAATCATGTGTTTTGAAGAAAAATAAAATAAGACATTTTGTTGGTGGAGTAATCGTGAGAATGTTCTTCTCTATGAGAAATCAGAAAAGGGTTGTACTCGGAATTAACAAGACAATGGAAGCAGGCACTGGATGCTTTCGACTCTGGATTGCAGTCTCAACTTAGCATCACACATAGGGTTCCACTATCCTCTTTAATAAGATGCCCTCCCATGTCTGTTTGGCCTCATTGAAGGGAGGAGAGCAACAGAGTTAGGAAGACTGAAGTGTTCTACCATTTTCCCATAAAAAGAGAGTCACAATGTTCACTTGGGGAGACCTTATAGTCGTTCAGGCCAGTGCTAACATTTTATATATCATCTCATGTTTTTCATCATAACTATAAAGACGACAGAATTTGTAGTTTCTATCCCCCAGATGGCAAACCTAGATCTCAGCAGTTCAAAGGCTTTCTCCAAGTGTGACTGTGACTTCTACACCTCTGCTCTCTAGTGGCGCCCACTTGTCCTGGCTCCATTGTGTCATCTTTCACCTATGAGCTTGATTGTGTGAAGGATTTTCTTTGCTGCAAACCCTGAAGACTTTATTTCTTGATTTTTTTAAAGCACAGACAGCTATAACTGCTGATCACAGCTCTTGGTCAGCATGAGCTAACTGATGTCAGGACCCTGAGCTCATAAATCCCTAGTCAAAAGAGAAGGCAGTGCAGACCCATTGTGGGACAATACAACCCATCTTCTTGAAAGAGAAAAAGAATCATAGTTCATTATTTACCAAGTTGTCCATGCCAGACACAGCTCTGGTCACCTTGCTCAGATTACTATTAATCATTCATACAGTCTTGTGGTATAGGTGCTATTTTTCTTCAGACAGGATCTCACTTTGTAGCCCACATTAGCCTTGAATTTTAAATCTTCCTGCCTTAGCCTTCCAAAGGCAACATTATAAGGATTGTACCGCCATACTCACCCAGGATACAAACAGTTTTTACCCACCCCCCACCCCCGGTTTAGAAACCTGGAACTGAGAATGGATACAGGGGGGAGGGAGTCTCCACAGGGGACAAACACTCAGGTAGGAACTGGGATTTGGGTCTTGGGTCCCTTTCATGCAGCTTTTTATTGTGCTAATTAATCATATTGTTACAACAGTAGATTTTCAGAATCCAGACTAGGATGGCTTTGGTGTACTCCTCCTCCTATGGTAACGAAGACATTGTGCTCTTAACCAATTCTTCTGACAGTTTGGGAGTTTGCACAAGTCACTGTGGTCCAGCCCTTGACCTGCTCATGAATGCCCAGCATGTCCAAGTTGCCTACACCAAAGCAATTGATGAGTCCTTGAATTTAATTCTTACTTCATATTGAAATGATTTCCTGATGCTGGTTCAGAAGATCTTTAAAATAACTAGCCTTAGATGCTGTCAAATTAAGCAAAATAGAAATTTAAAAAGGAGAAACTGAAATAAGTTCTCAGTCTAATTCCTGGAAGAGGTGAGAATCTGGAAATAGATCCAAACGTTCACACAGACAGAGCTGAACTACTGTCACCCCCTGAAGCAAGTGGGGAACTGGGGAGTGAGGTTTAGAAGGGAAGACAGCATGACTCTGCGGCTTCCAGTGCTTGTCAGGAAGATGACTTCTTTGTCATGTCATTTATTTTTATAGTATAAGTGGTTGGGACTAGAATTAGAGGCACTGAGGAAACTAAAAGAAGCAGATGTCTCTGTGGTCACAGAGCATCCCAGCTGGCCAGGAATTCTGAAGTGTAGGGTGTAGTTTAGGCTAATGACTCAGTAGAAAACCAGCAAAGGGAGATGTTTCCAATAAAGAAAGGAATCGTGTCTCATCAAGGACATTCAGCTGTTCGTACATGCTCCTGTTGGGTTTGGGATTTCCTTGCAGCAGAGGCAGCAGACAAAAAAGAAAAAAAGAAAAGAAATAAAGGAAGGAAGGAGGGAGGGAGGGAGGGAGGGAGGAAGGAAGGAAGGAAGGAAGGAAGGAAAGAAGGAAAGAAAGAAAGAAAGAAAGAAAGAAAGAAAGAAAGAAAGAAAGAAAGAAAGAAAGAAAGAAAGAAAGAAAAGCCATGTCAACATAAACACTGCACATAGGAATGTGAGGTCTCTGGTAATATTACCTAATACTTACTGATGGTTTAATATGCTTTTATTCTAAATGAGAAACACCATGTGTTGATAAGAAAATGGAGCTCTGAGGGTAAATTGACCTAACCAGAATCACAAAGTGATGCATGCTGAAGATGCAGTTTCACACTTGACATTTATCAAGAAAGGTTCCTTACTGCACCGCCTTACTGCAGTGGCTCCTGTGATGTGTAAGAGCAGCAGAGCATTTGGAGAGTTTCCATTTCATCCATAGTTCCTCCGGTAGATTAGAGTACTTCACACCATGTGAGGAAGGGTTTGGGCTATCCCTTTATCATGATGCTTACTTTTTCCCTGAACAGAATTCTTTTATCTAAAATATACAAATTAAGGATCTGAGCTCAGTTTCAACAGGACGATGATTTCATCACCTGAAAGAAATCACTCCAATCAAATTTCAGGCAGCCAAAGCTCTTCTGGGAAAAGCAGCTTTTTCTTTCCAAAAAAATAAACTAAAATCTAGCCAGAATAAAAGACAGTAAAGCTGTAGAGTGATGATGCAAACACCCTAAGCAACTGCTATGTAAAGGAAAGCAGACAGCCACACAACAGTGACATCACCACTTTACAGACTAGGAAGCAGAACTATGACTCTATTCATCATTGCTGATATTTTAACATGAGTTGCCAAATATGGGTGACTTGTCCATTCTAGTGCTGTCAAGAGGCAAAAGAAAATTTAAAAAAAAAAAGCAAGAACATGAGGGTTCGTTTGGTCTTTGCATACCTGTAACCCCTGATCTTAGTAGTCTGCAGCAGAAGGATCAAAAGGGCAAGACCAGATGTGTTACCACCCAGTGCAATGCTGTTACAGAACAAGAAATAGGAAGGAAAAGCTTGTGAGCTTTGGCCTGAGCACATTGCCTAGGTAGTGTGCCTCTCTGTGATTCTAGCAGAAGTTCAAACATAGGGAAACTCAGTGTTCATAGGTCTCTGTGTATAGGTTCACTCAAAGTTAGATTGTATTAATTGTGGTAAACTATGCATCAATTTGCCATTGTAATTGCCCTTAAATGTATAGTTCAGTAGTGTTAACTGCATTCACACTGCAGGGCAAATATCATTTTTAGCTATTTCCAGAATTGAAATCATCTCCCCTTAAAACTATGGTCAAAACCCAGAAAATAATTTTCTAATACCTACTCCTCCTCCCATACCCTGGTAATATCAAGCCTGGTTTGTTTGTTTTGACTGTATGAGTTTGACTATTCATTTCATACAAGTCTTGGTTCTGCTGTGTCTGACCTATTTACTTTCAATTATTTGTTTAAGGTTTAAACTCGTGGAAGTATGGATCAGAATTCTGCTGTGGAATGTAGTTCCGTATGCTGTGAATGTGTGTTGCTCTGATTGGTTGATAAATAAAATGCTTATTGGCCAGTAGCCAGGCAGGAAGTATGGGTGGAATAAGTAGACAAGGAGAATTCTGGGAAGAGGAAGGCTGAGTCAGGAGTCACCAGCCAGACACAGAGGAAGCAAGATGACAAGGCAGAACTTAGAAAAGGTACCAAGCCACATGGCTAAACATAGATAAGAATTATTGGTTAATTTAAGTATAAGAGTTAGTCAGTAATAAGCCTGAGCTAATGGCCATACATTTCATAATTAATATAAGCCTCTGTGTGTTTATTTGGGTCTGAGCAGCTGTGGACCAGGTGGGACATAGGAAAACTTCCAACTACAGAATTTCATTTTTTTTGAAGATTAATAATGTTCCATTATTCACATAAAGAAAATTTTGTTCATTTATTTGTTGATTGATTTTTAAAGCTGTGTTTTACTTTGCCATCTATTGCTATGACAAAATGCCATGATCAAGAGCAATTTGGGGAGGGAAAGAACTTATTTTACCTCACAGTTTATATGAAGGAAAGTCAGGGCAAGAACTCAAGGCAGGAACCCGGGGACAGAACTAAAGCAGAAGCCATGGATGGATGCTGCTCACAGTCTTACTCCTCTTGTCTTGCTCAGTTTGCTTTCTTATATATTCCAAGATCACCTGACCAGGGACGGCATTGCCTAAAAGGGGATGGCCCCTCCACATCAATCATCAAACACAAAAATTCCCTAAAGACTTGCCTATAGGCAATTTGATGGAGAAATTTTTTCAATTGAGGTTCCACATCCTACATGATTCTAGCTTATGTCAAGTTGACAACAACAAAAAAAAACAAAATAAAAATCTAACCAGGAAAATTGACCCTTTGTCAACTTGATACACCAATATATTAATTAACCTTAAACTATAACCTTCCCCTTCTTGTTATCTCTAAGATCTCATGTTAATATTATACAAAACATAAATAACTTTAAAAGTTCCAAAGTCTTTACAAATTTAAACTCTTTAAAAATCTGGGCCTTTAAAAATACCAGATGTCTATTTAAATATCCAAAACCTCTTTAAAAGTTGAGTCTCTCTAAAGTATCCAAGGTCTGTGTGTTCCTGTAAAATCAAAAACCAAGTTGAAGCTCAGTGCCATGCCTTGTGGGTGCTGTGGGCAGGACTCAATCAAGCATCAGCCACCCAGGCTTTCTAGCCCTGGGTCCTAGAGAGGACACCAGCAACAACTCCATGTTAACCAGGAGACTGCCTGGGTGGTGGGGCACCATTATGGTGAGTCAATTCAGGGTGGGGAGGTGGAAGAGAGAGGGGGGAGTAGAATGGTTCATGGGCTAGAGTTAGAGGCAAATCTGAAGGGGTGAGGGTGGTGAAGAACAGACTGATGTGAATGGTATGCTTGTCATTGAAGTCCAAGGTAATATCCAGGCCTGGGCTATTGCCAAGGGTCAAGTCTTGGTCTAATGCCCTAAAGCAGCTAAGGGGAACTGAGTTGATATCTGTGGCTCCTGTTACTACTCAGGGCTATGCAGAAGTCTGTAGTCCAATCCACCAAACTGGTGTCATGTTGGTGTCTGAGGGCCATGTTCCACTGAAGAGTTATGTCAATCTGGGTGGCATGCACTGCCACCTGGGGCCATGATGACATCAGATCCAAGGCTACTGCCTAGAATCATGTCTTGGTCCATGGACCTACTACATCCACCATGGTCTGTATTGATGTCTGGTGGCTCATGTCGCTACCAAAGGCTACATGAATGCCCAATGTCTGGGCTGCGTCCTATGATCACGTTGGTGTCCAAGGGCTGTGCTGGCTCTGGGGCCATGCAGATCTGAGTGGCCTTCACTGTCATGGTGTTGTTCTGGCCAAGGCTGCTGCCTAAGGCATGTCTGGATTGGTGGTCCTACAGAGGCCAGGGTCTGTGTTGATATCTGTGGTTCCTGTTACTAGAGAGGGCCATGTAGTGGTACTTACTCCACCCATGACTTGGACTACACAGCATTTCCTGCCATTGTACGTGAACTCTGATAAGGAGTTGGAGAAGGGTCACATGCCCCTTCTCCCTGCTCTTTATCAGACATCACATATAATGTACACTGGCCACTAGCACAACCCCCTTTGGGCCATATAGCCCAAGGTCATGGGCACAGCAAATACCACTATACAACCATGAAGATTCCAGGGGTATGGGCAACCATCTGAGACCATGTTGGTATCTGAGGGTCATGCTGCTGCTTCTGGAGCCATACTGATGGCAAAAGGTGGTGGAAGTTGTACAGCTACCTGGGTCCATTATGTCATCTGGACACAAGTCATTGCCTAGGATCATGTCTGTGTCTGTGATCCTGTAGTGACCAGGGTCTGGGGTGATATTCATTGTTCCTATTACCACAGAGGGCTCTGGGAATGCCCATGGTCTGGTCAGCCACCTGAGACCATGTTGGTGTCCAAAGGCCATGCATCTGCCAGAGTCATGCTGATCTGAGTGGCCTATGCTGTCACCAGGGCCATGGTGATCTCTGGGCCTTAGCTGCTGTCAAGGACCATGTCTAGGTCCATGGTCATGCTGCAGCTGGGGTCTGTGTTGATGTCCATGGACCCTGTTACCACAAGAGGTCATAGGAACCATGAGTATCAAAATCCAAGTGCTGTATTGAGCTGGCCACATCCCTCACTGGCCCTGGGATAGCTGGCCCTTCCCCTTGCTGGATACTCCAGTGGGAGAGCTGGTTCCTGCAGTCAGGAAAGATGGGCCACTACTAAGCATGGGCATGCACCTTACCTGGGCAGCACACTAATGTTGTATAATATTCTTTTAAGATGTGTTACATTTGTTTATGCTGTGGAACATTTGTTCAATGATGCAAAGATATGTTGTATTCTTTTATATTGCATTTGTTCAACCCTGTGAAGCAGTATTACTGTGCCTATTTAAAACACCTCATGGTCTAATAAAGAGCTGAACAATCAATAGCAAGTCAGGAGAAAGGATAGGAAGAGCTGTCAGACAAAGAGAATAAATAGAAGGAGAAATCTGGAAGGATCAAGAAGAGAGAGGGTCCTATACTTCAACTCACCTATGCAAGACAGTAGAACTGGCCTTGGTGGTGTGAGTGTGGGTAAGCTGATCCAAGGGTCTGGATCAGGAGAACTGGCCATGCCATTTGCTGCAGGCTGCAATGGGTGGGCTGGTGGAGGCAGTGGTGAAGAGCTTGACTGGATGGTGAGGATGAGGGAAAGCTGGTGGGATGACCAGTCCAGCCACCACCTAGGTCCAGATCCAGGGCTATGATCATGTTGGCCCATCCCAACATCCACCTCATCTGAGAACTGTTAAAGGACGAGAAGGGAACAAACCTATAGATCCAAAACTGCAGGGTTTCCTCAACACAGGGCGGCAACAGGATATCCAAGAGGAGCCTCAGTGAGAGCCCATTATATATGCTATAGCAGAAGCCAGAGACCTCCATTCAAACCAATGACTCATGGCCATGAACACTTGCAAGTGAAGACTAAAGGACAAGAGGATGATTCTGTATGTTAAATGTGTTGCTCTGATTGGTTAATAAACAAAACACTGATTGGCCAGTAGCCAGGCAGGAGGTATGGGTAGGACAAGGAGAGAAGAGAATTGTGGGAACAGGAAGGCTGAGGCAGAGAGACACTGCCAGCCGCCGCCGCCATGAGTACCAACATGTAAGATACTGGTAAGCCACAAGCCATGTGGCAAGGTACAGATTTATAGAAATGGGTTAATTTAAGATATAAGAACAGCTAGCTAGAAGCCTGAGCCATTAGGCCAAACAGTATAAATAATATAAGTGCCTGTGTGTTTATTTTATAAGTGGGCTGCAGGACTGTGGGGGCTTGGTGGGGGCTGGAGAGAAACTCTCCAGCTACAGGGTGAGCTGTGTGGCTCGCCAGGCCACACTACAGCTTCCATGAGATTCTTCTCCTTTTTTGTTTTTCCTTTGTTTTGTTTTGTTTGTTAGTTTTGTTTGGTTTGGGGTTTTTGTTTTGTTTTGGGGAGAGGTTGTAAAGGTGGAAGGCAAATGCAGGGGGATGGGGAGATGGGAAGGATCTGGTAATGGGGAGATGGGAAGGATCAATAAGAGTGAAAAAAGTTAAATACCTTCTTATTTCAAGATGAAATAATCAGGGTATAGTCACAATCAAAGCAAAGCAAAAACTAAACTCAACCGTGTAAAAAAATTCAGTGCTGGGCATCTGGGGCCCACTCGTGATTCCCTAGGCTCCAACCTAGATAGGTCCACTTCTCTGGCTTGCCATCTACTGCTCACACAGCATGTCCTGGAGGCTCAAGATGGATCCATTACACAGTTGCCACTGTCCTTGGTGATTGTGCCACAATCCTGGCATCTCCAAAATGCTGATTTCACATTTACCCATAGCCACTCGGCCTTTCTTCAGGAACTCCAGCCATGCCAAGTTGCACCAAGCTTCAGTCTCTCTTCATAGCCCTTTCAATCCTGGGTTTCCATTGTAACTGAGGCTGCATCTTCACTGGTGGCAGGCATCTCACAGTGCCAAGCCTCAGCTGCTCTCAGCATTATCTTCCCCCAAATTCTAAACCCCTTTCATAATTTGTCTAAAACAAATGGACAGACAAGTCACAGCAATCCCCCACGAACCTGGTACTATTGGTTTTTCTGTCTTAGTTTGCCTTCTATTGCTGTGGCACAACCCCATGACCTAAAGCACCTACATCACAGGAAGAAAGGGTTTATCTTCCCTTGCAGCTTACAGTCCTTTATGAAGGGAAATCAGGACTGGAAACTGGAGGCAGAAACTGAAGCATAATGCATGGAGCCACACTGCATACTGGTTTCTCCTGGCTTGCTCAGTTTGCATTCTTATACACTTAAACCACCTGCCCATTGGTGGCACCACCCTCAGTGGGTTGGGCCCTTCCATATCTATTGTGAATCAAGAAAATGCCTTTAAAAATTGTCTACAGGAAATCTGATGGAGGCAGTTTTCAATTGAGATTCCTCCTCCCAGATAACTTTAACTTGTGTCAAGTTGACAAAAAAGCTACCAGAAAAGATTGCTTTCATCATTTAGTTATTATTACTAGGTGTTTTGATCTCATACATGAAATAAAAATTCATAGCATCTTCACTGATATGAATATATTTAATTATTCGTATTTTTAGACAAAGCTTCCCTTAATGGTATCTAGTCCATGCTGAATGAAATGTTTAATTTGAATGGTCCATTTGACAGAACTTACCTAAGAGATGGCATGCATATGAAGGATTTTCCTAAGTTAGTTGAGGTGGAAAAACCATTCCTGAGATCCTGGGCTGTTTAAAAGGAGGAAGGGAGATGAACAGGAACATGCATTCAGTGTTTCTGCTTCCTGATTGTGGATCAGTTCTTTCAAGCCCTTGCTTTACTAAAAACGTTCTTACCATTGCAGGATGTATCCTTGAACTGTGACTCAGAATAAAACTTCCCTTAGGATATCTTTGTAAACACATTTTACAAGAGCAAGAAACACAGAAGAGAAATTTAAAAAATGACGGTGAACTTACAGTCTCCCAAGTTCTATACATTTACAGGCATAGAACATTATGCTAATTTTTTGTCAACTTAATACAAATCTATCTTGGAAGAGGAAATCTGAATTGAGAAAATGCCTTCATATATTGGCCTGTAAACAAGTCCATAGGGATATTGTCCTTATTAATGATATGGGAGGGCCTTGCTCACTATGGGCAGTGCTGGGCAGGTAGCTGTAGATTGTTTAAGAAAGTAGGCAAACCACGAAGAGAAATCTAATAAGTAACATTGCTCTATGGCTTCTGCTTTAGGATCTGGCTCCAGATTCCTTTCTTGAGTTCTTACCATGCCTTCTTTCAGAGATTAGAGAATTGTCAAATAAAAATAAGCCCTTTCCTTCCCACGTTGCTTTTGGACATGGTATTTTATCATAGCAACAGAAACCTTAAGACAACCACTATGTATGGATTTTATGTTTTTAAACTGATCTATACACTTACAAAAATGCATATACTATTAAATAAATATAGATACAAATGTATGGGATGAAAGTAAATATAGTTGAGAGTTGAAGATGTTTTCTTTCCTTTCCTCCTGTATTATCTTGCACATACCCAGCCACCAAACAGCTGCTCATTCATTCCAGTGGTTCTTTGAATGTTGTCCCTGGGTCAAGTTAAAAGTCAGAAAGCCACTTGCTTCTACTTTGTTTTATTGTAGGATATTTTTTTTTTCTGAGTTTGGTTTTGATAGTAGGCCCTTTTGGGAAATTATGACAGATGATTCTAGAAAATGTGTTAATCATTTGAAGGCTGGGTTTTATATGTGGTATACTTCTTAAACTATTCTTCCTCTTGTAAAATTTCTCCCAAGTTTCAATATCAGTCATTCTGGTTTCTCTGCACAACTGTTCCATTTCCTTCTTTATTGTTATTGGATGGGCTCTGTGATCATTTTTCCACTGCTGTGGTCACTAGATTGTTTACAATGTAGTGTCAACCTCTTTGCCATTTTTAAGATTTTCAGACATCACATTATTAAATATTCTGACCTTAGCTTTGACTAAAACCTTTTATTCCCTTATCTTGCTATCGAATCATATCAAATAGCAACATTTTATTGAGGTTACAGCTTGGGGCTAGCATATTTCAGGGAACTTTAGACATCTTGCTTGTTTCTAGCAACTGCACAACAGATTACAGTAATGCCTCTCTGTGTGTTCTCCACCCATCAGACCATGTAACTATCTTAAACCAAATTCTTATCACACAACTTCCCTACTAGGTATCCTTGCTTAACAGCACATCCAAATTTTGAGCAGTCATTATTCCCTCTACAATACTGTGGCTTATTGTGATCTGCTAGCATTGTTTCTGCTGAGCATCCTTAAAGAGTACCACATATCTATCATAGTCATAGAAAATGAAAGAAACTCAAAATTCAAAGTGTGGCCTCTATTTGCTATATATTGAAGTATAATGAAAGGTCATTGGTACTATTTTCTACCTGAGTATGACATGAACATTAGCAATGTCTTTCTGTTTGTAGTTGTAGATATTATTTGATAACTTGCTTCCATCCTACAATCATTTTAGAAATCAAAGCTTAATTATTTTTAAATTATTTTTAATTTAAAGAATGTGTGTGTGCAAGTGTGCATGCTAGCGTTGGTGCCTGTGATGCCCAGAAACATAAAATACTCCTGTGATTGTAATTATAGGCTAGGGAGACACAATCTACTACCACTGTCTTCTTGATATTGAGTATTGTTATCTGCACAGTTTGTGTTCTTTCTACAATGTAGGGGATTCATAATGATCCACTGGGTTATTATGAAGATTAAATGAAACAACACATAGAAATGCATATATGTGGTGATATTTTATTTGGGCTGAAATGTGGTGATATTTTATTTGTGCTTTGATAAATAAAGCTTGCCTGGAGATCAGGGGAAAAGGGGCCAGCCATTTTAAGTAAACAAAGTCAGGCAGCACATGCCCTTAACCCGATCACTTATCAGGCAGGGTCTCTGTGTTCAAGGCCACACTAAGGAACAGAGCCAGGTGTGGTGACACCTGCCTTTAATTCCAATACCAACCATAGAGACCTGGAGGTCTGTACAGACAGGCAGTGACAAGGAATTGAGGTAGCTGGGCTAAGAGCCAATGAGAGGGAAGAAAAGCAAGGCAAATAAAGGTGTGGGTAGACAGGAAGTAGCTCCCATTTGGAAGCTGCAGTGTTGGTGAGGTAAGGTTGGCTAGTGGCTCTCCTATTTCCCTGACCTCTCTAAGGCTTTCACCCCTATATTTGGCTCCATGTTTTATTTTATTTAATAAGACCATTTAGAAATTCATCTATATATATAAATATTGATTTGAGATTACTATTACCACTATAATATACTTAAATAAACATAGGTAGCACTGGTGATTTGATACTAATCCCAATGATTGCATCATCTTAGTCTGCCAGAACAGGTACAAGTAATAATAATCATTCTTCTGGTTTTTGTATGCAGATGACTCCTATTCATACATAAAGCTTCTAGACAGGAATATGGATTATAAAGTGAGTTGTCTTCACTGTATATGGGGTCTTGGGGTGAGACACTCTCTGGATCAATTAGCTCAACACTTTTTGATAAAACAAATACAAATGGGATGCAAAACTTGCCTCTATGTATTTGTCTTCTAGAGTGAGATGATACTGACTATGAACAAAACTGGGGAGTATAGAATGGCAGAAACTCCTAGACATTATAGATTATTCTTATAGTTCCCTTATAGGTGCTTAAATACTGAGAAAACCTTCTAGGCTGAGAATGGAAGTCAGATGCTGAGCATATCTGCACCTGTCTCTGCATCTCTGGGTTTCTGCATATTTTCTTTGGGTAAGTATGGCCTCTTAAATGTAATCATAATAAATAGAGTACACTTAAGAGTATTTTCTCAGTTGCCAGGAACTATTCTAAGCACTTAAGGTGTCTGAATCAATAATCTCACATTGACTTTAAGGTAGCTGCCATATTCTTTTTTTAGTTTGCAAATGGGAAAATGAGCTTGAGAAACTCAGTCCATTTCATCATCTTAGAAAAGGAAGTTGGAATCCTATGGTTGCATATCTATTTTCTATTGAAAGAGCCGGTACTCTGATTAAATTTCCATTTTTTCATTCCTATTGTTAAAGACAAAAAATGTAAATTCCTATTGCTAAAGATGAAATATTTAGGGAAGAGTTTACAAACCTTCTGTCATAGGTACAGCAATCACTTCAACTGGGCCTTTTACTGAGTAAGAGAGCTTGAATCCATCATGGCAAAGTAAAGAACTCATAATAAAAAAATCAGTATGGGGGTGGTGGGTGGAAATTTACAAGGAGGAAACATCAAGAGAAGGATTCAGTAAATTAACCTAAGAAAATCTTTGCTGAAGACATGATGTGGGTTTGGCCCTGGTTAAAGAATATGATGGGATACAGATGCTACTTAGATATGGAGGGTCCAGCGTTCCTTTTATGGGTTTTTACTATAACTGAAATCCGAAAGGAATCAGAAGGAGTATCAGAAACCTGACCTATGTTCAGTTAAGCAAAGACAATATTGAAAAATACTAAGAACATCTACATTGCAGCAATCATTAAGCACATCACATAAGAAGATACTTGATCCCCTTGGAGCTTGTGTTATTGGTCAGGAAAAGGACAAATCAACTTTCAGTTATTACTCAACTAATACAGTATGACAGATACTTAAAACTGATAACTAAAAAAACTTGAGAAATTATTAATTTTACTGCTCTGGTAATTTGCATGATACATTCACACGCAATATTCCCTTTATTGATCACACATAAAATTGCAATAAGGCAGGTATTAAATGCATTAATGTAGCTGCCATATTCTTTTGTTAGCTTGTTATGTATGTTATATAGAAAACTTGGAAGAATTCATCTTTAAAAAGAAAGAAAACTACTTAGAAAATGAGCCACAGAAAGGTACATGCTGTAATGGAAAGCAATCACCAGACAGGGGAAAACTGGCTTTGTTTTTAGGGGAAGTTACAAAAGAGGGACAAAAACAAGGAGGGCAAGAGAAGAGAGAAAGAATGGAAGATGTTCTAGGGAGAAATGCAGAGATCCTGCAAAACCAATTCCATAATGTAACCAGATTCTTTAGACCCTGATGTTTGTAGAAAACACTCTCAAACACGTCTAAATAGAGGTATCAGTTCATATTACATTCATTTATTTTTAATTTTGCAAGAGTGTACACTCCTCAGTGCTCAATGAACAAAATATAGGAAATACATGCATACTATTTAAAAAGTCTCCTCAGCTAAATAATTTTTTTAATTATTTCCCCATTTGCCTTTTATTTACAAATTATAGTTAATACTTAAGGTAAAACTATTTATGCTAGTCTGTTGTCTCATTTTTCATTTCATATATTGTGAGAAATTCACAAGATGTCTCATTATCATCTGAGTATTTTTCTACAGTAGAAGCATAGTTTATCTTTCTAGATTTTGTTCTTTCTGAATGTTAACTTTATGTCACTCTGCCTTGACAATAGGCAGCCTATTTTTACTCAGTCTTACAGATAATGAAATGTTAGTTGATCTGAAGTGAGCAACTTGTCTAAAGAAAGAGATATCCAGCAAAAGAGAATAAGTGAGCTCCAATCATCTTCTCTAGCTTTTCAGACACCTGGACACAAGAGTGTTCACATGAGTGTGCACCATTCACATGAAACTCACAGCCCACTATAGTAACAAAAACCACAAACATTTTGAAACCTGTTGCTAAGACTGGAAAAAAGGAAAAAAATTCACTGAGTATATCTCAAGAACAACAAAAAAGGAGTCCATTCAAAAATTAGAATGACAGCCAAGACTTTTGTAATTAAGGGGAGGACTTGAACTTGATTCTAGATACAGCCAGGAAAGAAAATTATAGCCATCAGGCCCAGGTAGGAAGTGGGATGCAATTAACCAAGGAGCAGCTGTTGAGTATTCAGAGTAGAGGCAAGGGAATTCTTGATTAGAAATCAATGGTAAGGAAAAGGTTGATAGTCTATGGAAGGTGAAGTGCATTCTTCATGAACTGCCTTAGCAGAATGGGCATGAAAATGGTCACAGCACATTTATATCCAGTGTAGTTGAGAATACAGCTCAAAGGAGGAAGACTAAACTTCAGTCAATTAAGGAAGGAGTTCTTTTTATGGCCACTATGGGGAAATTGGTCATGACAGGCCCTTATGTGTCATCTGGACATTCCTTTGTATTCTCCAAATAAAACCTCAACTTTTTTCTTTCTTTCTGGAAGCTAAGGAAACTACAGCCTGAAAGGATTGCTGCCTTTGCTTGCCGTTCCATTTCTTCTGGTCTCAATCCAAGGGAAGGAAGAAGAGCATTGGAGGACTGAGGGACATGGATGGTTAATGGTGGTACAGGCAGAGTGAAGGTAGCCTACCCATGGGGCCTTACTGTTTTTCTCTGGGAAAATACAAGCTATTTCTGCATGTCAGGGAATTTATCCCACAGAGTTGGAAGCTGGCTTTCTACTTCTTTAGTAATTATTTAACAAAAAGAGAGTCTGTAAAGTGATCTTACAGAAACGTTCTCTGAATAAAGTGTTTATCATGTTTGCATGCATACTTAGTAAAACCATCACCCAGGAGAGAAAGCTACTACTGTCCTTTTGCAGACTTAGAAATGCTGTCTGTTTGGGTAATGGCAAAATCTGTATCCTACTCTCACATGGGGATCATTAGAGCAGCCTTAACATTCAAGATATAGCACTTTCCCAGAAAAGGCAGGCTAAGCACAGACACAAAGTCTTTGGGTGATTAATGATTAGAATCCCTTAAGAGCAAGCTGTGGAGGAGCCAGACAGAGCGGAATTAAAATGTTGCATGTTACTTAACATTTCCTCAGATGACTCCCTGCACCTTTGTGATTCACTGTGCCCTGTTAAAGTTGTCTACATTTCCAAGTATCTGGAAGTTTAATGAGAAACATGATGGGGGTTTCTTTGCTCTCATTCATTCTAAATGATGATTGCCTTTAAGACTGATGCTTTAGCTTTTCATGAATATGTTTCAAAAGTAAAACATAGATTCAAATGTTAATGTCATAATAATTCGGTAAGAATGCATAAAATAATATGGATGAATCTCCCAGTGCAGAGCATAATACAAAGCACATCCCAAGCCAAGGTCAACACTATGGTTATATTAAATAGTTGCTTAGTCTTTTGTGTATTCATGATTACCTTCTTGTAATTTTACAGAAATGCATCTATCTGTATTTGGGATTCTGATCAGATAATACTTAGAAGATTAGACCTAATGAAGCACCAATAATAACAATGGTGAATTATTATCAAATTTTTATCAGGTAATAAACGTTGTTTTAAGTACTTTATGCAGGTAGTCACTCTCACCATCTATAGCCACTCATAGAGTACAGTGAGAGTGAAAGAAAAGGTCAGAAAGAATGTAAATTGTCATGTCGTAGTACCAGAACATGCGCATCTCTCCTGTGGCAGCCTTGATGCTAGGATCCAGGCTGGCTCGGTCATCACTGCTCTACATGGACAATAGGAGGAAGACTCAGGTTGTGCTATGTAGGTTTTCCTGTGAACCTGATTTCTGTGGTTGTGTCATCTTTTGGTTTTAGCCATCCAGATTGGGATACAAAGTGTCACAAAAAATGAATCACATCTTATTTCCAAGTTCTAGAAGCCCATAGCACTTCCAGTGTATCCTGTGGGCAAGAACATAGCAGTATGACATGTTAAACCCCAGGAAAGTTTAAAAATATAGCAGTGAATCAAGATACTAGTTCTCTTTTATAAGTAAGAAAAGAAAATAGGTTTCACTAGGAATTACATGATGCAAGAGCAGAGGGAAATAAATAATACAAGTAGGTAATTTTTCACTCAAGTTTGTAAGATGCAAAAATAGACTTAAAGAATTTGCATCCCCATAAGGGATATATCAGAACCCCATCTACAGACTTAACCTTACTGGCTTCTGGGTTCATCAGTTCCTCAATGTCTCCTCTTGAGAGGGAGGTCCATTCATGAAGAATGTTATTTATGGTACTAGAGCTTATGGTATTAATGATACCAGAGTTAGCTCTAATCATTTTAGGTTAAGAATATTCTTAGTGATGAACTACAGTAGGAGACTTATTGTTAATATAAATTTGTTTTGGTTAGTTTTTTCTACTTAACTTATATTAGTATCATGTGCAAAGGGGATACCTCAACAGATACCTTTATCAAATTGGCCTGTTTGCGTGCCTGTGGGTTTTTTTCTTGACTGACAGATGATGTAGGAGGACCTAACCCACTGTGGGTGATATTATCCCTTTGCAGGTGAGTGTAGGCTGTATAAGAAAAGTAGCTGAACAAGCCACAGGAGACAAGCCATTAAGCAGCATTCTTCTTTGGTCTCTGCCTCTGTTGTTTCTTCTAGGTTCCTACTGAGTTCTTGCTTTGACTTTCTTTGATGATGGACTGTAAAAGTTAAGCCAAATATACTTTTCCTCTCTCAAGTTACTTTTGGTCAGTGTTTATGCCAACAAAAGCTCAATCTGGGAGGAGGGGACTGGACCTGCCTAGACTGAGTCTATCAGGTCGATCTCAGTCCTCAGGGGAGGCCTTGCTCGGGAGGAGGTGGGAATGGGGAGTGGGCTGGGGGGAAGGGGAGGGGGACAGGAAGGGGGAGAACAAGGGAATCTGTGGCTGTTATGTAGAACTGAATAGTATTGTAAAATAAAATAAAATAATAATAAAAAAAAGAAAAGCAGACTAATACTATCTTTCATTATTCTTTTTCCATGCTTCATCTTTTTTCCCTAATCCCTCACATGCCTTTGGAGATTAGTCCCTAAATAAACTGCATATATCTGAATCCCTGTTACAAGTTTAGCAACTGGGCATTGATACTAACAAAGCTATACAGTCAGTAAATGAGATGTTACAGCCTGAACTTGGTTGATGACATCCTAATCAGTGTTCTTTACCACCCAACAAAATTTTCCTCCAGTCACTGAAAGTGAGTTTGATGTCACCTGCCTGATTGTTGGTGCACAGGGGACCCGAATCAGGGACAGAATGTCAGCCCTGCATGCAGACTTTCTATGGAACAGGCACAGTGTACTAGCTACTGTACATGCCTTTGTTAATTTGATCCTTCACCTTTGGTCTCTGGGTACTGCTCATTTTAGTGTCTCCAGAATGCATCACAATAACTAGCAGAGTTCATGCTCAGCAAATGAGCATGGAATAAGTAAATTCAACGTGTTAATTCCTCTGAAGCAAGCACTATCACTATATCATTTTTTTTAGTTTGAAAAAATTAATTTTAGTGTAATCAATAGCATTTCATGGTAACAGTTAAAAAGATCATGTGGCGATATTAAATGTGCTGATTATTAAAGACAGATATATTCATCTTTAACCTCTATGTGCTTTCTACTATAATATACAGTAATAGCTAATAATAGCAGACATTAAAGACTCCTAATTACTTGGCACATACTGTGTTAAGTATTCTCCATAGATAACCCACTCTACTCTTGTAATAACCCCATCACATAGATACTATAATTAAACTCAAGTTTCCACACTACTAAGACTCTATTTTCCACTACTGGCAAAATATGTGAGAAGATCAACAACTTAGAGGGGGAAAAGTTAGTTATTTTAGGCTCATTCGTTAAGGATTTTAGCTCATAGTTGCTTGGCTCCTGCTATGGTTAGATGTAACACAGTCCCCAAGGGCTCATGTATTTGAATACTTGCTCCCCAGCTGGTGATACTGTTAGAGAGGTTGTGGACTGTGCAGGAGGTGGAGCCTACATGAAGGAAGTAGGCCACTGCAGGCAGGTCCTTGGGTGTACATAATTCTTGGGTCCCTGCTGTCATCTCTTTGCTTCCCACACTGTGGAGTTAGGAACAAATAGCTTAATACTCTGGCCACCATACATCCTTGAGCATTTCCCATAACCATATTTTCTACCATGATGAATTTGTACCATAGTTAAAATAAGCCATTAGTCAAAATAAATCCTTTCTCTTGTAGGTTGTTACTTATCAGGTATTTTATTACAGAAATGTAGTAAGGGCACTAACACAGATGATTGGTAACAGAAGTGGAGTTGTTGCTGGCCATGTTGTCCATAGGATTTAGAATGGGGTTGTTGGAGAAATGTACAAAAGTTGTATACTGTGAGATAGACAAGCCCTAGAATCCTGTAAGTAGAGCTTAGGAAGCCATTCTGGTGAGAGTTCAAAACATAAGCATGCTGATAGAAATGTAGACAATAAAGACCACACACATGAGGTTTCAGATGTGGAATGAAACTCGATCAGGAAATGGGCTAGAGGCCATCTAGTTTGCATTCTGCAAATCATCTGGCTACATTTTGCTGCTATCCTGAAAATGGGAGTTAGGCTCAATTAAAGAGTAATGGGCTTGGTTATTTGGTGGAGGGAATTCCAAGGGAGCATATCATTCAGGCTGTCATGAGGACACTGCTCACAACTCTTCGCCAGGTTTATGGTGAGAGAGAAGAGCATGAATCAGAAAGATAAGAAAAATACAAAGTTTGATGAGGAAAGTATAGGGAACCCAGACAGCTAAAGCACAAAGGAGATACTTATTTTTTTTGTAAAAAAATTATGATTATAAAATAATTATGTCATTTCTCCATTCCCTTTCCTCACTACAAACTCTCTCATGTATCACTCCCAAGTCTCCTTCAAACTAATGGCCCTGTATTTCACTAATTGTTGTTGCATGTATATATGTGTGTATATATACATACACATTCTTTTTTTTTCCCCTTTAGAACACAGATTTATTGGCTATTGGTGAATCCTGGAAGGGGGGGGTGCTTTTCATTGCTCTAGGTTGTCTCTTCATCCCTGGGTTTGCATCCTCATCTAAGAGGGCAAGTGACATTTCACAGGCTCCGATAGGCACCCACAGTGTTATCCAAGAGTTGAGTGTTGGGGAAATGTCCAGCTTTGTCCAAAAGGAAGTAAAAGGGTCGGCCTTTGATCTTCAGAGGCAACATAGCAAGAACTTCAGCTCTGTGGGCCATGCAGGAAACCTAGTTCAAAGGAACTGTGAAACGGGTTCCCAAGCCAAAGGGGGCATAAGTGGTAAGCGTCACCTGCTGCCCTCCTGCAAGGAGCATGACTGACCGCACAGATCGGAGAGAGTAGAGAAGACCAGCACCAAGGACCAAGGCTCCCATCGTGCCGCAACCAACAACTAGCCCGGAGCGCCAGAGTGCGGAGCACAGGTCCATGTAGCCCCGGTTTGGAGCCTCCGCAGGAACCCGGATCAGAGGTCCGGACAAGGCTGCAACAGCCAGAGAGGTCCAGAAGATGCCCTGGCCGGCGCAAAACAGTCCAAGAATGGCAAAGAAGCGGGGCCGTTCGTGCTGGAAAGCAGCACATCCCCTGGGACCCCATTTTGCAAAGGCCGGCACACAGGGTGGGACCGCAGTACAGACAACAGCCCGCTGACCCGGTGCCCTGGCGGCTACATACACATTCTTAAACACAACCTGCTCTGTGCATAGTCTGTGTACGTTTACTTCTATGTAAATTTTTGGAGCTGAGCATTTGCCACTGGACAACCAATTGATGTGCTCTTCCTTGGGGAAAACCACTTCTGTTCCCAGCTTTCCTTGATTGCCTGCAGTTTGTTGTGAGGGTTGAGGCTTGATGGGCTTTTTTACTGTCTAGCTTAGCTTATCCATTGGGAACATTCTTGTTCAACTTATGTTTGGAAGTTTCAGCAATCATTGAGGGGTAAGAGGGCCAGCCAAAGAAACACATCCTGGCCCTGAACCCAGAGCCAGTGAAAGAAAGGCTTTGTCCCTGAAACCAGAACCAAAGAAACACACACTAACCCAGAAACCAGAGCCAAGGAAACACACTTTGGCTCTGTAACCAGAGGCAGTGAAAGAAACACACCCTGGCCCTGAACCTACAGCCAAACGGCTAAAAAAGGGCCAGTAAAAGAAACACCCCCCCACTCCACCCCCCACCTCCCACCCCCTTCCGTATCTCCCACCCCCACCTCCCCCCACCTCCTCCCCCACCCCTACCTCTCCCACCCAGGCATGAAAAACCAGAGCCAAATCTGTCCCTGATCACCTGAACATGAAACCAACCAATCTCTAAGCAGGAAAACCAACCAATCCCCGAGCATGAAATCTAGCCAATATGAACTTGTCGAAGTTCAAGGGGATTGAAATCGGACCAGTTCCCTCCCTGAAAATGTTCTCCCTGGAAATGCTCCACCCCTAAGAAGCCTTATATAAACTCCTCTGCCTGTTCAGTTGGCAGCTGTCCTCCTCTACCCCGGCAGAGGCAGCTACTTGTCCTGGGTTCTTCCTTCCCAAATAAATCTCTTGAAAGAGTTGTGGGTGAAGCTCTTCTTTTGCTGGTACGGAGCAGAATCCCTGCTGGGAAGCTCCCATAGGGGATCAGAGCGGAAGAAGCAACTGATACATCTGCTGGGAAACTCCCTTAAAGGAGACAAGCAGAAGTAGCAACTTTTTGCCTGAGACTGAGCAGATTGACTTGGCAGAGTGAAGCAGAAGTAACATTTTGGTCTGGAGCTGAGAAGAAATGGATACTTTGCTGGGGAACTCCCATAGTGGGGCAGAGCCGAGCTCAACTATAACAGCTCTCTCTTGAAGAAGAGCAGGATTGCAACATCTTGTGCAACATCCTGTGGGGAGACCATCTCCCAATAGACCCCATCTTCAGGTATAGCCTGACTTTCTGACAAGTTAGGATACCTTTATCTCCAGAGCTGTAACACTCGCAGGTATAGCCTGACTTCCTGTAAAGTCAGAATACCTTACCCTCTGGAGCTGTAACCCTTGCAAGCATATTGGTGAGACTTTATGGGTGTTGTTTCTGATATTACGAGGAGAGAATATCTCACAGCAAGCTCCATTATTCTCTAGCTCTCACAATCTTTCCTCATTTTCTTCAGGATTTCCTGAGCTTTAGGTGCAGTAGTGTTTGGTAAATGTATCCAATGGTACTAGTCTCTAGAACTCTGCATTTTGATTGGTTGTGGCTTTCTGTGGTGGTTGTACTGAGGCAACAGGAAAGTTTCCCTGAGGGCAAAACTTTACCCATCAATGACTCGAGGTATCCAGAAAAAAAAAATCATTTGAAAAACTTACATCTGAACGGAGAGGGCCTAACAGGATGCTATCTGCCTTTAAAAACAAGCACCTGCTTATGGCTAGTGTCCCACATGTCCATTTGTATTTACTGAGTCCTTAGTAAGGGTCCTTGAGATATTGTTTTTTTAATACTAACCAGAAATCATACTATCCCAGCATGATTCAATGGAATGACTGTAAGGTGCCACTCATTTATGATGTTTTAGCCCTCCTGAATGTCTCTCTGCTGATGCAGCAAACTGAATCAGACCAAATTGGAAAGCCTAGGTTAAATGGGCAAAGCGCTCCTGGGTGATTCCCAGGCCACAGAAAGGAGACGGGATACTAGACCAGAAGAACCACGTGTCTGTTTTGGGGGATGCTGCTTATATACCCTGTGGGAGTGGTCTTGAGCCTCTCTGGGAGAGGAGCTGTGTTTGGCGGGCTTTGAAGGGGTGGGTTTAGGGAAAGAGATGGGGAGGGGAGTTGAGGTGGATCCTCTACCAGACTCCTTCCAAACATTCCAGACTCTTTGGGTATAGGGATGCCATGGTGCCAGGGGTTGAGGTGGAGCTCCCACCCAAACAATTTAGACAGATTCCTTTTTCTAACCTACCCTCTGGCTCCTTGGCAATGTTGCTATCACTGTACTTACCATCATTTGATCCTATTTTTAGGTCTCTACCACGATTGATGTTTCATTCAGAATAGAGAACTAAAGTTGTTTTTTATTTTCTATATCAATTGTCTTGCCCATGAATCATTAAACAAAGGCTGAAGAAGTATTGGCTTTTCTGTGATATATGAGATAAAATGATTTTAAAAATATTTTTAAATACTTGAAAAAATCAAATGAAGATTTTCTGACACAATAAAAGGAAGGTTACTTTAAATATGAATGTTGATGTCCATAAATAAAAGTTTGTTGAATTGCAACTCCTGATTCATTAATTTGTTGTCTCTGGCTATTGGGACATGATTGAGTAACTCCAAAAGAAACCATATGGTCCCAAGTCTGAGCATATTTATTATCTCATTATTTAAAAATATTTCAGAATCCTATTCTAGCATATTAACCTTTTGAACAAATTATGTGGGAAGTAACTCCAGAATCAGATAAAGTCTGGGATAGAAGAAAGGGAGAAGATTTCATTTTAGTGACCTATGAACCACATGTGGTGTTCAGATATGTAGGTCTCTATGGAGGACCAGGAAACACTGTATGTAACACCAGGTCTAGCTCTTCTTTTCTGAAAATAAAGAGCAACTTCATTCTGTATCAGCTTGAAATCATCCCAGAAGTAAAGTCAGACTGTAAATTGTGATCACAGAATTATTATTGCCAATAGGTAGAGATAGGGTTTTACTGGATTGGGCTTGGGGAACTGTGGGATGATTGGTAGGAAGGAGGTAAATGAACGTATGGTAGAAACTGGTCAAGAAGGGGAAGTGGATGCATAGTAAGTCCCCTTGAAAATAGGAACATCAGTGGGACAGAGTATGCCTTTAGTTAACATTCAAGAGCATTCAATAAATTCTTAGATTTTGAAAAATAATTCAAATTCTTTCTCTAATTGAATCTTTCTGATAGGACTACGACTTCCCCGTTATCCTAACTACGTCCCAGCTTCCCCATGGACTTTCTGTTGCTCACAGAATTTTCTCAACACTGGGATCTTTGGGGTGTTTCTTTTTTCTTGGCTAACCCAACTGTCCACCATCTCATCTCACTAGCTCAGACCTCACCTCTGCACTGAACCACCTTTCTCTAAATAGTTTCTTCCCTATTATTATTCTATCTTCTCCTACAGTAGCTTTCAACAACTTATCAGAGTTCAGCTATTTTTTTTCTGGTTATATTTGGTTTTTGGGTCAAATTCCTGTCATATGATAAGCTCCATAGGATTTTTGATCAGTGTTTATATGTTCTGTATTGACATCATTAATGTCAAAGTTTACTAAACTATTATACATTTTGGAGTGTTTCTAACTTTGAAGGTGAAAACATTAGATATTATGTGGCACATATTCTGTTGTGAAAGAAAATACTTGAGTAGTTAAGAACAACAAAAGGATTCAGTGTATGTAGTAGTGGTACGGAGCTTTGTCATATAGAGAGATACCAGGCACATGTCTACTTAGTGTTTGGTCCTGGGTTAGTTCTGTTCTTCTTTTTTCATTTCCCACACCATTGCCAACACTGGTCTTAGACAGTGTTTATAGGGTTCGAGCCTCAAGCTGGCTCCAGGGACTCTTGCCTTTGGTATTCATGTGAGTGTGTGGTCTCCTTTGAAGATGAATCAGAATTGAATCTGCAACTTATGGAATATCTCAGGGGTGGTGTCAATGGCTTTCAAGGATAAGCCTTGAAAGTCAGATTTCCATGTAATGTCTTATAGAACTTTATTTGGAGGAAGCCAGGCACCATGTACTAGGGACACTCAAGCAGGTTTGAGAGAGGTCCACATGGAGAAGCGGTGAAACTTCTACACCTTGTTCAGCCCTAGACAAACTCAGAAATGAGAATTCCTCAAAATTGCCACCCAAAGTAACTTAAATATCAACGATGCTCTTAGTTCTTCAAGTGGCTATGTCCTGGGGTACTCTGTTCTAGAATAACCAATCACTGACCCACCCATCTTTCCTGTGGTCATCTGATTGATCATTGTAATAATCAGAGAGCTATTCCTCTGTTTCCTTATTTCTTGCTTTTCTGAGCAAAACCTATTGTAGTTTACCAGAGAGAACTTGACTCTACACCTGGTTCTGATGAGAGCTATTTTGTTAAGGATTGAATGTTTATGATTTCCTCAAATTCGTGTGATGAAACCTCAACCCTGGGGTGAAGGGACATTGGGCATGGTAGTATGTATAGCCAAGCTTTTAGGATACTTATTAGAATTGTATTAGGTTATTAGGAGGGGCCCTATATGAGGGTTTAGCAGCTCAATAAGAAGAGAAAAAATAGTGTATTATTCTCAAAGAGCAAATACTGAGTGGGTAAGTCAGTTTGATTTGTACTAACAAAGTATAGTAAACAGAAGTTCATTTATCAATTTTGGAAAGTCCAAGGTCACAGAGAACCATATTGGATTCTGGTGAGGAACCCTTTCTGGGTGTTTGACTACTATTTTCTTTCTTTTTTTTTTTTGGAAAAGAAATAAATCAAGAGAGCCCACTAGGATTTCCTTTAAAAGGATAATAATCATCTCCTAATGGCACTAGGTTCCAAAAAGCCAGCTCATGCACCAGGGATGAGCCCTGATCTCACTGCATGGGGGTAAGTGAAACAGTTCAAGCTAAATGACTCTCATCTATCCACAGGGCCTAGTTCAGTACCATGGGGGTTCCTCAGCTCCACAGTTCATGGGTTTCCAATAATTTGCATCATGATCTCTATTTCCCTTGCTCATAGGATTCCTCCTCTCTCTTATCGATTGGACTCCTAGAGCTCGGCCTGGTGCCCGGCCATGGATCTCTGCATCTGCTTCCATCAGTCTTTGGACAAGGGCTCTATGATGACAGTTAGGGTATTCAGGCATCTGATCACCAGAGTAGGCCTGCTCAGGCACCCTCTCAACTATTGCCAGTAGTCTATGGTGGGGTCATCCTTGTGGATTCCTGAGAAATTCCCTAGCACCCTGTTTCTCCCTATTCCGGTGATGTCTTCATTTATCATGGTATCTCTTTCCTTGCTCTCCCACTCTGTCCCTGTTCCAGCTCGAACCTCCTGTTCCCCTATGCTCTCATCCCTCATCCCTTGCCCAGAATTATCCCTCCTCACCCCCAATTCACTCATGTACATCTCATCTATTTCTTCTTTGCTGGGTGATCCATGCATCTTTCCTGCAGTCCTCCCTGCTAGCTAGCCTCCCTGGAGCTGTGAGTTGCAGTCTAGTTATCCTTTGCTTTACATCTAGTATTCACATATGAGTGAGTACATACCATGTTTGTCCTTCTGAGTCTGGGTTACCTCACTTGGGATGATATTTTTTAGTTCTATCCATTTGCCTGCAAATTTCATGATGTCATTGTTTGTCTCTGCTGAGTAGTAGTCCATTATGTATTTGTACCACATTTTCTTAATCTATTCTTTAGTTGAGGGGCATCTAGGTTGTTTCCATGTTCTGGGTATTATGAATAATATTGCTATGGACATAGTTGAGCATGTGTCCTTGTGGCATGATTGAGCATTCCTTGGGTATTTGCCCAAGAGTGATATAGCTGGGTCTTGAGGAAGATTGATTGTGTCAATTTTGAGAAACTGCCATACTGATTTCCAAAGTGGCTGTACAATTTTGCATTCCCACAAACAATATAGGAGTGTTCCCCTTGCTCCACATCCTCTCCAATATAAACTGTCCTCAGTATTTTTGATCTTAGCCATTCTGACAGGTGTAAAATGGTATCTCAGAGTCTTTTTGATTTGCATTTCCCTGATGACTAAGGATGTTGAGCAATTCCTCAAATGTCTCTCGGCCATCTGAGAATCTTCCATTGAGAATTCGCTGTTTAGCTCTGTAGCCCATTTTTTTTAAATTGGATTGTTAGATATTTTGATATCTAGTTTCTTGAGTTCTTTGTATATTTTAGAGATCAGCCCTCTGTCAAATGTGGGGTTGGTGAAGATCTTTTCCCATTCTGTAGGCTGTTGTTTTGTCTTTTTGACTGTGTCCTTTGCCCTACAAAAGCTTCTCATTTTCAAGAGGTTCCATTTATTAATTGTTGCTCTTAGTGTCTGTGCTACTGGTGTTATATTTAGGAAATGGTATCCTGTGGCAATATGCTCAAGACTACTTCCTACTTTCTCTTCTATCAAGTTCATTGTAACTGGATTTATGTTGATCCACTTGTATTTGAGTTTTGTGCATGGTGACAGATATATATTTATTTGCAACCTTCTACATGTTGACATCAGTTATGCCAGCACCATTTGTTGAAGATGCTTTCTTTTTTCCATGGTACCGTTTTGGCTTCTTTGTCGAAAATCATATGTTCATAAGTGTGTGGATTAATGTCAGGGTCTTCAATTTGATTTCATTGGTCCACATGTCAGTTTTTATGCCAGTACCAAGCTGTTTTTATTGCTATGGATCTATAGTAGAGCTTACGGTCAGGGATGGTGATGTCTCCAGAGGTTGCTTTATTGTACAGGATTCTTTTAGCTATCCTGGGTTTTTTGTTTTTCCATATGAAGTTGAGTATTGTTCTTTCCAAGTCTGTGAAGAATTGTGTTAAGATTTTGATGGGGATTGCATTGAATCTGTAGATTGCTTTTGGTAAGATTGCCATTTTTACTATGTTAATTATACCTATCCATGAGCATGGAAGATCTTTCCATTTTCTGATATCTTTTCAATTTCTTTCTTCAGGGACTTAAAGTTCTTATCATACAAGTTCTTCTCTTTTTTAGGTAGAGTTACCCCAAGGTATTTTATATTATTTGTGGCTGTTGTAAAGGGTGATGTTTCTCTGATTTCTTTCTCAGCACTTTTGTAATTTGTATATAGGAGGGCTACTGTTTTTTTTTTTTGAGTCAACTTGTATCCTGCCATATTAATGAAGGAGTTTATTAGCTGTAGGAGTTCCCTGGTAGAATTTTTGGGGTCACTTATGTATACTATCATATCATCTGCAAACAGTGAATGTTTGACTTCTTCTTTTCCAATTTCTATCCCTTATCCTTTCTGTCTTATTTCTCTAGCTAGAACTTCAAGTACTATATTGAATAAGTGTGGGGAGAGTGGACAGCCTTGTCTTGTTTCTGATTTTAATGGAATCACTTTGAGTTTCTCTCCATTTAATTTGATGTTGGCTGCTGGCTTGCAGTAAATTGCCTTATTATGTTTAGTTATGTTCCTTGTATTCCTTATCTCTCCAAGACCTTTGTGATGAAGGAGTGTTAGATTTTGTCAAAGGCTTTTTCAGTATCTAATGAGATGATCATGTGGTATTTTTATTTCAGTTTGTTTATATGGTGTATTACATTGGATTTTTGTATGTTGAACCATCTTTGCATCTCTGGGGTGAAGTCTACTTGGTCATGGTGGATAATATTTTTGATGTGTTTTTGGATTCAGTTTGCCAATATTTTATTGAGTATTTTTACATCAATGTTCATGAGGGAGATTGGTCTGTAATTCTCTTTCTTCGTTGCATCTTTGTGTGGTTTGGGTATCAGGGTAACTGCAGCCTCATAAAAAGAGCTTGGTAATGTACCTTATGTTTCTATTATGTGGAACAATTTGAAGAGTATTGGAATTAGTTATTCTTTGAAAATCTGGAAGAATTCTGCACTGAAACCATCTGATCCTGCTTTTTATTTTTTATTTATTTTATTTTTTTGGTTGTGAGACTTTTAATGATGGCTTCTATTTCCCTAGTGGTTATTGTTAATATTTAAATTGTTTATCTGGTCTTGATTTAACTTTGGTATGTGGTATCTACTCTGAAAATTGTCCATTTCTTTCAAATTTTCAAATTTTATGGAGTACAGGTTTTTGAAGCATGACCTGATGAGTCTCTGATTTCCTCATTGTCTGTTGTTATGTTTTCCTTTTCATTTCTAATTTTGTTAATTTGGATGCTCTCTCTCTTCCTTTTGGTTAATTTGGATGAGGGCTTATCTATCTTGTTGATTTCTTCAAAGAACCAGCTCTTTGTTTCATTGTTTCTTTGTGTTGTTCTCTTTGTTTCTATTTTATTGACTTCAGTCTCAATTTGATTATTTGCTCTCATCTTATTTTCTATTGTCTATTCCTCCTGGGTGAATATGCTTCTTTTTGTTCTAGAGCTTTCAGTTATGCTGTTAAGTCATTAGTGTGAGAGTTCTCCATCTTCCTTATTTGGGCATTTAGTGCTATGAGTTTTCCTCTTAGCACTGTTTTCATAGTGTCCCATAAGTTTGGGTATGTTGTACTTTCATTTTCATTGAATTCTAGGAAATCTTCAATTTCTTTCTTTATTTCTTCCTTGACCCATTAGTAATTCATTTGGAGATTATTCAGTTTCCATTAGATTGTAGGCTTTCTGTAATTTTTGTTGTTGTTGAAATCTAACTTTAAGACATGGTGGTCTAATAAAATACAGGAGGTTATTCCAATTTTTTGTATCTATTGAGATTTGTTTTGTGACTGAGCATTTGGTCAATTTTAGAAAAGGTTCCATGGGGTTCTGAGAAGAAGGTATAATCTTTTATGTTAGGGTGGGATGTTCTGTAGATATCTATTAAGTTCATTTGAGTCATAACTACTGTGAGGTCCCTTATTTCTCTGTTAAGTTTTAGTCTGGCAGATCTATCCAGTAGTGAGAGTGGGGTGTTGAAATATAAAACTGCTACTGTGTGGGGTTTGATGTACAATTTATGCTTTAGTAATGTTTCTTTTACAAATGTGGGTGCAACTTGTATTTGGGTCATAAATGTTCAGAATTGAGACTTCATTTTGGTGGATTTTCCCTGTGATAAATATGTAATGTCCTTCCTGATCTCTTTTGATTGATTTTAGTGTGAAGTCTATTTTATTAGATATTAGGATAGCTATACCTGCTTGCTCCTTAAGTCCATTTGATTGGAAAGTCTTTTCCCAGCCTTTTACTCTGAGGTAGTGTCTGTCTTTGTTGAGGTGTGTTTCTTGTATGCAGCAGAAGGATGGATCCTGTTTTTGTACCCATTTTGTTAGCTTGTATCTTTTTTTTTTTTTTTTTTTTTTTTTGAGACAGGGTAGCTAGCTGTCTGTGTAGATCTTGCCCTGTGGATCAGGCTGGCCTTGAATTCACAGAGATCCGCCTGGCTCTGCCTCCCAAGTGCTGGGATTAAAGGCGTGTGCCACCACTGCCAGCCTTAGCTTGTGTCTTTTTAATAGGCGAATTGAGACCATTGATATTAATGGATATTAATGACCAGTGATTGTTAATTCTTGTTAATTTTTTGGTGGTAGTTTTACGCTTTTGAGTAGCACAGTTCAGCTGAGATTCATTCTGGACTGAGAGGCTCCCAGTCTGAGGAAACAGGATCAGCTGAGGAACTGGCAAGGTGAGGTGGCTGTGGCTTGTTCTGCTTCACCTATCTTCCAACATTCACCCCAGTACCTGGCTCAGGTTTGTTTTTATTAATAAGAACTTTTAAGATTTGTGATACATCTGGTGCCCAACATTCCTGGTACTAATTCATGAAAAAGCTGCTTGCTTGTGTTATGACTTTCTTGGCTTTAGTGTTTTCTTTGACTGACAAATCTATTTCCTCTATCATATCTTCAATGCCAGAGATTCTCTCTTCCATCTCTGCATTCTGTTGGTTATTCTTGCATCTGCAGTTCCTGTTTGTTTACTCAGATTTTCCATTTCCAGCATTCCCTCCATTTGTGTCTTCTTTATCGCCTCTATTTCAGTTTTCAAATATTGGACCATTTCCTTCACCTGTTTAATTGCTTTTTCTTGGCTTTCTTTAAGGGTTTTATTGATTTCTTCCAATTTTTATTTGTCTTTTCTTCAATTTCTTTAAGGGAATTTTTCTTTTCCTCTTTAAAGACCTTTATCATCTTCTTAAAGTCATTTTAAAAGTCAATTTCTTCTATTTCTTCTGCTTTGGAATGTTCAGGTCTTGCTGATGTAGAACCACTAGGTTTTGATAGAGCGATATTAGTCTTTATGTTGTTGACTGTATTTTTGCCCTGCCATCTACCTATCTCTTCCTCTACTCAATGCAAGCAGTGTCTGTGTCAGAGGGAGCTTCTCTTGGTCCAATAGAAACTCTTGGTCCAATGGAAGCTCTTGTTCTAATTAGGGCTCTTGGTCCAATTGATGCTTATGGACTCTGTGTCTCAATGAGCAGCTCTTAGTCCAATCTGAGCTGGCAGGCTCTGTCTTAGGGAGCAGTTGCAGTCTCTGAGGGAAGGTGGGGGTTGGAAGAGGTGGGGCTTGAGGGTTACAGGATCTGGTGGGTGATGGTGGTAGTCCAACCTGTCTGAAGAAGATCTGCTTACTGGCCTGAAACTAGAACTGCAATGAATGTTGTTGGGGGTGGGCACAGGGTTGTGCCCCTGGGCCCAAAGCCTAGAGGCTGGGGTGTCTGCCTATGAGGACAAAGACTCACCACTTGGTCCAATGGGCACTGGCGGGCTCTGGTGGTGCCTACCTTTAAGCCCAGCATCCAGAAAGCAGAAGCTGGAAGATCTCTGAGTTTGAGGTCAGCCTGGTCTACAGAATGCGTTCCAGGACACCCATGTCTACACAGAAAAATCCTGTCTTGAAAAACAATCAAACAAATCAAACAACAATAACAAACGGTTGTCAATGTAACAGATCTAGAATTACCGAGGAGGTAAATATCCAATCAAATCTGTGTGATTTTGTAGACTGACTTAATTGAAGTTGAAAGAGCAACCCTGCATGTGTCCATCACCATTTCATTGAATAAGGTCCTAACCTAATACAAAGAAAATTAAGCTGACAACCAAAATTTGATTATGTCTTGGGTAAAGATGTGACAATCTTCTTCCAGCTCTCTCCACCATGCTCATTCTACCCCTGCTATTATGGACCATGCCCTCAAACTGTGAGCCAAAATAAATCCCTTTCTTTGATAAGCACCTCTGTCAAGCATTTTTCATAGCAACAACTAATATGGTGACCTTCTGCAAGACAAGAGGAGTCCCACCAGAATTCAAATCACTTGCTCATGGACTTTATAGCATGAAGAGCTGTGAAAAACATATTTTTATAATATTACTTGAGGCATCCAATCTCTGGATTTTGTTCATGTACTCTGTGCTAAATCAGGTACAACTTTTCTTATTCTTTGAAGAATGAAAGAAAGAGAGCTGCAGAAACTATTAATACTTTGTGGGGAAATCAGCATCAATTCTCAGTGAGAAGTTGATCATAATCTTTCTTAGTGCTTGAGCACCTGTGAGGACTCTCAAGCTACACACAGGGCTGGATGGCCATGAAAGAGGAAGTAAGGAATTGTAATTATTGTGTTTGTGGGGATAGAGAGATGATTCAATATTGAGTGCTTCCTGATCGGCTAGAACATCTAATCTTTGCAGAACTACATCTACTCTTTGCAGAACTCACATTAGGTGGCTCATTGCCTACTGTATCTTTGGCTCTAGGGGATGCCCTTCTCTGGCCTCCACAATCACTTGCACACACGTGACAAACATTAACACAAACACACACAAATAGATATAAAAAATAAATCTTTAAAAGTCTTCCATTTGGGAGATTCATATGAAGTACGTGCCTAGCTTTCTTCCATAAATAAAATAACTTTCTGGAAGTTTCTTATTAACTAGCCAAATGGAGCATGATGGTAATGACTGTCTTATCCAAGCAGCATCCACTCTGTATCATGTTAAAACCACACATTCCCCTGTGACATGGATGCTGTCCCTTTATGAACCTCAAAGAGAGTGTCCATTGCTCTGTCATTGCTTTGCATCTGAATAAGGCACAGGAATGTCCAACATCATGTTCCTCATGCATCAGGTTTATAGGGAACATTTGGGGTTACTACTGGTGGTTGGAAGGGACAGGAGAGGCAAAGTTGTACTGTGATGTTGCCTTTAAAATGCTGCAATTGTTTTTTATAAGTGAAACAGAGATTGATATGCTCTTTCATAAGCTTCATAGTTTGTTACTGGACAGGCATTTCTACTCCCACATCACCCAGTTGTTGCTTGTGCTCTGCCTTGAGAGAAGATGTACAACTTAGGGAAAGTGGTTATCATTGGCCCAGAAATTCCTAAGGGGACTGAGAGGCAAGGCCTATTCAGCTGCTGCTGGATTAGGGGCCCTGCCCCTTCACACTTATAGCAATTATTCACAGTATCCATTATAGACTAGATAGGACATGCTGGTATAAGCCAAGGAATGGAATGGACATGATTCTATTATATTCTAATGTGATAGTGAGATACTGGAAAAGTTAAGGCTTGATGGTCTCAGATCAAGGATGTGTTTCCATATGTGGTATACTCTTCATCATGAATCCGGTGGTTGGGTTCTGCATTGTTTGAGAGTAGTCAACTGAAATACTGCAATGGGATTACTAGACACTGAGATTTCACCTTTGAGAGGAATGAAATCTAAGCAAACATGACTGTTGTATGCAAAGCTACAATTAGTAATTGCTAGTTATTATCTTTACCAAATCCTGTGAGTAATGTGTTTATACCTCCTTGTCTCTCTGTTTCTGTCCCTCTGTCTGTTTCTGTCTCTGTCTGTGAGAGACAGAGGGAGAGGGGGAGAGGGAGAGAAAGGAGAGAGAGAGAGAGAGAGAGAGAGAGAGAGAGAGAGAGAGAGAGAGAGAGAGAGAGAGGAAATACACCTCTAGGTCTGATTCATTAAGACTGACTGAGACTTTTGCTTTGCTGGTACCCTGGGCCTTGATTGTCCTGAGTTTTGAGGGATGTGGGGATGGGAATCACTGCTCTAAAACCTTGTGTTCTCAGACTGTCTGTTCTAGGATGCAATCAGTATTTATAATCTAAAATATGAACACACATAAAATGAGGTGGGAAAGGAAAACAAGGCTAAATGAGAAGAAACACAGAAGGATTTTCACTTCATTTTCTGAGTGTTTAAGTCATCATGTGATTTCTTTGCCAAATGATAAGAGATTTATTTCCTAATCAAACAATAATGTGCATGCCATTCAGATATGTGTTCTTGCACATTTTGCAGCTCCAAAAGGAAGCTGACAAGCAGAAAGGAAGAAATGTAGCTAATCTCAGATTAACAGGAAGGAAAAAAATCAATGTGAAGATGTAAATTAAAGTAAGAACTGGGTGTGGAAGGGACTCAGTGGTAGTACATGATGTGAATCTGTCTCTTCCCTGTGATGCAACAGACCTCTGAGCCTGGTGAGAAGATGTTTCAGGCTCATTCAAAATGAGTGTTGCCCCAGTCTTTTGTTTCATATTATTATTATTACTACTACCATTATTATTATTTTACAAAGAACAGCTTGTGGCCATGAATGAGTTCTAGGATGTGAGTGTACATATGATGTTTGATCCTGTGGCTCTCTTAGGTAGCAGCAGATTTCAGCTGCTCCTAGGCAGCACAGCCTGGGGAGATACATCTGCTTGTAGGAACAATCATCAGTGCTAATGACACAATTGGATAAAAAAAATCTTCCCACTTCAGTTTTGATATGGGGAGGAAAATTCATTAAAAGGACTATCTTTTCTTTCCAAATGGGCAGTAATAACAATGTTTTAATGTATCTCTACTGAGGTTATTCTTTGGCATTATAAAAAAGTCCCTTGGAAAATATTTAGTCATCTCCCAACATCTCATTAGACAATTCAGTCTGTCTATCAGTTCTAGCAAAATCAATATTGTATTATGGCTAGAGAGTCAGGAGACCTGGACTGTATGACCTTGGGCAAGTCACTTAATCTCTCTGCCACCATCTATGCAGACAAAAAAATGTAGTTATTTCTCCAAGGCAGAGCAAGATTAATGACAGCATGTCTCCTAGACGATCGTCTCTGTGGCTCTTTTGCCAGGCCCCATTTTTATGTGTGTGCTTGTTAATTTTGATTTTCCTTGAATCCAAATTTAGCTATCCACTTACTGATACAAAGACAAAGCTAGTCTGAAATGTGGCTGGCTATGGTTTCTACTCAGATTTTGTATCTTTGGACAGTGGTAGAACTTTTACTGCTTTCTTTTCTCTCTTTGTGGTAGGAAGAGGAAGTCAACAGACAACTCCTTCTGGGTAAGAGTTGCTATGCATAAGTAGCTCTCTGCTCTGGGAATTTCCTGGTTTCTTGTTCTGAGGCATCTTGTTTCAACATCCCAGATTTCACCTGCCTTGGTCAAACCTAGCCAATGTGATGGGTAATCAAGTTCCATCTTGCATTTCCATGGTAGTCATTGAAATTCTCTCAGGGTGCGTTCCTGCACTTGTGTGAGCTGTTACTCAAGTGATCCAAACTCACTGGAGGGCACACCTATGAGCCCATCATATTTCTCCATCTGCCCCTCTGACAATCTTCTATTCTTCTAACATGGCTAAAGACTTATGTCAGCTTGTATCAGAATTGTCCCATCTTTGTTTCCATTCTGGGATCAATTTTTTTCTCTGAAAATGTAAACATTAAATAATGTTACTCCTTTGTTCATCCTGATGTGTTTCTGAATTAGTGCACCCATTTTCTTGGCTTCAACTACCACCTGAGTTAAAAACAGTTCTTGCTCCTCCAATGTTCACATCCCATAGTCCATGATTTGGTTTTAAATATTCTTTGTTGTTGTTTGTCCACATAATGCTAACTATAGAGAAATGGCAATAATACTTCCTTGTGAGAAATCTGGCATACCAAAATAAACGTTTGGGACTTGCTTTCTAAAGAGTGGGAATTAAGGATACTTAATTCCCATGATCTAGAGGAGTATATGGTTTAATTCAGAAAACTGGACAGTACACTGCAGAATAAATGCCTGGGATGCCAGGTCACCATCTTTCACTCTTCAAGGCATACTCAGCCCAATAAAGTCACCAAAATGTAATTAAGATCTAGATTTTAATTGACATTTTTAATGTATGGATATTTTCTGCTAGGGTTCTATTTGACTTATTTCCTGAGTGTCTGGCTTGGTATAAGCTGAAAGGGAGAGTGAGTTGTGAGTTTCACAGTACAGATTGATCAACAGTTGTTTCAATTCAGCTTCATCGGCCGTTCAGCTTGTGAGCATTCCTTTGACATCCGAGGAATAATATTATTCTAAGATTTTGATGCTATTATCAGATACTATTTACAGAGGCATATCCTTTGAAAGTTGGAAGGAACTACATTAAGCCTAGCTAAGAAGCCATGATTTTGAACTGGAAATCTCTTTCATTTGTTGGTTGGAAAACCCACTGCAAATAGGTACTCAATAGAAAAAAAACATAATGAACATTAAGCCAGTAAATAGACACTATTGTGTTGTACACATAGAACCAATGCGTGCCATAGATAGTACTCACCAGATTCTTAATCTTACATCAGAACACAGAGTTCCCTTCCTTTGGATATTTATGCATAGACTGCTTTCCTTGGGCAACCTGCTCAAATCTATCTACACACAAACTTTCATTACTTCCATCCTACATTCTATTTTATCCTCCTTGACACAGTTGCAAGTCATTTTCTCCCAGAACCATCCCACCTCCTGGTATACACTTATGTGACTGAACGTTTCTGTTCTAGTTTTTTTAATGTAGCCAAACATGACCTTGAACTTCTGATCACCCTGCCTCCACTGATGGAGAGCTGTCATAGCACCAAGACAGCACCACCAACACTGGTTTTTATCACACGCCAGAAATGCTCATTTGAATTTTGTCAACTCTACTCAATTGAGAGTCATCTGGCAAGAGAGAACTCAACTGAGAAAATGCTTCCACCAGATTGGCCTCTAAGAAGTCTGTAAGTCAGTTTCGATTAATGATTGATGTGTGAAGGCCCAGCCCGTTGTGGGAAGTATAACCCCTGAGCAAGTGGTCCTCCTGCCATGGATAACAACAAGCAAGCAAGCTGAGAGAGTCATGCATAGTAAACCAGGAAGCAGTGTTTGGTGGTTCTGCTTCAGTTCCTACCTGACCCACTGAATGCCAAAGCTATGATCCCATCATACTTTCCAGTTGCCCTTCTGACCATCTTCTATTATCCCTAACATATGTCTAAACAGTCTTGCTTGCTTGTGTTAGAATTACCTCATTTTTTTGTCCACATCCTGGAATCAAATAATCCCCCTGAAAATGTAAGCACTATTTGAAATCAGATGTTACTCCTCTGGTCAAGTTCACTCTGATGTGTTTGTGAATTAGTTCACCCATTTTCTTGGCTTCAACTACCACCTGAACTTGGAACAATTGCTGCTCCTCCAGTGTCCACATCCCACAGTCCACGATTTGCTTTTAAACATTCCTTATTGTCATTTGTCAACTACAGAGGGATAACAATTATTCTTCCTCGTGAGGAGTCTGGCATACCAGATCACATGTTTGGGTCTTGCTCTCTGTATCGTGGGAATTGAAGATGTGTTCTGTCATTGTGCTTGCTTTACACTCCTGCCTTAGCTTCCATCACTGGACTAGAAGCTCTAAGATGAAATAAATCCTTTCCCCATGTTGCTTTTCTTCCATCATGGTGCTTATCACAGTAATCGAAAACAAGCTAAGTCAAAGGGATCAAACCCATGGTTTTGGACATGCTAAGCAAGTACTGTATCAACTGAGCAACAACAGTATCATGGCTGTACTTTCACTAGTGTACCATTATGTCCTTAAAGGTGCATCACAGTCTGATATTACATGCCAGTTTGATCATTTGCATAGCATCTGTTACTGTCTTAGTTAGCTTTCTGTTGCTGTGATAAAACACCACAACCAAATGTAACTGGAAAGGAGAGGATTTATTTAGCTCACACTTCCATATCTTTCACAGCCCATCAACAGAGGAAGATAGGGTGGGAACTCAAAGCAGGTGCCTGGAGCAGGTAAGGGAGTGAAAAAGCTAAGGGACTGAAGCAGAAGCGACAGAGCAGTGCTCCTTACTGACTTGCTCCCCATGGATTACTTGGCCAGCTTTGTTATAGAACCCGGGGCCACCTTCCCAGAAGTGGTACTGTCCATAGTGATCTGGGTCCTCTCACATCAATCAAAAAATTGAAAAAACAAATGCACCACAGGCATGTCCACAGGCCAATATTGTGGGATATTTTCTCAAATGAGATTCCTTCTTCCTAAATGACTCCAGCTTGTGTCAAGTTGACATAAAAGTAGCCAGAACAGTTACCTAGTCTAGATTCAGTCCATATCCATGAAACATAAGCTCTAACATGGCAGAGATTGTCTACTTTATATGGAACTATGTGAGATGTCTGCCATCTTTTCTTGTAATTGATAGAAGTCATGAAACAGAAATCATTTCTTAAATGACTGTGAGTACACAAAGAGGGTTAAGAAAGAAGATAGCTTCTATACTTTTATAGCTTTCTCTCCTTTATATAATATCTCACATAAAAGTTCATATACTTTTTATAGCTTATATCTTATTACAGACATCGCTGTAGAAATCATGGTCAGTACCTGAGGCAGATGATGCCATAAAGTTCAAGATCTTTATGTCCTGAATTCAAGTCTTTTAATCATTTCTCCAGGAGGAAATGTTGCTGACAAAGAAAACCATCTATTAAAAAATTCCCACAGTAATTCTAAAGCAAGAGATGCTCTTTTACAGTTTTAATCTGTGATCAGAACGAATTCCAAAGATTGAGGTGGTTGTTATTTCGTGATCATATTCTTCAATTGATTGCATTCCAGTTTCCTGCTGGTGTCTCACTCATGGGAGAATTAAAAAAATGCTAGGAATGTTTAAGAGCTTCATTTATTAAATTACAAATGTTTGTTATTGTATGTGATAATTTTAATTTTGTATTTTTAAAAATTGAATTCTATCACTAAAGCTGTAGGATAGATTTTTATTTAAAAGAGTGTTATGGTTAATGGCTTAGAAATCAGGAGCATTTTTAATATGAATAATTTCCCTTGATTTGTGTGATTTGCTAATCATTTTCTGGCTGTGAGATTTTCTTCATTAAAGGCTCGTGATTGGAAGGCAAACAAAATGTGATCCCTGTGACACTAACTCTGCTCAAGTCCCACAGAAATAGACTTTATTTTGTCACTTTATAATCAAGAAGGATGAAAAATATGCCAAACCCTATATGATGTCTCCTTTTTCTTCAAAACGGGAGCAAATAGTCAAATCTCTAGTAAGATTATTTACATATACATGATCAATAGCACAGATAATCAGGCTTCAAACTTAGCAGTCTCCAAGTAGAGGCATTCTGTGGCTGAATGGCTGTCTATATTATCAGCAAATACACTAGTATGAACTGCCCAATATTGGGTCCAGCTCCTTTGATTTCCAGCCTTATATACTGCAATATACCAGGGAACACAGGGATTCCATTCACTTATAGAGATGAGGGAGATTTTACATATAAAACTCAATCATAGGTCCTGCTCTATAGCAAGGAAACTGCAAACACTAGCCACTAGGATGGTGTTTATCTGGGACATCAGATGGAAATCTTGTTATATTTGTAGATGACTCTTTGCTTCATGAATGATTCAGTAGCTCTGAAAAAGAAAGGAACTCATAGTAACACATGAATGTTTTATAATTGTTATTTAATATTTATGTAATACAACTAAAGTCATTTTAAACATGAATGAATAAGTGACTGGATGTTCACACCTGGAATAGTGGGTATATTGTGTGTGCCTGGGGGGGGGGCATGATTGTCTTAAAAAGAGATGAATCCCTCATACAGTAGAGGTCAAGTATTAATATTCTTCCTAGACAATGGCACTTCCTTGATATGAATTTTTGCTAGTTCTGGATAGCTGGATCTAGCAAAGGCAGTGATACCCAAAGAAGACCCTTTGTATTAGCTCTGTTTCATTTTATAATTCCTTTTGGTGGAAGGATTTAATTTAATGCATTTTCCATAGCAAAGAATATGTATTCTATCTATCTCTTTTATGCAGCCTCCAGATGTGACAATACTTTAATTTCAAAGCAAATTTTTTGGAAACATAAAGGCATAGGTTGTCTTTCTTGTTCCTTTCATGTCACTATATCCAATTCATAACAAAACACCTGCAAAGCAGTGCAGTTTCTAAGAAAACGGCCAAGCTGTTAATGAAGTAGACATCTTTTAATTTACAAACATCAGTAGTGTAACCGATATTAGTCTGTAGAAAGACAAAGCATAATTGTCATTGTTAAAAAGAGTTTTTCTTTTAAAGAAACATCTGCATCTTCACAGGGCACCCTGGGATTTTCATGAAGGAAGAGCACAGTCAACTATAAATCATTATCAACTCTACAATGTCACTTAGAAGCAAACTTGTTAACATGGGAGCGGTAAGGTAATCAAGGAGTTTTATTGTTTGGAGAAAAATTACAGTTTTTGACATGACAGTCTTTCTTCTTCCCCCCTTCCCCAAAGCATGGCAGGGAAAAATTAATTAATTTGTAAAAGGTCTATTTCCTATTGTCCATCGCTACAGATAATTTCCTTCCTCCTGTGAGGACATATGACAGATGGGTACACTTGCTGTCTTTACTCATAGCCTTTGCAAACCCTCTGCAAGTGTCCTGAAAGAGGCCACAGGTCAGTGACATCAGTGGTCAGATGTCGAGGTCAGCCAAGAGAACAACATATACCTATCCCAAGATACCAAAATAACATCCTATGTTAGTTCTATTGCCAAAAAAATCCTGATTTTTTTAAGTTTGAAAATGTACAAAAATATCAGGATAATTATAAATTAATATATATTAAAGCATCGAGAAACAGTCCAAAGTGATGACCTAAATCCTTAAGTACAATGTACTTTAATACAATAAATATTTCTCGTTGAAAATGAATACTGTATAGGGCTATTTAGAACTCATAAAAACAAAAATTCATATTATTACTAATTTTTTATTTATCAATAATCTATTGGTTCTTTATCATCTCCTTTATCATTTATATTACAAAAATTAATACTGGAAAGTGGTAGATAAACACCTTCGTGTGCTGTTTCTGCAGATATGTATCTTTGCCAAAGACAATAAAATACATTGCAGCCCTCCACACCCATTTCTCTCCTGAATGAAACCCAGATGGCAGGACATTTTATATCTTCCACAAAATATTTCTCATCCCTTGGATCTATCTACAAATTCTGGGTTTCCATTCCCCTGCCTCACAGTCCCATTGAGATGCTTGTGCTTGGTGTGTTCTTGTGAACTGCACTGATGTGAAGGGGGTCATGGGTTTTATGCTCTGGGCAATCACGTGTGAATGTACAGTCCCATGTTAGGCTCTTGTATATGTGCTTCTGCTAGGATTAGCATGTTCCAAAGATGGCTCCGTGTTGCCATGGTCCCCACTGCTGCACTAATGCCTCCGAGTGTGGCTTTTCTTCACACTTTTTCCAGTGTAGGGGAAGCTTTAGTACAAGTATGTCTTTTATTATTTTTTTTCCAAACGCAGACAAGTCTTTATTATCATAATAAAAATAAGTCTGTTCTGTATTTTACAATATATTTCAAATATTTCCATTATGAAGCATGAATTAGTCCAACATGGTCAAGAAGTGTATAACCTTCGCCAAAGATGGAAGCTGCTAGAAATGCAGTTAGGAGGCACATCTCGTGCAGCCACACTTCACCACCTTCTCCACCTCGTCCACAAATGAGGATCCATCTGTGCACTCGAAGGAGTATTTCCGCCTCTTGCTCCTCAGAGGTCCACAGCATTGCCCACCGGCACACCCACCTCTACATTCCAAGCGAGATACTTTCTTTGTTGTTTGACAGGCAGCATAACCCTGCTGCTTTTGGTAATAATCTCGGATCCGTTCCCCTCGGCAAGAAATTTCTAGAAAAGAACAAGGAAATAAGAGCATTTTTAAAGACAGACACTGTAAGTTTTGTAGAGTGATCGAATGAAAGTCAAGATCTCCATTTTGTGGTCATTGTCCTTCCTAGCATTTTGAAACTGCTATTTTTAGTGTGATGCTTGAAGTCTACATTATGGACTGATGGCATGATCCAATCTTCCTTGAAAAATGCATCTTTTAGGCCTCTATTTCCAGCAAAGTGAATGCTATATATGTAGACAATAAATACAACATGTTTGTTCTGACAAGAAAATTGGATTCCTAAATCTTTTCCTTTATTGCAAAAAAGGAGAAAAAAAAATACACATCTTCTGTTTCTACAGGACTAACAGCTGGTTTTGTTTACCACGGGGAGCAGTTTCACAGAGAATGCAATTTAATTTATTAGGCCCAGAATTTAATATTATCCAATATGTTACTTAATACAAGTAACATTCCACTAACTTCATAAATTACGCTAGTATGAAGTAGTTCAAAAAAGAGACATCTGTTAAAGGCTTCTGCAGGCACGTTCATCTTATTGTCTGATGCACCAAAGTCTGTGCCAGCTGGAGGCCAGGCAAGTTCTGATTTTGGAAACAAAGCAGAGAGAGGTGGGCTGAGAACACAGCCGGCTTCCATCGCTCTCACCTGCATAATTTACTGTGATAAATCAGTCGATGCTAAGGGCAAGGGTGACTGTACTCCAACCCGGTGATTCTGTACTCAAACCAGAACAGAGCTACCACCTCCATGGTCTCTCTCTGGAGCCAGATTAGTAATACATGTAGGTGAAGGGATCAGGTAGAGGCTCCAGTTGAGTTGGGTAGCTGTACTCTGAAGAAGGGAAAAAGAGACTTTCTAGAGCAAGTCAAATTGTGATAAGATGTCTGATGGCCATGGAACGACCTTAGAGTGAGACTTGACTGCTTTTCGTAGTTAGTAAATGCATACCACCTGAGAACCAATCAACAACAGTAGTTACAAGCCACGCCCGGGCCAAGAGTTTCCTCACTGCACTCTTATGTCTTTCACCCAGGATGAGGCATCCCTCGTGGTTTGTGACAAGGTGCCTACCTAGCTTACCTCTGTCACAGCTGTCCCCGGTGTATCCACTGCTGCATTCACAGTAGGGCTGCCCCAGTCCAGAGAGCCTGCACTTGCCATGCTTGCACTTTATCATCTGGCAAGGGTTAAACAGGTCTTCCTCTTCATCACAAAGGACACCCCCGTGGCCTTCCAGGCACTTACAGCTGTAGGAGAAGGCATTGATGGGCAAGCAGGTGCCGTGTACACATCTATAGTGAAGGAGAAGCATAGGAGTGTAAATAAGGTTGATAGAGGAGTTCGGAATGTATGGTGGTTAGGCAAAACCATGTCTGAATACAGAGAACAGAATTCTAATGTGTTGATTTCTCTAGGCCCCTGCTCTTGCTCTGCCAACCTCCCGCCTTCTTCTCTTAGATTTGCTTGGAGAATTTAGCATATTTACTGAGTACCAAGCCACTGGAACTTACTTGTTTCCAAGGCAGGGGTCATTGGTTCGCTGGTCACAGAGGGGTCCCATCCACCCTTCCTCACATTCACAGGTGAAGCCTGACTGGCTGCTGGGCTGGCATGTGCCATGAGCACATACTTTCTTGTGGCATGGTTCACAACCAGGCAGAATCCCGGTTTGCATGGGCACTTTCCGGAAGTCCTGCAGCTCACTGTTGATGTAAAGGTTCCGGATACAGCCATGGAAGCTGGTACCATTCTGCCCAGGGGCCTGGCGCAATGATGCCACGTTATTCTTCCCAGGCATGCCTAGGAAGAAACAGCATGTCAGTTAAGAGTCTTTATATGTTCCTCGGTCATTTGCTACAGAGAAATATTGAGGTTCATCAGTCCATTTCTATTACATTGGAATATGTATGCTCAGATGAAGAGGTAGAGAAAAGCTGAACATTTTGTTTCTCATTTTGGTAAGATGTAGTAAGTTATTCTTAGAGTGAGACTTTACTGCTTTTCACAGTTAGTAACTGCATACAGTTATTCTGACTTTTAACTAAAATAAACCGAGTTTATTGGTGTCAGTTCTTAATTGGTAAATTTATCTCAAACAAAACTTGTAATATATATGAATTTATATAATCTTCAAAAATGTCTACTTAAAGAAAAACTAGAGGTAGACATTTTTTCCATTCCCCGTGGGTCTAGACACCATGCACACAGGGAAGCCACCAGTTATAATTCTCTGTCTGATTATAACATCGAAGGATGGAGCTTAGAGAGCTTGAGCCACAGATTCCATGCCACCCATGTCAGCATGCCTACCCTTGTTAATCCTGGAGCCCAGGTTCAGTCTACCAGGACTCTGAGAGTTCGAGTTGTAGCTCTCAGTAACCCACCTCAAACTTCACAAATTCTAACTTAGCAACTAACCCAGCACCTCAGGGGCACTGTCCCTGCACACTTGAGGATGTCTGTGCTTGAAAAGCTCATTTTTGCTTCTTATCTGAATAGCACCTCATTTATATGATTTTTTTTTCTACTTAGAATGAAGCTTTTATGTAAGAAAATTTAAAAAAAAAAGGATTAAGTTTCATCACAAACAGCATTTGCAATCTTGGGGTATATACATTCCAGAAGTGACAGTCATCTGGTAACTGTTATTTTGGCAAAGCTGAAGAATCTTTCCATGGCCTGATCCAGACCCTGAAATAGTTTCTTGACAGTACTTTACACAGAGGACCTTGTAGGACACTGGATGAGGAGATGGGAGGGAGTTGGAAGCCTCTGAGCAAATGATTTGCCTCCCAGTGCTCATGATTCAACTGTGCTGGGACTCGGAGCTATTGCTTGGGATCATAGGCTGGGCTTCACTCTCCCAGGGACCATTACATTCTAGGGTTCTTGTTCTGTGCCATAATTCTCTTCCCTAGACCAAAAGCCCCATTTGAGTCTTAATAGGCACCAAAAGCAGGCATGTAGGTATACAAAGCTACTAGTCTAGAGGTCAAGTCTCTAATATTGGTTAAGTGTTTCATGGTTAATTTTCATTATCTAGTTGATATGATTAAAAATAACTATATGTCTGAGTTTCTTTTCCTGATACTGTTGTAAAATTCCCAAACAAAAGCAACTCAAGGGAGAAAAGCTCATTTCAACTTGCAGTTCAAGGGTACAGTCCGGTATGGCAGCAAAGTCAGGGCCACAACAGTTTAAAACAGCTGGCCACATCGCATGCGGAGTCAGGAAGCAGAGAGGGAGGTAAGCTAATACTCAGCTCACTTTATATGTTAGAGTCCTGGATCCCACCCCCTCTGCCCCTAGGGAATGGTGAGGCTCTTATTAAGATGGCTCTTCCCACATCAATTAACTTAATCGGCACAATTCCTCGTATCCATGCCCAAACGTTAAATAATCCCTCACTGGGAAACACAACCCAGGGTCTGTGCAGAAAGGTCTAACACAACAAGGAAGACATGTCATGAATGTGGATGCTAAAGTATCATGAACTCGGATCTTAGGCTCAATACAAAGAAGAAACACCATTGAGTGTATTCATCTCACTCTGCTTTCCGACTGCATCAGTGACCAGCTGCTTCATAACTTCATGACCTCTCTACTAAGATGGACTGTGCTCTCAAACTGTAATATAGAATAAACCCTTCCTCCTTCAAGTTTATTTATTTATTTATTTATTGACACTGCAATGAGAAAGTTTACTTAGAGAGTATATTCTGGCCAGTCATTTTCCCTCTCTGGGTCTTAGTTGCCTCATCTCTACCACAAGAAGATAGCCCAGAGCAATTGTTTGTCAGCTTCTTGTACCTATGTCCTACCAAAATTGTATTTTCAAAGAGCATCTTCCCATCTTTCCCCACCCCGAGATGCTGATCTTTTGTGAAAGAGGACAAGTACAGAATTCTAAATGTCAGTATGCACCACAGGTGATTCTGATGCAGGGGGGCTCATGGCCACACTAGACCAGGTACTAAGTTCTTTGTCTTTAATTTAAAGTTCTATGAGTGAAGACATTCACATGGTGTGTGTCTGGTCTTGGAGAATGTACTACTACACCAAGATTGAGGCATGCAGTTGACTATTTTCAGGGGAGTATCAGTGACAGGAAATTCTTTCCTGTGGGGAAAGTCTTTCTAAATGGTGTTCATCCATCACAAACATGTGGAATTTAATGACCCTCATTTTGGGTCATTTCTTAAAACAGTTAAAAATGAAGTTCTTCCAAAGCTGTTTTAAATGCTCATTTCAATGGAGATACAATGTTTATTTGTGCTCATATCCAGACTAAATTGAGATTGGCCAGTTTCTTCAGCAGTGAGAAGCAAAGAATGAACTTGTTTCATTTAGTCCCAAATCCTACAACTTCAGAGGGTGTAGTTTTGAAGGTGAAAATCTATAAAACAACATAGCTACATAGTATGTACAGGCTCAACTTTCAATAGCATATAAAAATCAAGACCTTTTCTAGATTATTTTTGGACCTGGGGTTGACCCAAACACCTCTAACCGCATGTTCTACCCTGAATTATCCCTCTAACCAATAACTATTCTGGGTCATCACTTTCATATGCATAGTTAGAATGCTGGTTTTTAGCTGATAAACAGAAGCATATCTGTAATTTTTTTTTGAAATAGTAATTTACTGCACAGTCCAGGAGGAACTGGAACCATAAATTCCATTGCTTCAGCCTCCTGAGTGCTGAGAATACAGATGCACAATGCCTTGCCATACCTGGTAATACATGATTTTGCTTTTCATGACTTTTTCATTTGTATTTCATGGGCTTTAATTGGAAGTAAATTAATCCACCAATCATTCACTAAATAACTTAGTAAATGGATTTTTTAAAAAGCCTTTCCAGTCTCTTTATGTTTTGAAATGACTCCAAGGGGCATAGTACCATTATTTAAATCTTTTGTCCAAAGGTGATGACACTGTTTTGGTAATGTGTGCCTAGATACCTATGTCTGTATCTTAAACCTTCCCCTTGCAGTTAAGTAATAAGTGTTCTAGTTCAATTGTTAGATGGGAAAACATGAAAATTCTTCTGGTTTATGTTACATAAACATCATGAATAGTAATGCAAGAGCAAGCTTAGTTGCACTATCAGTTTGCATTTTTCCAGAGAATGCTTCTGCAATGGACCAATGGTGAGGCCATACAGGGTACCCTCCTCAGGGACCTTGCTTCCTTTTTGGTGACTCAGCTCCTCTTGCCTCTGCCATGTGACAGTCGGGCTGTGGTCTGCTGGGTTCTTTGTTTTTTAAAGCCTGAACCACCACCATAACCACATCCTGGGGAGGAAGTAGGTTGGGTCAGTGTGTTCTCTGGCAGTGAGGTTGATACCAAGATGGTTTCCCTTAGTCCTGAATATTCAGAGGTGCTTGTGGATTCTTCAGAGACCTCTAGCCTCAGAAGGATTAACACTTCTCAATTGGGAGTTCAATTTTTCCCGTTTTAAAAATTTTCTGTCTTAAACAATTTCATCTGAGTTTTAAAAAGAACTGAACATCATATTTTAAGAGGTTCTTAAAGCATTCACTGAAATATTTTTGAGTAAAAGCACCATAAATTCAAGTCAAGGACAAATTTGGAAGTAAAGGCAAAACCATATTACTTAAGCCATTTTGTTTTCTGATTTTTGTAAAAAATTAAGTGGCAATGCAGGTGGCATTGGGGTCAGAAAGACCTGGACTTAAATAATAGTCTGCCACAATTTAGCTTTGCAAACTTCTAAAAGCTTTATAAAGTTCTTGAGGCTGCACCTTTGCGACTATGAAATGAATAAAGTAGGGTTTACTTTCTAGTTTTACTTCAGTTTTCTCTGAAAATGGAAGGTTGAGCCACTAAAAGCAGTGCCATATAAATAAAAACGTTATTTAAAAGAGAAGCACTATATTGGTAATAGCAAATGCTTAAAATATATATCTCATCCCTTTTACATCATGGTTAACACTCAGGGCTGGCTTTACACACTGCAAGGCAACTCTGTGCACTGCAGAATAGGTGAAAATAGAAACTAAAGCCAGAGGCAATCTCAGAATGGAGAAAGAGGTGGCATGAAGTCCCACCCATAGTCCAGGAGCTGTCGACAATAGTTAATACTGGAAGAGGGAAGTTTTATTCAAGTGATTCTCCAGGTAAGTTGACCAAGCTCCAGCAGAAGCCACACAGTGAAGAATAACACAAACTGAGTAGCACAAACTGAACTTAGTTTTGTATTTTTTTTTTTAAGGACAAAGACATGGTGGCTAGGGAAAACAGGATAGATTTAGAAGGAATAGAGGGAGGGATGAACATGATCAAAGCACATAGTACAAAAGTTTTCAAATAACTAATTTAAAAAAGAGTCTCATAATCCTCATAGTCGTTGACTCCTATGAACTTGTTGAGTATAGTCAATCTGCAAGATTTTAATTGTAATGTCCCATCAGTGATTCAGAGATGTGTCTACATGCTTCATGTTTCTGGGACCAGAAGGGACATTTATTTTTCAGCTTTGTGACATAGACCTTTCATTAATTTGCTTCCCAAGGTATAGTAGATGGCCCATAAGCACTCATATAATTGAATCAAAGGTGCTGAACTTTTTCTAACCCTTTACAACAACATCAGTGTTGTATGATTTTTTTTAAAAAAATTATGTGCCTTGGTGTATTGCTGGCATGTATGTTTGTGTGAGGGTGTCAGATCTTGGAGTAACAGGCAGTTGTTAGCTGTCATGTGGGTACAGGGAATTGAACCTGGGTCCTCTGTAAGAGCAGCCAGTGTTCTTAAACTGAGTCATCTGTCCAGCCCCCTATAACTTTTTAATTATGAAAGTTATTAAAAATGGAAATGATCTGGGTTTAGGAGAAAATGGCAAGCAATAGTTTTTTGGTTTTTTTTTTTTTGAAGATTTGGAAGGATTAAGATGATTGAATAGCATCCTGAAGTTAATCTTTTTTAGAGACTAAGAACTTCATAAAAATACTAGTCCTGATGAAGAAATGAAGTGTGTTGACATGTTTAGAGGCTTTAGTTATCTGTTAAATAAGTTAATCTTATCAACTCCATAATTTAACTTATTGCATTTCAATTCAATATCACGTCTTGTTATCCTTTTTCTGAATTTTGTAATTCTGTGTCCAATTTACACTTTATTTTCCAGACATAGACAATGGTAAGAGTTCTGTTCTTTATAGGTTTTCTCCCTGTATTTCCTTATCTCTCTTTGTCTCTCTGCCTCTGTCTTTCTCTCTTCCCCAACTTCCTTCTTATTGATTAAAGTAAGACTTGGAGTTGGACTATAGCATTCCTAGCAGTAGCCTACCTTGCCAAGGTTTTCTTCTTTCCTTCACTGTAAGAGCCCAGCTAAACAAATATACTTCCTACTAGTCTGATGAAATCCTTCAATTTGAGTCACTGATTATTTCATTGAGTTTCAGTGACAATTACACTATAATTTGTATGAACTTCTAGAAATACCAGCATGGCAACATTGGGTTGAGCTGATATTTTCTGCCTCATTAAGGGAGCAGGGTTGGGGACTCCTTTGTACTACTTTGTGCCAAACTTGTTTAATTGTGTGTGTGTGTGTGTGTGTGTGTGTGTGTGTGTGTGTGTGTGTGTGTGTAGGCTAGAGAACAACTTCTGGTGTTCTTTATCAGGATCCCTGTACCGTTTCTTTTGAAATAGGTTCTTCCATTGCCCTGGTTCTCACTCAGTAGGATAGGTAGACAAGCAGATCCACTAAGCCCTGGGGATCTGCTTGTCAACCTCCTCAGCACTGAAATTGTAAGTATACCATACTACCTAGCATTTCACATGGATGCTGGGCATTTAACTCAGGTTCCTGAGCACTTTATACACTGAGGAGTCTCCCTAGCCTTATTTTATAATTTTCTAACTTGATCTCTAACCAATTTTCTGCTTCTGTCTGCAGACAGATATAAAATTAAATGACACTATTTGTAAATTACCTAGCTAGTATGTCATAGATGAAGAACTAATGTCCTTCTGTGACCCGATGACATACTGAGTTAGACCCAGAACCAGGATGACCGAATGGTCCCTTAAGAGACACTTCCATCTCTTTCTGTTTTATACTTGTTGGCCAATTACAATGATTGATCAGTGTCAATGATCATGGCACCAGGCACCAGTAACTTCAGATTTGATCTATAATGAGAAGCACAGAGTTGGAAGACCATTGGATTTGGAAGAAAGTTCACCTCCTACATAAAGTGGGGAGTCAAAATTCAGAGTAGATTGTTTTGACAAGTTGGTGATGATTTTAGGGCTTCCTCCATCCACGGAGAGGGAAAGGCTTGAATCCAGGGTCAGTAGCTCCACAATGTGGAAATTTCCATCATTGATTGTCTCCACACTGCAATAGAAGAAAATAAAAAATTAACTCAAAACATAGTTAAAATACAAGCTTCAATAAACACAGCTTCAGAAGAGACATTCATAGCAGACATTAGGGAAATTGACTTTTAAAGGGTATTCTGAAGGAGATAAAATTAATTTTGATCTCTCAGGATCTGGGCACAAAATAAATCTGTTCTCCCACAGAGAGAACTGGACATAAGTACACTCATTAAGCCAGCCACATTCACTCGATTTGTGGAATACACAAATGAGAACTTATTTGTTTTACTTTTAAAGGACATAAAAGTTTCATTTACCAAGAGACAGTTTACGACTCCAAATGGCATTAAGAAGCCTGCAGCTCCTTTGGAGGCTCCACAGGATTGCTGCCTTTTGCATTGTGACACAGTGTGTTAGCACCCATCAGAATCAAGATGCAGAGGAATACAAGAACCAACTTGATAGGCTCTCTGCACTTTTTCACATTTCATAAATTGAAAACACACTTTCATTTCTTGTCTATTTTTGGAGGGATACTTCTCGAGCCGCATTATCATGAGATATAGTTATTCAATTGGTAGCTAGGATTAACAGGTTAAATAACATGCTTAACATAGTCAATATGGCAGTGTTATTTCCTTTTTAAAATATGATTTTGAAATTGTAATACAATTACATAATTTTTTTTTGTAAAGAAGTAGAAGTATTAAGGAATGGATGCTAACAGAAAATGAGGATTGGGACATAAGATGAAGTTTGGTTTGATTTGTTAATGGTTTTTAATTTTTTTTCTTTTTACTATACTTGACTTTGGTTTTAAGCTGGCCAAAAAACTTATCAGGATAAATGATCAATTCCATGTCAGGGACACTCCAACAACTAGTGCATAGACAAAACATGGCATAATAGAAGCTGGATTAAACAATAAATACTGAACATTAAAGACCTAATAAACTGAAATACTGCCTAAAATGGTTGAGAAAAGGTTCAAACATGGACAGGTGCGGGGATATGAGAGACATAATTTGTGAATGTGAATGCATAACACTGGCTACAAAAAACGATTGTTCCATTTTCTTGTACTAATATTTAAATTTTCAATGAGGTCAAGCCTAGAAAATAACAGAAAAATGTACTCATATTTCCACATATTTTCATCACTGGAATCTAATCATATACCACTGTTTTTTTGACCAAAACCAAAATAGTTTTGATTTGAGGACAGTTTAAAATAGTTCAGAAATATGAGGATGTTTTAAATCCTTGGCATAGTGTTTAAAAGTTCCCATGTCTGTGGCTGTGGAGGTGGTTCAATGAGCAAAGTGCCTGTTGTACAAGTGTGAAGACATGAGTTCATGTTCACAGTACCTATAAGAGCCATTGTAACCCCAGTACCGAAGGAGTGGACACAGCTGGATGCTTAGAGCACTTTGGCTAAAAGCTTAGCTGAATCAGTGAGCTACATGTAGTTCAGTGATAGAGTCAGAGAGCCAAGCAGAGAGACACTTGACTTTAATCTTTAGCAGAGATGCACACATCTGAGCACATATTTGGAAACACCACAGGTCACCCCCCCCCCCCAGGCAGTTTAAAAAGAGAGTTCACATGGGCCAGGATCTTTGCTACTTGGTCTCATATGTCACTTAAAAAATCAATATGTAGGTTGAGAGATGGATAAGTGGGCAAAAGTACTTGTTGCCAAAGGTTGATGACCCATTTTATTCCTAGAAATTGAGTACTGACTCCTGAAAGTTTGCCTCTGACCTCCTGCTATGGCACACATATGCATACATGCATGCCAGAGTAGACACACACACACACACACACACAGAGAGAGAGAGAGAGAGAGAGAGAGAGAGAGAGAGAGAGAGAGAGAGAGAGAGAGAGAGAGAGAATAAAGTGAAAGTGAATTAGATATGCCAATTAATATTTTTCCTTCTACACATTTAATTATATCAACACTCAGCAATAATAAAAATGAGCAAAGGGGATAATTTACTGCTTAAATAAAGTTTCACAGTGTAAGGTTAGTTAAATATGGGTTTCTTTCTTCATGCATTTTGGACACAAAATCCAGGGGATCCAATGCCTATGAATTATAACAACAACCAGCATGAACAAAACAGTGGTGTGTGTATTTTGGTGATAACCAACAGCTCTCTCTAATGGTACTTAAGGCCCTCTTAACATAAGGGAAATAATGCCTGGTATTGGAAACTTAGCAAACTACCCAGGTCTAGTGACATCTTGGATCTAAGAGGAGAATCTATAACTGCCACTTTCCTATACTAGCACAATCCCTAACTACATTCTAAATATTTAGCCTCACACACACAGATAAGTGTAATTTTCACCCCTCATCAAATACATTGCTCTTTGCAACAATTAGGCCATTACATAAAACTACAACTCATCAAAATGCAAAGGACAAGTCATGTTGTGGTACCCAGCAAACTGATCTATTTACAACACTGTCCCTAAGAGTTGGGAACAAGACAGAGGAAGAAACAGAAAGATTATAAGCCGGCATGTGATTGTGTCTCCTAAAAATGATGGGAAAGCTACACTCATGAAATCTAAACAACATGGCGTCTTTAAAAAGATCTGAACAGCCGGGCGGTGGTGGCGCACGCCTTTAATCCCAGCACTCGGGAGGCAGAGGCAGGCGAATCTCTGTGAGTTCGAGGCCAGCCTGGGCTACCAAGTGAGTTCCAGGAAAGGCGCAAAGCTACACAGAGAAACCCTGTCTCGAAAAACCAAAAAAAAAAATAAAAATAAAAAAATAAAAGGATCTGAACAAGGGCTGTATAAACAGACATGCTAATACGGAAGGAGGAAATCTTCCAGGGCCAGAACCCTGTAGAAAGAGCTAGAGGCAACTAAAGAATGCTGAGAGCATGAGAAATAATCTTCCCCAGGAAAGACCTTTTGTGGTGGTATTGTGTTCACCAAAATATTGTGTACTCTAATAAAAATATCTGGGGTCAGAGAACAGACAGCCACTAGATACAAAGGCTAGAAAATGGTGGCACTCACACCTTTAATCCTAGCATCCCAGAGATAGAAATCCCTCTGGATCTCTGTGAGTTCAAGGCCACATTGGAAATAGCCAAGCATGGTGACACGCCTTTAATCCCAGAAAGCCAGCCTTTAATTCCAGGGAGTGGTGGTAGAAAGCAGGAAGATATATAAGGCATGAGAGTGAGAAACTAGAAGCATTTTGGCTGGTTAGGCATTTGGCTGGTTAAGCTTCAGGCTTTCGAGCAGCAGTTCAGCTGAGAGCCATTGGGATGAGGACTCAGAGGCCTCCAGTCTGAGGAGACAAGACCAGCTAAGGAATTGGCAAGGTGAGATAGCTGTGGCTTATTCTGTCTCTCTGACCTTCCAGTATTCACCCCAATAACTGGCCTCAGGTTTGATTTTATTAATAACAACTTTTAAGATTCATGCAACAACCTTTGCAACTGGTTATCCCATACCAAGTGGTCAATCTGAAATCATGTACGTACAAGAACCATTTTATACACTGTATATGTTGTACTTATTTATTTAGGTATGAAAAATATCAGCTATTAAAGAAATAGAGGACACGAGGGGAGAGGGGAAGAAACTACTACAGGGAAGGGGTTGGATGTAGGAAAGGGAAGGGAGCAAATGACGTAATTATATTATAAACCCTTTTAAAGGTTTATTTTATTTTATGTGTATTATTTTGTTTTTTCTACATGTAAATCAGTGTTCTTTGTGTATACAGAGGTCAGAAGAAGGTATTGAATTCCCTAGAACTGGAGCTTTGGTTAATTATATTTTAATTTCAAACAATAAAAAGTAATTAAGAAAATGACCCTCTTCCAAAGAGATATGTTGAATTTTACTGTTAGCACTTGGTTTAATTGAGATAAATTCAGATTTGAGCTCTGCTTTTGCTTTATTAAATGTTTGAGATGTTATTTTATTAAATCTTTCACAAATTATTTTATGGCCACACACTTCAGTTCTCTCTGGTGAATGCTGTAGTTATTTATCATTTCACAGTTAATTTTGCATCAAGAAGAAATAATTTTACAAGCATGCATCGCATAACAAGTTAAATGTCAGATATTAGTCTCTTCACCACATTCATTAGCAACATCATAAAACTATTCTCAAATCTTAAGGAAAAGTTTGATTTAGTTCCTTTTACAATGCTACTTGAAAGAAAATGCTAAAAATCAATCAAAATGTAACTTCTTTGAGGTATATCTGATTCAGAGTACCAAAAGTTACAAACTAAAGTATTAAAGTTAGTAGATACCCATAGTGAAGGTAATAGCCAATGGGTACTCCCCTGAGATCATATGCAACTTGAGGTGGTTTTATACAGATCTTCTATAAACATTGGCCTTAATTAGATTATAAATATTAATACAGAGGTACCTTTTTTCTCTTTAAAATTGCGAAGAAAAGGCTCACATGCACTGTGGAATGTGCTCTTGGTCATATATTGATTTCTTGACAATCAGTCCAGACATATCATTGCTAATGAAGGTGTTTGGTGTGGTAAAATTGAGTGGCTAAAGACCTTTAGCGTTTTATGCTTCTTAATGCAGTGTTCCAGGTAGGAGGCAAGAGGTAGGTCATTTCATCAACAACTCAATTTACTTACCAGTCATTTTTTTTTCTGTTCTGTGTTTCAGTTGTTTTTGAGTTCTACATCTTTAATGCAAGCTAAATTGTAAGCTACTTTAAAGTAAGGGTCATATATTATATATTTCTGTATATTTGCAAGTGTTCACATGAATATATGATAAATTTTAGAAGATCCATAAACAAGCTATAGAAACATAAGTGAGATTTATTAAAGGTATTGGGAATTGTTACTAGTTATAGTATTAGGTAATAGTTATAACCAATAGGCTTCTGGCATATTTAGAGATGCTTCTCCTAGATATATTTTATTAAGAAATATTATTATAATTAAGTATAATGCTGAGTGGTATAGGTTGCTTAGCTTATCCTACTTCTAATGAAATGAGTGACCTGGGACAGTTGGGACCATTTCTTTTTCATTAGAGAAATGCAAATGATAAAGGCAAAATTTATTTGACACTATGAAAGAAGTACTGTTTACAAACATTGCACACATTTACAATAGTTCTCTTGAGCCTCATAAGAGCAGGACATCATGTTACCAAAGGTGACAAAGTTAGCTGGTGGCTAAACAGATCTGAAACCAGGATGCCTGCTTTGTGTATCTATGCTTTTAATTACCACGCAACACTTGAAAATTACCCATAACAAACTTGTAATATTTTGTTAAGCATCCTGGTTAACCTGCTGTTTCCAGATCCCTGAATAACTCAGGATGGTTACATTTTAAGTAAATTAATATGAAGATTGTACAACTTGGTACATTTAATAAAAATCACTATATTGAAAAAACTTTGAATAATTGCACGATGAGAGCCTAAAGATTATACAAATGCATATTAAGTATGTATGCAAATTGGGTTTGGATCATATTTTCCAATTATGAGTTGTTGCGGGCCACAGGAATATATAAGAACTCAGCTGGTTATGGCAAAGTCACTACCTGGAGGGATCAGGGAATTCCTCCAGAAGAAGCCAAATCCCAAAGAATTTTTGGTGTTACTTGGCTTGTTATATATCAGCTGTATTCTGTTATGAAAATCATGTGTGCCTTCATAGTTTTTCCAATTGAATTTCCCCTAAGAAGGACTAACAGTGTAGACTGATCACTCTCTGGACATACACATTCCAGGTATTTGGAGAACAGCCTCAGGAAAGGCTTTCTCAGGAATCAGATTATCTCCCTTGGCCACTTTCAAGGACTACAGGAAACACCACCCAGGTGGGCGCCCATTGTTAGTCCCAGGTGGACTAACAATGGTAACAGCTCACATGCACGTCTCCTGACTTACTGTAAATCCCACAAGGAGACTCCGCCTAGGAGAGGTGGACTTTAAGTAATAGCTTACTATTAGGAGCGAGAAGGAGACGGGAGAGGAGCTGATAGGGAAAAGAACTAGATAGATGAGAACCTAGAAGGGACAGAATTAGATGAAGGAATTAAGATAGAACCTAGAGGGGACAGTAGATAAATATAGAGAAATTAGGCAAGAAAGGAGCTAGACATGAGAATAGAACTGAAGCTGTGTATAAAGGATGCTATGCCAGAGGAATTAAAGCAAGTGGACTATAGAACTCGTGTGCTGAGATTCTATTTCCTGAAAATAGTCCTCACCGTTAGTAGTTCTCTCTCCTGAGCCCCTGGGATGTATAATATTGAGGCTGGTTCCTCTAATATTATACAAGAATGAGTGAGTTTCTCAGTAACATTTTCCTCTTACAAAACAAGATAAGTGTCTCAACTGATAAAAGCCTGAGAACAATAACCACTGAAATTAATTTTATTTATACAATTATAGAATAAAGCCAGGCTTGATCTTGACTTTTTAAAGAGGTTTATAAAAATTAATAATTTCAGTGTCTTTGTTTGTTAAAATAATATGGAACCCAGGACCTGAAGAGACTATGTCTGGCTGAAAAAATAGTCTACAATGAAATTGGTGTTTCATGCTGTCTTGTCTAGAATGAGTGGCGCTGGGGCTGGTTAAGGATGCTGTACCTGTGTATGCTTTTAAAATAAAAGCACGATGGGCACCCCAACATTTCTGCTGCAGGACTGACTGAGATACCACTGATTTTGCAGTTCATCACAGTCACCTCCCTCCAGGCCCTGCTGCAATGCACAGTGCCCTCTGGGGTACTGATAATATTGATAAACGTCCTTTCACCACTGCCCGAGGGAATAATACCCATATGAGGACTCAAAAAATAAGATAGCCATTGAACCACTTAACTTTGCCCCATCCAACTGGGAGCATAAATTCTATTTATTACCATTAATATGTAATTTAGGTTCACTATTCTCATCTATTACCTGAGATTTTTGTTTATTTGAATTTCTGCACTGAAAATGGTTATAAGAAAACCATGCAATCTTCCAACTGTGTGGCTTACTTCATAAAAACAGTTTTAAAATTTGGAGCTTAAAAGAAAACAGGAACTCTAAAATGTTCATCCTTCTCTCTCATCTTTCTACTCAGCAAAACATATTAACAATGGAGTTTTATATTCGTACAATCTACCAGTTTGAATGTATTTCAATAGTTGAATAAGGATGAGAATTCTAAAATTCTTCCCTCCCTTCCTTCCCTCTCTCTCTCCCTTCCTTCCTTTTCCCTCTCTTTTCTTTCTTTCTTTCTTTCTTTCTTTCTTTCTTTCTTTCTTTCTTTCTTTCTTTCTTTCTTTCTTTCTCTCTCTCTCTCCCTTTTTGCTGTCTCTCTGTCTCTCACTCTCTTATTTCTTTTCTTTTTTTGTGACAGTGGGATCCAGTTGTTTTGCCTTAAAAGATTTAAATATCTTGTGACAAAATCCATACAACCAAATAGGAATCTAGGAACAGACAAGAAGATCTTGTCATCTCATGTTGACATCTTCATGCTGGACATGATTCATCCATAGAGGATATGATACTAATATTATATATATTTTAAAAAGCTCTTCTGCCTATCTTTAAATGAAAGGGAGCAGGAAGCCAAGTGAGATTAAAGGTGTTTATGTCTACTCTGTGCATCAGCATTTTTCAGAAGAAATTTTTCTAGACTAGTTTTCTAAATAATGTATTTAGAAATGTATTTCATCAATGTTTTGAAGCATATTCAATTAGATAAAATATACTGAAACGAACAGAAAGTAACTATAGTCTGTAAGGCAGTGGGGTTCTCAGTAGTGTCTATATCCACCTTTGTACAGAGATGAGGACAATCCACAAACCACCAACCGCATCAGGTACTGGGAGCCTACTCTGTGTCCCGTCCAGCCTACCCTGTGTCATTTGTATGTACTCTTTCGAAGTTTCACAACTGCATGTGAAAATCATAATGGTTCTAACACTTGAGATGAAACGGAAGATGTTCGGAGAGATGACATAGCTTTGCCCAAAGAAAAGTCATATTGCTCATGGTGATACCTTCCCAGACAGCACGTGAGAATGGTTGAATCTTGAAAATAAGGATGAAAAGATTCTGTTTGTCCACCTCCAGGAGAGACCATCTTTACTGTTCCACCTGTGCTGGGCTCTTCTTTTCCTTCTTCTCTCACCTCTATTTGTCCATCCTTATCCCTCTTCCCTTTCCCTCTTCCTCCTCTCTCTCTCCTCTGCTTCTCCTCCATCTTAGACAACTGGATAATCCAGACAGTGAGAAGCCAAGGAAACCTAGCAGCTGGCAGCAGAAAGTGCCATGGAATCACAACAGTCTCTTACAGGGGTAGTTCTGTAAACCAGCATAATAGACAATCCAGATTTCCTAATTTTCACAGTGTTTCCAAAGAAGCCATCTCATTTGGCGTATGACATTAATTTTAATTTTAAGAAAAGTGTGTATACTCACTTAAGTATTTCTTTAAAAAATCTTTAAAAGTTTATGTTAATCTCAGTTAAATAAAGTTGCTTTGATGAGCATCAAATGATCATTGTATTTGAGAATTATATTTCTAGTCTCTGAATAGTGTGGAAGACAGCATTATGTTGATGTATTCATTCATTCACTCACTCACTCACTCACTCATCCAGTCATGGTATTAGTATTGAGTCCCTCTCTATGCCATTATCTAAATTCAAAAAGCAGACATGTGGCCAGAACCTGTGTTCAATCATTCCTTATACAGCTCACTTCATATCTGTTGTTGCAGATCAGATCCCTATAGATTGTGAGGCATTAGCAAAACAACCAGCCTTTGGGGGAGAAAGAGCCTATATGTGTAGCATTTGATGACTGCTATGACAGAAATATTGGGGACATGGCTGCTATCAAGACAGCATCAAGTCTGACATTACACATTTTACACATAGGAAAAGTTATATGTTATGAGCTCTCAAAACACAGCTTAAGTTATTCTCTTCACACAAGTTGTTATTAAAGTCTACTCCATGGAATACAGCATTGCCTTCGAGTTTGTAAGGCATGTAAAATTTCACACACTGGAGAATCCAAAATCAGAAAGGAGTGGAGGGCCCCAGCACAAGATTTCCCTGTTTGTATTCCTGGTGCTGGGAATCTATATTCTTCTTAAAAAGGCCACAATCTTCTGTGGTGATGTAAGAAATAAACTGATAATATGCTACTTTATTAGTACTGAAAAATAAAAAAAAAATACATCTTGTGTTTCATTAACACCCATAAAGATATGTTAACTAATCTCCTAATATTTTAACACTATATTTTTATTTTTATAAACTTTTGTGTCTGTGTCCATGTGCAGGTATGTGCTCCAGAATGTAGATGTCTATAGAGGCCAAGGCACAAAGACCAGGAGCTGGAGGTGCAGTGGTTCTAAGTTTCCCGTGTGTGGGTGCTGTCAACACTCTGAAAAGCAGCTTGTGCTCCTATCTATTGTACTCTATCTAGCCCTCATAAATTATAAATAGCAGCTGATCGAGTTTACAAAATTGTCATTTTCTTAGAAAAAGGACCTTTTTTATTAAAGAAAAAATGTTATAGTTCTATTAAAAATAATGTTCTCTTTATCTAGATTAGAAAAAATAACTTTGAAGTAAAACATATCAATCTATATCTGACCCTGTGAAACCATTATTCTCTCCTAATTTATTTGAAACAATAATTGACATCACAAGTAAAAATTTTAAACTATAAAACAACCCTATAGGAACAATAACTGGATGTGTGATTGTTTTTCTCTAATATTCCAAAATAAACTAGATTTTAATCAAAGTTGAGAAGGAATCAATCAAATGATCAATTGTACTTGATAGAGAAAATTAATTTCCATATGCAATTTCCTCATGAGCACTAAGCAATACATAATGTAGAAAATGTTGTTCAGCAAAGTGAAATTTATGTAACAGAAATCATAAGCAAGGAAACAAACAAAACAGCTATCCAAAATAAGAATATTTAATTACATTTTTTAAAGCAACAGTACGTATTTTAACAATGTTATAGAGAGTTGATAAGAAAAAGGATTTGAACATTTAATTTCACTGAATATTAAGTAGCTCACAAGAGCTGATTGCACTGGTGCAATTGATGGATTTTTCCTAAAGCAAGGCCGAAGTAGAGCATGTCTCTCACAACTTCTAGAAAAGGGGGAAGAAGCAGAAAGACTGTACCATTCTCTGATGGTTGGAGATAAGCCTGAAAATCAGAGCAGTATTTAACTGCACAGTGGACACAGAATGAAACACAGGATGAGAAACAAACTCACCCCACCCTAGATGTCATGAAGCCAGTCTATGAATAAATACTGTGATGGACAATTCTGAATCTATGATGTTAGTAGTTATTATTATTTATTAATTTATATTAATTATCTGGATATTTTGCTTACTTTTGCTTCCCAGCATAATCTTACAAGGACAGTACTATCATTTATTATCTGCATACTTAGGCGAAGACCAGATGGTGATGATATGTCTAATACACAGTTTCCAGGGCATTGTCCTTTTTCTATTATTTCAAGATTTTGTCCAAGTGCTGAACGCATTCAAATGGTTGAAAACTCAAAATATTGTGTAGTGGCATCCACACAGAAATCATACTTCTACCCTTCCATTTTTATGTCCATCTGTACTTGATGTTAATACCTGGAATACAAATATCTGTATTCCTTTACTCTCTTCTGACACCATTCATAATTTTTATCTTTAATTTTTTTCTTGAGACAGGGTCTCTTTATTACGTAGCTCTGGCCATCCTGGAACTCCCAATGTAGACCAGGCTGGACTTGCACTCCCAGAGATCTACCTGCTTCTGCTTTTCAAGTGCTGGGATTAAAGGCATATGCCACCACACCCTGCCTCTACTTTTTATTTTAAATTGAGTATTATACCTTGATAATCTCTCAAGTTTTTGCCAAGATTTGCCCATTTTTTTCTTTCCTCCCTGTCTTTTTATCTTTTGGTCCTTAGCATATTATTAATTTTCTTAATATTCAAGAATTTTAAGTTAATACAATATAATACCTGAACTTCAGGTAATTGTTGCCTGTCTTTTTAAACTATAAAATAATGTAATAGCTTTCTCAAATTGTGTGTTTTAACTTGAGAAACAAGAATGAAATAGAACCTGTTTGCCAAGACCTAATAACACATGTCTCTATTATATAATTTTCTAACAGAAACATGAGCTTTTAGTTTTAAATAGAGAGTGGAGAGTATGCAACATAGTATTCTTTTTATAACTGTCACAGGACACAAACTATTTTTAATTGAGGCAAAATAAATGGCAATGAATGTAGAATCAAACAAACACAAAATGCCCTTTCTAGTAAGTTTTCATTTGGGTAATATCACTTGGGTTCCTCCAACTTATTTAGAAATATTTTGTTATATTTTTATGTGAATTCTAGCTTTAATATACCAACACAAGAATCTTTACTATGGTTTGGAAGAGTTTTATACTGCATCATTGTCATTAAAAAGCAAAAAATAAAATAAAATGAACCACAAACTTTGGAAATCTTTTTATGGGCTGAAACACTATATAATTTGAAGTTTAATGATACATAAAAAGTTGGCAGTAATTTATCAACATTTGGAGGTGAAATAACCCTTGTATTCCACTTGAAAACCAATACTTATGTGTCTGTGTCTATGCTCTAAATAGTCCCAAGATGGCTAGCTAACCACCAGCAAGACTGATCAAATTCTACTCATGGCTGTAAATTGGCATCTACTTTCCCAGAATTGTTTATGTAGGAGCCAATAAGCTGTGAAGGCTTTTGAAGCACATTTATATATGCACAGATAACATGAATAAGATTGAGATCACTTACTATATTTTATTTCAAAGTCAACACCCAATCACTTGTGGCCAAGGGTATTTGTTCTACAGATGTGTTTTGTTCATAAATGTGGAGCTTTAAATGTGAGTCAGTCTGGGCAAGGTGACACAGCCCTTTAATCCTAGCACTCATGACTCAGAGGCAGGTGGATCTCTGAGTTCCAGTCCAGCCTGATTCACAGAGAGAGCGCCACGACAGACAGGACTAAATTGAGAAACCTTGTCTTGAAACAACAACAGCAATGTGAATCAATATTTAAAGGAGAGAAAAAATTCATATTGAGAAAATAGATGAATGATATAAATAGACTTGGACCAACATTTTTACATGACAGCATGTGAGTAGAAAGAGATTTGATTTGATTTCCCTCTCATCACAACCACTTCTATTTCATTGTCTACCTCAAAGTTACTTGTCATAGAGGAATATATACTTACAGAGTCAGCCCTTTAAAGATTGTAAGAGTGAGAGCATAGTCTTTCCCTAAACTTGACTTGCTTAATTCATTTAAGTTATCTGCCTAGAGAAACTATGTATTATAGTATCATCCCTGATCTAAAGGTGATTTGTACTGTTATTTTTACACTGGAAGTAATCGAGCGGATGATCAAGGATTATTGATACTAAGGGAATTACAAAGCCTATTGCAATAGCTTAGGTGCGTATGTATTAAATTCATGCATAAAATATCTAACCTCCAACGCAACAGTGTTGAAGGGTAGGGACGCTACAAGGTAATTTAGGTCATGAGGGCTCTGCCTTCACCTGGGTAAAGACTGAAGCTTCAGGGAGTGGGTTAGTTAGCATGAGTGGGTCCCTGACCAAGGGATGGGCCAGCCTCCTTCCGTCCCCCTCTTTCTGGCACATGTTCCCCCCCTTTTACCTTCTACTATAAGATGATACTGATAAAAGGTACTTCCTTGCAAGATTAGTGTCCTTATCTTGGATTTCCTAGTTTGCAAATTATAAAAAATAAATCTCGGATTTTTATGTTACTCAATCACAAGTATCCTGCTATAGTAGTTCATAAAGTTCACTAAGCCACCTGCTATCACCAAAATATTCCCAGCCCTTCCCATTGTAGAATTTTTTAGAAGAGAAGCAGTTCTTCATTGAACAGGTTTTTTCACCTTTACCAGTAATTGAGAGATCTTCACCTGTAAATGGCCGAAGCCGGGTGAGAGCCGGTGTCATAGCTGGCTCGAACTCGCCCTCGATAGAGTTCCACAGCAATGTGGTCTTTGTCACCCTTATACAGGAGGATGCCGCTGTCTTCATCTGTGGCAATCTAGTAGGAGGTAGCCCTGATGTTAGGATGCACAGTCAACCAAATGTATTCATCCAAAGAAACAGGCAGCTAAGTGAATGAAGGCTTTTCACTATGGTTTGTCTCGTGGCTATGAGAAAATAATGCTTGTTGAAATTACTGCTTAAAGGCAACTTGTCTGTGAATTGTTCTGTTGTAAATAAATCCAAGTTAAATTAAGAAAAACAGTCACAAATATTCAAGGAAACCTTTTAGATGTCATGTCAGAATTGTCTTTGCTGGAAATTTTCATGTATCTGTAGTTTTGGTTTGTTTTTGCTGCTAATCCAAGCTTTATTACTGGCATATACTACATGTGACTATATTAATCAAAATGAATTCTCAAAACCTATACAAAATTATTTACACTCATATCATGTGTAGGGAGAAATAGAATATATTTGGTTTTATATTGCTTTTTTTTTTTCTTCTGGGGGCTTTCAAAGAATTTAAGTGCAAGTTGGAATTTAAAAGTCCCAGTAGCGGTGAACTTCACATTATTATTCAATGTGGCTAGCACTAGAAGGTGGATGGTGAGAAGAAAGATATTTAAAGGAAGATTGTCTCCCTCCCAGGGCTCTTGCCTCATAATTTCAGAAGCCCCGCCCCTATTGTTGGTGTCAGATCACAAAAATAAAAGGAGGGGGAAGCCTCTAGGAAGTGGATCAAAGACATTTAAATTGAAAATATACTAAATAAATTTGCTTACTGATTAAGCAAGTATGTCCCAATACTCTACATTTATTATCCCTAACCTAGTACGAGGTACACCTTAGAGGTGTGAAAGTTTTGCCTAATGGTAATTGTCTTACTAGCAAGACATAAAAATGTCTGTTAATTCCATGCCCTTGCCTCAAGGCTCTGGACAAGGGGGTAGCCAAGTCAAGGTGCTGCATCTCAGCAGCAAGTTTCCTAAAAAACGTCTTTCCTGTGTGCAGAGAAGTAAGGGCAGAGCCGTACAAATTAACGGGCAAAATACCTTCACTTAAAATGTAAAATCAAGTGGCCACTTGGACAACCTCCCCCCGTCCCCGCTACCCGCCCCCCCCCCGCCCCCCCTGTAGTGAATTAACATTCTGGCTATTGAAAGGAAAAAAATCTGAAGCTTTTTACACAGGGAAGATTTCCTTTACTATGTCAGGCAGCTAAATGTGAGCCCCAATCAGGTCAGCTCCTTGGAGGGGACCACTCACCTGAAGTGAAATGTTTGTCTGAGGTCGAACCTTGGCTGAAGGAATCTGCAGGTAGGACTGTTTGTTTACAAAATTCACACTGACCAACTTTTCACACTTCTCTCCCAGGTAGCCAGGCAAACACTGGCATATCGGTTCATTGGTCCTGATGATGCACTGGGCTCCGTTCTGACAATCAAAATTATCACAGGGGCTGGTTCGAGGGAGGACCATGGGTGGAGAAAACTCACAGAACAAGCCACTACGAAATAAGAAGAAAAATTAGATTAGATTAGAGATACTAGGGACCTGGAGATATTTCCCTAAATACCCGTGTGCCATCAGGACCTCACCTGTAGCCTTCAGGGCAGATGCACGTATAACCATTCACTGCGTCAGTGCAGTGAGCGCCATTTTTGCACTTGTTATCCTGGCAATCATCAAAGTCAATGTCACAGTGCTCACCAATGTATCCTGGAGTGCAGTCACACCTATTTCAACAAGGAGATACAATTTCAAACTGTGGACTGACCCAAACGATCACAGAAAACAGCAGCATTTCATCTGGATAAAAATGACACCCCCTTAACATGAAAACATAATTAATAGATGGCTACATAACAGCACAGGCTACACTATGAAGCATGGCTTGCTCACTGACTGTCAGAAGAATGACACTTAACTCCTTGACGATCACTCTGGCAGTAAGGGATCAGGAATTCATGACCCTCTAGGGAATCACATACACGGCACATACAATGGTTTACAGACTACTGTAGTCCCCACTTAATCATGGTTACAGCTACCCATGGTGTAAATTCTTCATTGAGATTCCAGGTACAAGCAACAATACAACAGTATGTGTTATGTTGTACATCCTACCAAGTAGCATCAGATTCTGTACTGTCAACTCTGTCCGGTCCTGAATATTTATCATCCACTTATGCATTCTGAATATCCCTGAATATCTACCTTCCCCGAAGGAATGAAATCACATCGACTTTCACAGTGTTGAAGTATATACGTTCAGGAAACCCTTAGGTAGTAGTCGCACTCAATGTCATTATGTCTATTGCTCCCATCTTATAGGCAACTGCATCATCTCACATATCATAAGAAAGATGAGTAGTATCTAGTATAATACTTGAGAGCAAGAGAATACCTCCAGATAACTTTTATTATGGTATTTTGTTAAAAGTTTTGTTATTAATTACTGTTCGTCTCTTCTTGTACCTACTTTGCCAGCTGTATTTTATCTTTAATAACTACAGGAAATAGATTATATGTAGGGATTAGTAGTGTCTAGGTTTTCAGGCATTTCATAGATGAGGGTCATACTCTCATATGTGTTGTGGAGATATAGGGACATTGGAACTTGTATAGGTATGGCTACAGATGGGGATAATCCTTGTGATAGCCCTCTCCACCCTCCACTCTTTCCTCACATGTTCTTGCTATGATTTATTCAGTTTAGATAACGGGGCTTCCATTAGTGTGTTTCCTTTGAGTTTAAAGGAGGGTTCATTTCTATGTTATGTGTGTATACATATACATACACCTACATTACCCCCTCCCCTCACACACACACATACATATACATGACAGGAAACCATGTTTTAATCCAGAGAATTTGGGCTTTGCAGTCACAGAGAACTTGTATTCCATTCTGGCTTCATTGTTAAATGTGTATTTTCTTTTCCTCTAACAAATCAACATTTATATTTTCTTGCTTAATGAAGTATTTCAACATTTACCACATGATGTTTTAATATATGTACACATTGGGCAAGGATGCTCACAATCAAGGTAATTAAATATCCATCACTTCACTGTGATGCTTAGTATTGTCTGCTTGACAGGGTTCATGTGGGAGATAGGCCTCTTGGCGTGCTTATGGGGAGGATCTATAGTACATGGATGAAATAAGAAGGCCCACTCCTGGTGGGTAGTGCTGTTTCCTGCCTGGGATCCCTGACTGTACATGAAGAGAGGGAATTGACCAGACATCTGTATTCACCTTTTGTCTCTGCTTTCTGATTGTCGATGTGATTTTTATTATTTATTTATTTATTTAATTTTATTTTTTTTTCTAGACAGGGTTTCTCTGTGTAGTTTTGAAGCCTGTCCTGGAACTCACTCTTGTAGCCCAGGCTGGCCTTGAACTCACAGAGCTCCACCTGCCTCTGCCTCCCGAGTGCTGGGATTAAAGGCATGCGCCACCACCACCCGGCCCTGTCGATGTGATTTATCCAGCTGTTTCCAGCTCCTGCCACCCTAACCCCTGGCTATGATGAACTGTACATTGAATTGTGAGCCAAGGTAAACTTCTTCGCCTCTAAGTTGTTTTTGTCAGGCTGTTTTGTCACATCAACAGGAGGAGAAACTAATGCACCTCCCATAATTACCTTAACTTTTATTTATTTGTTTTTTACTGTAATGGCAAGTGTAACTATGATCATATCTCTTAGCAAATATATGAAGCAGTTAACTGTAGTCACTGCTTCTATATTAGGTCTCAGAACTCACTCATCTCCTCCCTACAGAATCTTAATATTGGGGACTAACATAAGTCCATTTTCATTACACCTAAATTGTGGCATTATCCCTATACTCCGATTCTATGAGTCAACTTTTAAAATTCCAAATGGAAATAACATCTTGAATCATCTGTCTTTCTTTATCAAGCTTATTTCACATGCTGTAAAACATCATTTTAACTAAGGCACACGAGTCTAAGTCTCCCTCTCCTACCTATGGCATGGCATAATAATTTCTACTCTACAAGCATGTTAAATAGTCAATAAAATGCTATGTATAAAGTCATTAGCATATTGTTTTAACTACGAGTCTTGATAATTCTAGAAAAGCCTTTATATGTATTCTCTACTAATAATGCAATGTTCTATAAAAATTTTAGTGTTTAAGTGAATAAAGATAGTTTAAAAAAAACCTGATTGAATGTGGCATTACTGAGTGCCAAGGGTATCATCTAAAGATGCAAAATCAGGTTATTTACTGGAGAGCTGATATATTTAAACAAACGGGAATACAGTTCTTCTAAGAGAGCCATTCAGGTTGCATGTATGGTTTAGAAACAAAATGAACTCACTGTGTAAGCATGTTTGCACTGAAGCTGGCTGGTTTTAATACTAAATCACCATAAAGTGAAGTAAACAGCAAGTCTGAAACTAAATGGACCCTAAGTGGTCATACACATTCTCAAATAGATGGACGGGGCCCTGGAAGGGAACTTCCATCAATGTTAATGTGGGCAGTGCCACCGAAGTGCTGAGCATTAAAAAGAGAAGACACACTTTGAAATGCTCTGAATTATTTATCTGAGAAAAGAAATCAAAGGAAAAGATAAGAGAACCATACATTTACCACAGTAGCTGTCTAGGAGATATTTTATGCCCTCTTTTTTCCCAAAAAATATTTTTAAGCCCTTCAGAACTAGCAGCTCTGTCATGACCGATTGTTCTGTCTTTCTCTTGTTTTAAAGCAGGAAGGAATATTTAAATAAGAATTCCCTAAATCTCTATTACCAACAACGCCCATCACATCTCTTCAATTCTACTATCTGATGAGGGGTGCGGGAGGAGATATAGAATATAAAATACACTGTTTAGGACTCTAAATGCTAACTAAGAAAGATGTATTCTTCAAAATACTGCTTATGGCATATCACGCTCTAAAAATATCTCAAAGCAATTCAGGAGATTTATGAAATGTATAATAAAGCATGAAATGTAAAACCAGCTCTGTTAGCTTAGTAATAAGAAAATGCAATTGAAGTAACATTTACAACTTGTCCAAACAACATTTCTCAGTAAAGATTTTCTCTCCTGGCTTCCCTTGTTCGGTTTTCAAGACCGTTTTCTTTCTGTAGCTATACTTCCCACAGTGTGCAATTATTTATAAGATGGGAGTAATAGCTCACACTCTGACTTAACCTGTTTTCAGCTCAACTGCATACAGCTATAAAATGAGCTCGTGAATTACTGACTGCTGAAAGCAGTGGGCTTTCAAATCAGTCCTTCCAGACTCCAGCAAGGAAGACTCTTGAGAGTGTGCAACCTAATTGCTAGTAATAGAGCATGCTTAATTAAGAATCTGTCCTTTGTTTAAGACAAGCTCTCCTCATTTAGAATGGTTTCCATTAAGTCTTACTAATAACTTGTCTTAGAATTACACAAAGTCCTGTGAAATCTGTTTATCAGATATGGTGTCCCAGGAAACCATCCTTGTTAATTCTCTGCAAAGTGGTGGTGCTTGCTCCACATAAGTGATGTAGTTTTGTCTTGCCAACTTCAACTGTGAGCAGATCAAAGCCATTGGGAGTTAAAGCAATTTACCTACAGAGTTCTGTGGAATAAAATGCAATGTAGCATTGTATATAAAATTAAAAAAATTAACAAGACTTTTCGTTTTTGGCTAGAATTGTAAATTAAAATGTAATGAAAGATGGACTCAGGTCTACACCCTTTCTCAGTAATAAATGTAATGAGTATGTGTTACAAGTATATGCATGTGTTCTAAAAATTTAGATTTTAAGTAAAATTGACTGATAATATTGTCAAAAGAAAATTCTATAATTATTCAATTCAGTTTATCCTTTGACAGTAGATACTGCAGAAACACCAGCTGATGAAGGAGAAGAGGTCTTTGCCACTTGTCTTACATAAGCATGGCTTAACGACTGACTATAGCTGTGTCATCCCCCAAAATCTAGTCTATCCTCGATTTCAAGTCAACTGTGGTGCTAATAAACTAGACAATCTGTTAGTAGGAATATGGCTTCTGTGAATCACATAACTGCAAAATATCTAGTCCAGTTTCAGCTCTATCAGTAACATGTGGCCTTTGCACAGCTCTCTGACTTCTCTGGGCTAATATTTCCTTGTGTTTAAAACTATGAATTCATATTTTTGGTCCTGAGTCAGGTCTTTAACAGCTGAGCCATCTCTCCTGTCTTACCACAACCTGGTATGCCATGACTGGCTGATATACATGGGAGGCCTGTCCTTTTCTGAAGCGAAAGAAGGAGGAGTGGATGTGGGGAAGGGGATGTTGTTGGCCAGGACTGGCAGGAGAGGAAAGGTGGGGGGATGTAATCAGGGTGGGGTAAAGAAAATCAATTAATTAAAAATAAAAGTATACTTCAAAAAATGAAGACTTTAGTCTAGATGATGTTTAAGTTACTGCCTTCTCTAAAATTTCCGGTAGACACTTAATGTATTTCAAGGTTGTAGCAAAGTTATCATCTAATTTGGTACCAAGCATATTTCAGAAATATTGCTATGGGGGAAATGATTTTGATAAATTTTTTAGCTCACTTGAGGGAGCTCTCTGTGCAGTGTGAAAGGGATGCCTTAGATCTCAAGAACAAGGTTAATAATAGTCCTTATCAATAATTACAGAAAGACAACAGACACAAGCCAGAAATGTCTGGAGTAACCTGGCCACAGTGCCATGGTGTTTTCCCCAGCCCAGACAGTCAATTGATCATAGACTTTTTAGTTACATCAAAATCAATTTCTCAATTTTAAAATAAGTTTACCTGGTGGATGTTAGAAATTTAATTGCATTGGCCTTTAAATAAATGTAAGGAAGCCTCTTCAAAGGTTGTTCCATTCCATAAAGGGCTTCCTAGACATTGTGGTGAACAAAGGTTTCCCTGTTGTTATTTTCTAGTGTGCTAATAAAGGTCCACAGTGCACAGGAATATTTGCAAACCCGTCACAAGCACTAGGGTATATGTGACCCATTTTTAATCTTCAGCAAAAGTGTGAAGCTACGGATGGTAGATGAGACAGGTTTCTCAAAGAAACCCCCCACCTCACTGAGATTCCGACATGGCCCGAGACTTACTTGAATCCCTTTGGTGTCAGGATGCACTTGGAGTCATGCTGGCAGGGATTCAGGTCCTGGGCACAGAAGTCCAGCTTTTCCTCACACAGCTCACCTGCAATAGGGGAGGAGTGTTAGATCTCCAAGGAAGGTGGCAGGCTTCAAGTCAGCAGGCTGCATCACAGCTTATAGTTGACAACAAAGCAAAATAGGTGATTCCCACAAGATTTGGGGCCAGAAGATCACATGTCTAAGCTCAATACTGGCTCTGGGGCTGAATGGGCTCCAGGCTCCAGGCAAGGCAGATAAAGTGGTGTGTGGATTGTCTGGGACCCTTTAGCTATTACTAGATTAGGACAATGACATTTGAGTGTTTTTCATTCTTCTTTCCCCAATTTTTACATTTAATCATGCATTATCTTTAAATTAAAGTGTAAAATATACACACAAAACAAATGAACACCAAAAAAAAAAAAAAAAAACCTATTCACAAGTAACCCATTCAAAGTGACCAGGTTTTATAACCAGAAACATATTTACTCCTGTCCCTGTAGTTTCCCTCACCATTCTCTGCTTAGTCCCAGAAGTACACCCAAGGGTGACTAATATCTTGACAAGATAATGGGATAGTTGTACATATTTTGATCTTAACACAAACAGGGTGATTTTAAATGGAATAATTTGGTGTATGCTTCTTTTAGTTTGGTTAATTCTATAGTTTTATCTGTAAAAACATAATCTTCATATTATCTCAGATCTTCTAAATTTAGAAGAAAAATATTTTGGTTCTCTCTTACATGTCACTAAAAGAGATGAATGAAATACATACTAATCATTCCACTGTTATATAAAGAAAAAGAAAGTAAAAGTAAACATGAGAGAGAGAGAGAGAGAGAGAGAGAGAGAGAGAGAGAGAGAGAGAGAGAGAGAGAGAATACACTTTCTCCAGGACTATCAAATAGTTTAAGAAGTGTAATTTTTATCAATGAATAAACTATGACCATAACCATGTAGATAGCAGGTACTCTACACAGGACTGCACTTTTGATAGTCTATGAGGAAACTTCTTCCAATGATTTATGCTGTTAGTATTTCAAATACGTTTGGCCAGGTCTAATCACCAAAAAGATTCTCTAATCATGGTGTAAGACTTGAAAGGCAATATTTTTAAAGTTCTTTTTATCGCCCTCTATTTTATTTATAAATTAGCTTTTCAATTGTATTAGTTCAATAAAGGAACAAATCACCCATATAAGCAGATGTTCACTTCCTCCAAGAATGTTACTTTGTTAGTGTGTGAGTTTAGGAGCTTCAAGGCAGCCTTCTGTTGCAAGCCTCTCCTTTGATATAGCACACTACTTGCTAACACAAATGTGTGCCACTAAATGAAGGCCATTTATTTAGACTTCAAAGAACTTTTTTTTTATGGTGAAGTATACAAATGCACTCATTTATTATTATTTCAGTCTATCTTTCCATATTCTAAAAAATAATATTTTAGTACAATATTTTTATTGTGCTGAAAGTCTCATTCATTTTTTTTTCCATGAGAATTTCAGGGTCTCTAAACCTGTAACAGAAAAGTTTAACCACATACATACATAGTAAGGTACTTTTAAAACCATTTATTTAATGTTTGTAATTTCAAGTACTGCCACTCTAAGAGACTTTGACAGAATTGATTCATTATATTCAACAGCCAGGGAGGGATGTGAAAATCATCTGGGGGTGCACAGGGTATTTATAATAGTCTATATCAAAGAGTCTGTAAAATATAATAGAGTGAATATTTGAGATAAATGAAATTATTAATTCTATATACTTTTTACTTTATACTGAAATATGATGTTGCACTACAAATAACTAAGGAAGGACAAGGAGTTCCTTCTTTATTCGCTTTAACCCAGCCACTGATTCAGGGTCAACCATAGTTCATCAAGACTGTGGAACTGTGATAGATGCTGGGGCTACTGAGATAAAGTGGGCGGCTCTGCCTTCAGGTGGTTCCCAACGCACAAGCAGAGAAGAATGCTGAGCTAGGAAAAGAACACTTAGACTGGCACTCATCTCCAAGTGAAAACACAAAACACAAAGACTTGACCTTCCCTTCTTCCTGAGGAATTTCTCCCTAGATTCCATATGTAAAGCAGTGAGGCAAGAGAAATGTTTCAGGAAATGCTGGCTGAACATACTGCTAAATCCTTTGTAGATGGTTTTAAAGGGAGCATTCCAACTTAAATAGGAAAAGAAACCCTAATGGCATCTACGTTTTTCTTATCCTTACATGAATAACATAAAAGTAGTAGTAGTCATTACTGAAGCTATACATAATAATTCTCTCTCTCTTTCTCTTTCTCAGTGTGTGTGTGTGTGTGTGTGTGTGTGTGTGTGTGTGTGTGTGTGTGTGTGTTCAGTACATGGCTGTCCACCTGACTCTGATATGATTGGCTGATTACTTTAAAGATACAGAGGCTCTTGTAATCACTAAGAAGCTCCACAAAAGCACCTGGTACATGTGATTACCATTTAACTCACTTTTCAAGCTCCATCTACCCAGACTTTCATCACTGTGGTCTATTCATCATTCTATAAATTAATTTCCCATGCTTGAGCTAATGTTTCTTTTCTCTTTTGTTTTAATAATAAGCTCTTCTTTCATTTAAGTCCTCAGTTTCCCCATTCATGCTTGTGCCTGCAGCATGGCTTTCTGGTAAGGCTCTAGGCTTATGCTGTTGTATTTGTATTTTATATTATTGGATTTCACTCCGTCTTTGACTGAATCATCATGTAGAGCATCAGTCCTGGTGCTTTGCTTTTGCATCTTCCTAGGTTGTAATGTACTAGGTGCTACACTCAAATACCATCTACTGAATAAGCAATAGTCAAGGCAGGAGTTCCAACTTGTCTATTTATAGTTAAGTTAGGTTAGTTTCTTAATCTTTACATGTTTTCTTAATTTTGCATACCTCATTCATCACTAATAATGTAGCTAGGCTCTTAAGTTTGGACATTAAATTTTTCCAGACTGAATATTAAAGTAAGTGCATTCATTGTGCTATTTATTTAATCCTAATTGTTTTTTTAATTCTGCTACATTTGCAATTAGACGACTTTTTAAAGTATAAATAGTGTCTTGAAGTGTGAGTCTTGTGAAGTCAGGAAGTGCTATGGGATGTCTTTGTGTATGCTGTGAAAATGTGTTGCTCTGCTTGGTTGATAAATAAAGCTACATTGGCCTATGGCAGGGCAGGTTGGAGCCAGAAAGGAAATTCCAAGAGAGATAGTGGGAGGAGAAAGGGGAGGAAGGAGGCACTGCTGGCAGGATAAATAAGATGTGAAAATGTTGCTAAGCCATGTGGCAACTTATAGATTAATAGAAATGAGTTAATTTAAGATGTAAGAGCTAACTAGCAAGAAGCTTGAGCCATAGGCCATCCAGTTCATAATTGATATAAGCCTCTGTGTGTTTACTTGGGTCTGAGCAGCTGCAGGATCAGGTGGGACACAGGAAAACTTCTACCTACAGTCTTAGGAGTTGAGCTTGAGATAGGAAATAATATAAATCTCCTCGACAGGTGCTGAGCTTTGCATGCACATCTGATCATCAAGGGGAAACTGTACAAGAATAATGGCACTACTTTTTCAGGAAGAATAGGAATATATACTCTAGCTGTAGTGAAACCAGAGACTCCTGGTTCATTATTGAAAAGTCACCTAGCCTTCATATAATGAGAAGAGTGTCTCACTTAATTTTTTAAGTATATGTATCCAGAATTAGTTCTCAGTAGATAAATAACAGAAAATGAGAAAGGTAAAAAGAAAACCCATGACCAAGGTAATATCAATAGGTGCCCCTCTTCTGGAGAACACCAGTTTCAAGATGACAAGAAGGTGAGCATATTCTGATTCTATTCTATATAGTTTGGATTGTGATTTACTGGTCAATCAGCAGGTCCTCATGCATTTAGCTTAGCATGAGAAAATGTGTCAGTGTATTTGTTTGGTTTAGTCCAATGTGCTTGAGTGATGGCTCAGTGTCTGTACCTATCCATCCCCCGAGAGACAAGAACCCAGACAAAATTTGACTTTGTGAATCTCAGGAAATCTGATTTGCTTTTGCTTTTGAATTCCTAAAAGTCCCAGTGACAAAGCAATAGTATGGGACACTGTGGTTTCTTGGTGTTTGTAATTTCCCTTTTGATTAGATGAGCAAATTAATGTTATCCATGTGCCAGTTTTCAAAGGGGTTAACAAACTGTTGCTATATGATTGTGCTGCTTTTGCATATTGGAGAGGACAGAGTGAACCATGATGGTTGGTGCTATGACTGTCATTTAGAACAGAGACTGATGAATGATACATTGTATGTAGTCGTAAGATATTTTGCAAACATCTGTCCATCCCAAAGATAACACACCAAATTCTACATGTCCTAAATAGAGGTATTATTATTATTATTATTTTTTGTGACAAAGTCATGCCTAGTTTTTTGAACACCTTCTCTGGGTACATCTGATTAGTAAACATTTGGGTTAGAAATGAACAAATTCTATATCACACTGCATGAGCTATGAAGAATGGCACCCATAAACCTAAGAGAGTGTGATTCCACCAAGTCCCACCCTTGAGAAATGGATATAAATCACTGGTTATTAAGCCATGAAAATATTCTCCTGTATATTTTGACTCACTGGTAATGTGACCATTCATCCTGGCTTGCTCAGGTCAGTCCTATTTTACATATGTTGTTTCAGGATACTTATTGACCACTATTCTAGTATACTTGCATAGTTGCCCTGGCTTGGATAAAAAATGTGATGGTCACTGCCTAGGTGGAACAGTTAAAAACTGGATCATCAGAACTTACAAAGCCTGATTTGGATTGAAGAATGACCCATCAGAAGGAGATCCTGGGAAGAATGTATCCTCATTGTTAAAAATAACGGTTTTGTGTGTGTGTGTGTGTGTGTGTGTGTGTGTGTGTGTGTGTGTGTGTGTTACTTCTTAGCATAGTCTTCTGCAACTATATGCAACATATAAGAATTGTCTGTTTGAAATGAAATAGTTTCATTATTCTGGGCCTCTGCTCTTCATTGATAAAGGAAGTTTTAGAATTGAAGATGTAAAATTTAACTGTGTCTCTAAAATAGCCCTTTTAGGAAAGAAAAAAAGATGGATAATGCAGATAAGAAAGTAACAGAGAGCACTACACTCAGCTAGGCAATACATTATTTCATTCAGTGGAAGAAAGAAATGTCAACATGAGCTCAGAGCCCCTGCAGTATAAATAAAGTATAGAAGACATGAAATCCCAATACATACTGAAGGCTCTTCTGGGAAACCATACCTGAAGTGGGCCTTAATGCCTGCTTTATTGTGCTTAACTGATATTACTATTCTTTTTTTTAAACACAATAGGCTCTTTTGTTTATCATCCCTCTTAATTCCCTCTTCATATCATATCCTTTTATTATTCAGATTTCTTAGTACAACTTACTGGAGTGGTCTTTAATATTTATTATTTTTTACCAATTTTCTTTTTTTAATAAATCTTATCAAATATGTGAATTTTCATAACACCACATTTTTATTAAATAGGCTTTTACTTAATTAAATTAGCATTTAACTTAATGCATTTACTTTTTATAGAATTTATAGCATTACTATAAGGCCAGCAAGGATTTCATATCAGACTTGCCCTTTGCACAGAAAGGTAGATTGTTGCATGCTAGATTTCTCCAAAAGATACTTTAGTCTCAAAATGTCACTGCTAAGACATATAACCTGACCAGCTTTCTTCCTCGACTTCAAAAAAGTTTTCTTTTATATTTGAGATTACAATATAATTACATCAATTCTCACTTCTCTTTTATCCTTCCAAACTCCCCAATATACCCCTGTTTGCTCTCTCTGGAATACATGGCCTCTTTTCTCATTAATTATTGTTACAAGTATATATGTATACTCATATACGTATATATCTCTAACTACACGCTCAGTCTATGTAATTGCTATTTGCACATTTGTTTTCAAGGCTGAACATTGGTATTGGATAACCAAATGCTATGCTCTTCCTTGGGGAAGATCATTTCTCCCACTCTCAGCATTCTTTGGTTTCCTGCAGTACTTAGAGTTTGAGGCCTCCTGGGTTTTTCTGCATTCCCTTGTATATTGCTATTGTCTTTGTTCTTCTCGTGCTTGTCATGTTGTGAGACTTAATGAGTTTAGCTTCTGTCATTAATAGGAGACACAGTCTCCCCTCCAACTCCCTGATCCTTTGGCTCTTATACTCTTTTTACCTTCTCTCCTACAATGTTCCCTGAGCCTTAGGTATGGGTGTGTTTTGTAGATGTAGCCACTGGGACTGGGTCCCACAACCCGGCATTAAGATTGGTTGTGGTTTTCTGAAATGACCTCCATCTGTTCAAAAGAGAAGTTTACTTGATGAGGGGTGAGGACTACACTTATCTCTGACACCCCATATTTTTTTAAAGCCAACTATATATCGGACCCTGTGAACATGTTTGGGGTATAATGGCTGACAATGAAAAGTTTCTCCCATTTTTGTGGAATTTGTCCATGAGGGAGAGAAGAAAGAGAAACATTAACCCATTATATCCAACCATGTTTAACAATGCCTCTGACTTGAATGCTAAGCAAGAAAGGTTCCTGGTGCTCTCAAAGGAAGATGCTGTGGGGAAGAACAGATTGGGTTTTCTGAAAGAGAGAGACTTAAGAGATGTCAAGTGAAGGATAGGGAGGATGTGGGAGCTCCTTGTCGAAAGGTAGAGAGTGAAGCTATGAGAGGTCAGGAGTGAGCCAGGGATAGCAAGGTTCCAGGGGGTGCCATAGACTCAGTACAGTGTTTTATAATTTAGTTACCTTAGCAGAAGTTAAAAAAATAAGGAAAGAAACATTTCAAAAGCTATGTGGAAGACAATGGACTACTTTCTATCCATAAATAATTAGGTCATTTTTGTACCAGGATCAGTATTCTGAAATTTTCTAACTCAAATTGAGCATTTAAACTATTGATTTATTTTAACATAAGATGGAGTGATAAGAAAGGGTACTTAATCAGTAAATGAGTAAGAGTCTATCCAAATTTTCCAATACTCCAAACTTTGAATTCCAGTTAGGAATGTCTACAATAAAAGGGAATGAAAATACTATTACATGGTGTTGGTAGACACTCAACTGCTAGTTTCTACTGGTGTTAACTTCTGCTAATTCAGCTAGATTCATTTCTTCATTTGCTTAAAGATATATGATCTGGGAAACCATTCTGAGAATTGTGAATGCATGCATGGATTGGAGGACATGAGAGGTTGACAGTGCAGGCTAGTCTTAAATCTGATCAAAGTAGAATTTTTGACTGTATGGAGTATCATTAATATTGATATGAGGGAGAGGGAACACAGGGCAGCGATCTGAATAACTGAATCAGAATTCTACTGTTAAACGTAGTTGGTTATGACATTTTAAAACACAGCTGTAACAAGGGAGGAAGTCTGTTTGAATTCCTAACACACTTCCCAGGATACATACTTCCACAAAGTAAAACACATCATTCTTCAAACGTTTGTGCTCTCACTTCTGTGTGAGAAAAGCCTGGATAGATGGCACTAATTTTATTGTATCTGCATTAGATCTGCAAGGGAAGATGTTGAAATAAGCAACCCACCTGATAAAGCCCATGGTATTTTAGTCTTAAAAATATACCATGTGAGGGCAAAGGGCACCTTTATGTATAGTTTTGGAAATCTCCATTCCCATCAATCATGTACTCAGCAGAAAAAAAAAGCAATGTGTAAGGTTAGTAAGGGCTTCCTTGCTTCTTGTGGGAAAATACTTTTAAAATGTTAACGAAGGCATAGGAGGCACAGGTGACCTAAAGGAGCAGGAGTGAAAAACAGCTGGAGACTGTGTTCTGCCGCACACATGCCTTGACCATTACCCTAGGTCGGCCATCTGCTGCCTCTTAGACAATTTTATAATTTCCTTTGCAGAAAAAAAAAATGATTATGACTGTAGAAAATCAAGGAGATGAACCCAGGAACAGAGGGAGGGCCTGTGCTTATTAGCCCATAAATGGCATGTCTGAGAATGGTTAAAATGAACAGACCTTCGTGTTCCTCTTTGCCGAATTTTAAGACTGAGAGCAGAATCTGATGTAAGCTGTAGATGTCCCATTTGTTCTCGATTGAGGAAAGCACAGTCGGCCTTGAGATCCCTGGGGGATTGCTCCCATAAGTTAATGCTTATACTCAACCCCTTATGTAAATGGACTAGGATTTGCTTAAACCTAGGCATATCTACAAAGTTTTATTATCTTGTTTTTCAAGTGTATGTGTGTGTGTGTGTGTGTGTGTGTGTGAGTGCATGTACTTGAGCTCATCTGTGTGGTTTGTGGATGTGAGGGCAGTGCCCAGGCGTCCAGAAGAGGGCATTGCTGGGGGTGGAGTTGGGGATTTAGCTCCGTGGTAGAGCACTTGCCTACCAAACATAAGGCCTTGGGTTTGGTCCTCAGCTAAAAAAGGAAAAGAAAAAAGAAACAGAACAGGAGAGGGCACTGGATTTCTTGGAGCTGGAGTTCAGCTGGTTGTGAGACATAATGTGAGTGATGGGAACTGAACCCAGGTCTTTTAATCACTGGATCATGTCTCCACATTTTTGACTCTCACTTTAAACCAGCTCTGGACTATGCAATCTGGCTAAGACAATGTAAAAGCAAATGGTTGTTATGCTATAGAGTACATGAATAAGGAAAGAGCTTATATGTATTTAGTTCAGAGGTCATTTTCCTGATATATTCCTGATTCATGGTTGGTTGAATGTATAGATGAGCAACCTGTAGACATGAAGGATAGACTGGCCTTCTGGTTTGTTCTTATTCATTAATTTAAGTCAGGTCTATGTTACATACTGTATTAAAAATTTCAGTTTTAGGCACCAGAGCATATGAGCAAAGTAAAATAAATGTCAAGTCTCCTGTGTAAATATTTAGCATGCTTGCTAATGACAAGGGCAATGACTGACTTAATTTCTGTCAGTAAGTGAGGGGTGATTTATGAACAGTAGGTTACTGAGGATTCTTTTCAACCATCCGCTTCTTTTTTGGATCCCACCATTTTGAAACTTGTTTTCTCAATTAGAAATAACTAATTGACCTTCAAGATATGACTATGAACTATCCAGATGGCCCTCATTTTCTAAAGGTAATGAAGTTCAGTCATTAGTATAGGAGTGCAGGGTAGTGGTGTAGAGGGCTGTGGCATCTTGAAGATACCTGAGCTACTGATAGCTGTTCTCTCTCTGCAATGTGCACCAAATGTGTTTTACACGTGATGGGGGTCGTGCTACAGGGAAACTGCATGAGATAAAGTGAATCACAATTCAGCACAGAAAAGCTCAAGAGAATGTGCTACACAGGCTGGCTCCTAGATGCCTCATAGGATGAGAGACACGTGCGCGCGCGTGCGTGCGTGCGTGCGTGCGTGCGTGCGTGCGTGTGTGTGTGTGTGTGTGTGTGTGAATTTTTGGTTTCTAAATGAAAGTATCCATAGCTGTTCAATCAGCTAGATTCCCACACAGTGTGATCAGTGTGACCAGTGACAAAGTCTGTCTCTGGTAACATGTTTAGTTGCGAGTCTCCTTGACAAATGAGAAGCAATGTTTTGCAGTAGCAATGTCTATGACCTGATTTGAACCTGCAGCTGAGAACTACAGCTATTATTGGCTGGGTGAACCTCGAAATGCTTGGTGGTTTTGTATCATTTTCAATACTTAGCACAGTGTCCTGCTTTAGTTATTTTCTCAGCAAACATCTTGTGCACTTTTAGATGGAAAACCTTACCTCTCCAAATCAACAAATCTAAAAAGGGGTGTTTTTTAATACTTCCTGCATAGATGTCTATGGCTGAAGAATTTAACCAATTTCAATAGCTACTGCAAGTCCAAAAAATGTTAAACTCCCCTTTCAAAGTAAATAAATCTAAATTAGATGGAATAAGACTGGTTAAGTTAAACTGTTGTTCTGGAATCAGTGGGCACTGCCTGTGAACTAATGAGAGCAAACAGTTCCTCTAAAATGTTTTATGAAATTCAAATGCATTTAAGAGAGCTCTGAAAGGTTGGAAGATGAATAGAAACCACACGACCTTGCAAGACTGCCAAAGTACTTTCTCCAGTCAAAGTGGTTAAAGGAGACTACAGCATTAGCTTTCCTTATTGGAAGGCCTCAGCTACGTCCATAAGCAATATTGACCTTGAAATGCAGACCTTGCATATTTCAGTGCAGAAGAAACAATGGTAGTCCCCTCTTATGAAAAGATCACAAATATTGAAAATGATGCACACACAGAGCCTAAAAATACTGCCAAGAGCTCTTCAGCTTTCAATATGTCCTTGTCCAACACATTTGGTATGTCCTTGTATAGGTGTCAATATTCAACAGCTAAGATAAATGACCACCTAGCCCTAAATATAGTGTGTGTATTTACAATAAGCATAAAAAGTAAAAGCTGGAAAATAAATGTAGTGAAAAAATATGGAAAGAGCTATTTCATGTGTATATTTCTCAGGTAGAGCTATCTACCAAATTTCCATTCTTCTGCCTGAAGAAATGGCATAATGAAAAACCTGTCAAAGCAGTCTGGTCCCCAACATTCCATAAGTATGAAAATTTTTTTCTTCTCAATGCTTTCCTATAGATTCTTCACTTGGTTGTTATTCTCAAACATCTACATGGAGGAGGACAGGTGTCATTATTCCTGTGTCATAGAAGAAAATAAAACTGAACCAGATGGAAGCTAGGTTTTATAGATGTTGGTTCCATCATCTATAAAGTCTAAAGTCTAAGGACTAAGCATTTCCAATCCCCTATACCAACTATCAACTATCCTGGGGTGAAGTTTAACGTCATTCTCAGAATTATGGTTTAGGCACTGATTAGGTCCTTTCTCTAATTTGCATCTAGTAAAATAAATTGCCTTCATGCATTTCAGTTTTGGGACCACAATTAATTGTTTCAAAGGTCCACAAGGATGATTGTGTCTAGCAATCAGATGAAACAACAAGGAAAGCTTGCTTTGCATAAACAATTATCAATACTGTGTGATCTGAAAAGTAGCCACGACTGGAAGTAGCTTCAACTGGGCAGGATCCAGTAAAAGGTACCTAGGTTACAGTGGATGCTGTATGTTCAGGTAGACACTATACTTACTTTGTGTATGTTCTTGAGTAAGGTACACATTGTATCATACATTGTAATTTATTTATAATACTATTCTTCAGCATTTTACTGTTTATATCTATAGACTTATAAATTACTGCCATGTCAACCAACCACAAGGGTTTGCTTTTAAAAGAAAATTAAATCAACAGCAAATTCTTTGCAATAGCAGATCTTTTATAAATATAAGTGCAAAATATAGTCAAAACATGGTTATTTAAAGCAATGCTGCAGTGACAAGCTTGTTTTTGAGAATGTATACACATTACTAATTGAGTATATAATTTGTGCTTTGATTTAGAGATAGAGTTGGCCTTAGGCAGATCATCAATGCTTTTTGTACTTATAAAATGGAAAGATGATACTAAACCAAGGAAGTACTGTATACATTAGCAGATGCAGAGTAAGCCATATTTTTAGTCTAACAGATTAAACCAATTTTTATATATTTTCCAACTTCACTCTGCATACAATATGACTATGTGAGCAAACACAGTAATCATTTGAACACAGTAACAGAAATGGAAAAGATACTCTATATCCCCACATCCTCCTTATAATCCTGCAAGTGTTTCCTGTACACCATGATCCATCAAAACTAGAGTACACTGTTGTTTCTTCCTCTTGGGACTTGGAGTCTTTTTGAAACATGAATGACTAAGAAGCAATGCCATTTGTGAGAACTCTTATTTTTTTAATTGAATTGAATTTTATTTTATAATATAATTTAGTTCTACATATCTACATAACAAGGATTCCCTTGTTCTCCCCCCTCCTGCTTCCCTCCCCTTCCCCCCAACCCACCTCCATTCCCACCTCCTCCAGGGCAAAGCCTCCCCCGAGGATTGAGATCAACCTGGTAGACTCAGTCCAGACAGGTCCAGTCCCCTCCTTCCAGGCTGAGTCAAGTGTCCCTTCATAAGCCCCAGGTTTCAAACAGCCAGCTCATGCACTGAACACAGGACCGGTCCCACTGCCTGGATGCCTCCCAAACAGATCAAGCCAATCAACTGTCTCACCCATTCAGAGGGCCTGATCCAGTTGGGGGCCCCTCAGCCATTGGTTCATAGGTGATGTGTTTCCATTCGTTTGGTTATTTGTCCCTGTGCTTTATCCAAACTTGGTCTCAACAATTCTCGCTCATATAAACCCTCCTCTTTCTCACTAATCGAAATCCCGGAGCTCCACCCGGGGCCTAGCCATGGATCTCTGCACCCCTCAGTCATTGGATGGGGTTTCTAGCACGACAATTAGGGTGTTTGGCCATCCTATTACCAGAGTAGGTCAGTTCTGGCTGTCTCTCGACCATTGCCAGCAGTCTATTGTGGGGGTATCTTTGCGAGGGTAGAGGGAAAGAGAGCTTGGGGGAGCGCGAGATCCCAGCTGGATCAAGAACAGAGAGGGAGAACAAGGAACGGGAGGAGACCATGGTAAATGAAGACCACATGAGAATAGGAAGAAGCAAAGTGCTAGAGAGGTCCACAGAAATCCACAGAGAACTCTTAGTTTTTAAGACACATGTTCATGAAGAGTCCAAGACATGCTTCCAGCATGGCTAGGGAGCTACCAACTGTATGCCCCCTTCTTGGTTCTAGGTGTTTTTAGGAGCCCAGTGACTACACTGATGTTAGTGATTACACACCAGTCTGTCTAATGCCTTAAGAAAACTGCTTAGAACTCACTGGATTTACTAACATTAATTTGACAGTTTCACCATATAAATCAACCTCTTGGACTTCATAATATTTATTTTGTAAGATGTTTCATATATAATACATTATTCATGCATACACATGTATAGAAAACACATATTATCACCACATTATTTATATGTATATTAGAAATATATATATATATATATATATATATATATATATATATTACTTTTATTTTTACATTTACTTTTTGTAGTTCTGGGGTTGGAACCGGGGTCTTTTACATACTAGGCAAGCCCCTTATCATTGAGACACAACCCCACTCATATTATATAAAATGTTTCAATTATTATACACATTTTCAGATATATTTCACAGTACATAATAGTAAAGTTATGAACTTAAACTTATGAAAAAGTTTTCACTAATTTAAATGCTTTTACTTAGTATATGTACTGTACTAAAGGACCTATGTTTTTCTTCATATAAATAATATATTCTTATGATATATTTAAAAGTGTCAAACATATAGACAGTAGGAAATAGGATCTAATTTTTAGACAGTTTTTTACCACTCAGGGTGAGTGAGAAAAGTAGAAATTAAGTGCATTTCAGTGAATCATTTTATACTGTTTCATGCAGCTATGCATGTACCGAGGATCTCTATGAATGATTTGACATAGCGCTTTCTGACTTCATCTCTTGTCAACACCTTCACCCAGCACACCCAGTAAAATCTAGTAGCTTAAGAAGATGGAGAAGAACTAAAGTGAAAACCATAATAGACTTAAAAAGAGCAACTAACCTTTTTCCACCTCATTCAGATTAGCAGCTGGCAGCGACAAAGACAGAAGAGACAAAAGACATTTTACATTGCAATACCACAGTAGCACACACAAAGCCAACTCGCAGCATTAACAACAGAGAAGGCAGGCTGAGAGAGCAAACAGAAGCTTAGACTTCTTACCTACAGCTTGCCCAACACACAAACATGGAGAAGAATCGGGCCAGAGTAAAAGCCACTATAGCAAGCTAGAGATTGGCAACTAGATTGGGTGACTGACACCTCAGCTTTACTGTAGTAGATGTGAAGTGGACATTTGTGTAGGGTGCCAGAGACAAAATGGGAAAGTTAAAGAGTTCTTCATAATTTCCATAAGATTGACTATGATAATAAATATGCCCAGTTAATATGGGCAGTGCCATTGTGCTGAATAATTCTATTTAATAGAAAATCCTGAAATGTGACCAACTTGTACATACTTCTATATGGCCCTATGAGAGTAGAATTATTGAAGACACATATTCTTGACAAACAGATCCAGAATTAGGACAATTGAAAAACATCTTCCATCCTAATATTTACTTCTGCAAAACTATTTTTCCCAGATCAGCTCCAAATCTAATACTATCTAAGCAAAGTTTTCCATGGATTCAATATTGTAGCCACACCATATTCCTAAATTTCAGTTTATACATTATGAGTTAATATAACTTCAGGAATTCCTTGAAAACTTTCCTATAGGAAATGTTTTGTTTTATGAAAAGCATACACTAATAATTAAGAAAAACAAATCTAATCCCCAAATCTCTGAAGCTAAATTAAAAATACAGAATTATTTTTAAACATTTTAATATTTCCAAATCATTATTCTTATTTTTCCCATATTTCACGTATCAATTTTAATATAGAGTTATAGGGAACTAAATTTTTAAAAATCAACCTTTCATGAAAAATACTAGCAATGAGGTGTCTTCCGGCTAGGAGAGCAGAAAATGGGCCTAGTATGTAGAGAATAATACATCTGATTATTAAAGTGGAGAGGGTCCTGTAAAATGTAGATAACAGAAAATCACTATTGACCCATACAGTTTATGTTATCAATCTTTTTAGCAGAGGAGGGCAGGAAATAATTCATCAGCTACATGCATTGATATTTGGTTACTCTGAGTTTAACTCTGCCTCTATACATTGCTGAAAGTTGGTCCATCTTATTTCAAGTATTTCTAGCTCATTTTACAGGCTACTTGTCATTTCCTGATTTCCTTGTCAGATTCTTTTCAGAACTCTGAATTTTCTCCTTTGACAAGCGTTCATCTTGACATAGATGTTAAATGAAAGCATTGTCACCACGATGATTTGCAAGCTTTTCTGGTGAAGCCTTATTTGCGGCTATCAAATAGAATTCACATTTTCATTGTATGCCTTTCAGATACAGAGTAAAAAAGAAATTCAAAGGAAAAAGCAACTGGCAGCTTAGATCATTATTAAAACAATGGCAACATTATTATATTCTGTGAGGACAGAAGGGCTTTTTGTTCTCAGAACTCACATGCATTAATCAAATTCCATCTTAAATGTAAAACAATAAAGCCATATTATAAGGAAATCCCTCTGTAACTGCAGACATGGGTTAAACAGGACACAAAATTCTAGATTCTGACTTAAGCTTCACTGTAGGCGAAGGTCACCTATATGCCAGCAATCTCAGAATCTGAAAATGGCTGTTTGACATTTTGTAAATGTACTCATTTCAGATGTGCACAAAACTCTACATTTAAGAGATGAGTTATGAGTTCATCCCATTTAGTTATCTTCTCTATTGCCAAGTTGTCAAGTCCATCATGACTCAGTCTAATGTAATAAAGGTAGGATCTCTGCTCTGTGTTGTGCACATCTCCAGTTCAGTATGTGTCTTGATCCTTTGCCTAAATTAAAGCAAAGAGATATTTGTAATAGCTACAAGTAAATTGAGCAATGTTGTCTAGGTTCTATTTCAGAGCCAAATGCTTTTGACAGATAGACATGGTGGGGGTCCTTCATGACAACTTTGGTGAATGTCACATTTTGGAAAAGAAATGGTTTAGCTAAGCTTTGAATTATTGTGGTATAGCACTAAGAATGACATCTGGCACAGTTGGAGAAGTGCTACTGTGTTACACTTGTCAGAAGAGGGCACACAGAAATGAATTTCTTAGGAGGGCACACAGTGCTTGGGAACTAAAGCAGAGCAGGTAAGAGGAACACTCAAAAATTGCTGTGAATAATCAGAATAAGAATTAGGAAATTGAGCATCAGTGCAACTGGACCTGCTCCAAACAAACCTAGATGTACTTACACCTTATGGAAATTATCATAGGAAGACATACAAGAACCTTAGATCATATGTGATCTCAAGTCTCAGTTACACCAGGAAGAAAGTATATATATAAATTCCTGGTTTCTGTGCTCAGAACTACATACACAGCTTTTTATAATCTTACAAAGCTTGGGAGCCCAATTTCTTTGGTAGAATCAAATAGAGTGGGTTTATAGAAATTCCAAAATAGAGTGGGTTCATAAGTTTTTTCCATGAGCTGAACAGTGATGGAGCTATAAAGCAGCTCTATCCAAGGTATGACTAAGAAACAGCTTCTTATTTAACAATGAACTTCTTAAACACATATAAATAGCCAATTCAATAGATCTCAGACACTCAGGCTATGTATAACAGATTTAAATCTTTAGTCATAGGCTAATGGATGATATCTGACATGTGATACAGTGATAGAGATGGGTGGGCAAACTGTGTGACAACAAAAATCTACACTTGTTATACTTTGTTAATGCAAAACAGTAAAGAATGATCAAATTCTGACTCCTTGCATGATAGCTATGTATGTATGTATCTATGTATTTAATTTTTATCTTGATCTATCTATCGCCTATTTAGGTATCTATCTATGTACCTATGTATTTCTTTATCATCTATCTATCTATCTATCTATCTATCTATCTATCTATCTATCTATCTATCTATCTATCTCCATCATCCACCTATCATCTTTCTATCATCATCCACCTATCTATCATCTATCTAACTATCCATCTGTCTATATCTAGTGCATTAGTATTGTGACTCCATGGAAAGGGCAACTTTAGAAACATCTAAATACACCTAGGTTGTTAAAACTGAATCTTGTTACTCTGTTGCATTTTCCCTTAACAAAATATACATCCCCATCAAGAAAGACATTTGGTATAATGCAAATTTTTGTATTTTCCATAAGAATAAATTTCAAAGATTATTCCTCCTGAACTCTGGGAAAGTTAATTACATAGATATGGTTGTATTTGATACTTGGAAATATTAATCTTAGCTACCTAGATAATTATTTCATTATTTGAAATATGTACTACTATATGAAAATAAATGCAACAAATGAAAACACCAAGTAAAATAAAAATGGTAGCTCCTAAAACAGTGACAGAATCTACTTCTGTGTTTTTCTTTAGAGATAACATACATACCATTATCCTTCTCTAGCCCTTTTGGATGCTTTGTTAAAGGAAAAGCTGACCATGGCATTTTTTATGCACAGCCACACAAACACATCAGAAAAGCTATTCTTTCAAAAAAGGCAAGGCAGAAATTTGGTTCTGACTTTATAGAAAACTGGTCTAAACTGAGAAGAAAGTTTAGCAATTTGAATAGTCTGATTAGGTTTGTCAACCAGAGAGAAAATGTCGTTAAAAATGTGATACTCTCCTAAGATTTCCAGAAAGCTCATCTTCCTGACAGAGCACCAATTGAAGGACAGAGCTTGCCGGAGGTTAACATTCACTACTGAAGATATAGTATGGACATTATTTATTTCAAATGCTGAATCGTGTTTTGGCTATGTAAAGAAAAGCACAAAAATATATATTGGCAAAACATTCTGTACAGAGAAAGTAGTTTGAATGGAAATATCATTGAATTATGGGTCCAAAAGTTTAAGCATTACCCCATCCTCACTTATTCTTCTAGAGATCATGACCCTATAAGAAGGGTGCATGGGTTGAACTGAGCTTGCTGCATCTTTTATTTGGCAGATGAAATGATCCCTATGTATGCTTGTTATTGCAATTAAATTTCCTAAGTTATTGAATAAGAATGGCTTGGTAAATAAATATAATAGTGCAATGATCCTTCCAAATTTGTACATTGATGGATGACATAACATTTTCTATTCTTCATACCTGTGTATTCTGGTGGGCAAAGGCATGTGTAGTTGTTAATTCCATCAACACATGTAGAATTATTTTCACAGTCATTATCTTCACAATCATCAATATTAACTTCACAGTTTTCTCCTTCAAACCCATCAGCACAACTGCACCTAAGCATCAGGGGAAAAGGCAAGAAACATTTTTGGGTGCATTTTAAAACTTTGTGGTCAAAATATTTTTAAAAAAGCATAAAGATGCACACCAATTACAAAGCTTTTAACTATACATAACTGATTTTTTAAAATCCTATGAAATTATATACTATAAGGGACCAGCTTATAAATGTCCAGAAAACATTTAAAAAGGAAAACTCATGGTGGCTGAAAGATAGCAAGTGGCTCCATCATCTTAAAATTCCATGAGTCCCAATATATTTTCAAGTCCAAACGACAAGCAAAATTTCCCCCACTGTCCTAGGCATGCTCATTCTCAAGTTGGGAATAATTCACACTCTTTGTTTACAAATAAAGAAGAAGTGGTTGCGATATTTTAGCTACTTTTTTATTATTTGAGAATCTCATACATGGATATAACATGCTTTGACTGAATCCACCCCCTTTGCCTCCCATTAGATTCCTCCATGACCACCTCATCACATTTCCTTCCCAACTTCATGTGCTTTCTCTTATGTTGTAACATAGTGATTCCACATAGTGCTGCCTATATATGCATGAGTGTAGACACACCTACTAAAATATGAGCAGCCTTTCAAGAGCTACAACCTTGAAGGAACCGGACTCTCCCTCTACCAGAAGTCACTAATTGTCAATAGTGCTATTGCTCTTTCAGATGACCCAAGTTTTGTTCCCAGCAACCACATCAGGAAGTTATAGGCAATCACCTAAAACTCCTACTATGAGAAAATCAGACACTTCTGTTTCTGTGAGGCAATTGCACTCAGATGCGCGCGCGCGCACACACACACACACACACACACACATACACACACACATTCACGTAATTAAAATTAAAAGTTTGAACCTAATTTTTAAAAGTGTATCATCTGTAATTCTATGTGTAATGTCCTTGATGGCTTGTAACAATAAATAATGTTAGATTTCTTTTTTGCAACTATAAAATATGAACATTTTTAAATTAATACATGTTATGTGTACTTTAACATTCTTCTTGAAACAATGGCTTCTTATTTGAAAATGATCGTGCACATTTGTTTCATTACTTTTGTTGCAGTACTTCAGACAAAGGAGATCACAGCCAGACAACTTACCAGAATCCATCATTCTCTCCTTCTTTTAAATGGCAAGTTCCTCCATGTTTACATGGGTTACTGATACAGGCATGGATGGGAACATCACAGTCCTGCCCCTGGAGAAGAAATGCATGTGTTTAAGGTAAGTACAAATAAAACAAGCTAGGTCTTAGAACACAGAGAAAGAACAGTCAACAAAAGATAGACAATGGGAACTAATTTCTCCCAGGTGTGATTTCTACTTACCTTGAAACCATATGGACAGGTACATCGATAAAAATCAACTGGGTCATTATTACAGGTGCCATCATTTTTACATGGATTTGATAAACAGGGGTTACATTTGGCTTGAATAGTAACATCCACGGGACCTACAAATTAATAGACAAATATGAGAAGGGATGTATCCTCTTTTGTCATTACCTAAATTCATTTATACTCCTTAATAGAAAAGTAAGATTTGTGTAAAGTTATTTGTTGTTTAGCTTTTCATGATTTTCTTCTATGATAGTAACAGAAATCAGTATCATCACATGATGCCAATAAATTCCAAAAGAGACCTTCTAACTGTGAGGAATATCAGACTTCTGAGTAACAATGGGACTCTGGGTTCACAGCTAAGGTAGTTAAAAGTTAGAATTAATGATGCCACTGTCAGGATATGAATCCCTTTAAGCACTGAATAGTATTTCTGCACACTATCCATGGCAATGGCCTATATTTCAAATTTAGCCTGCTTAATGGAAACTCCAGTGCTATTTTATGTATATGACAACATCTAGAAAATGTAGTATCTTTTACATTCTCCTTTGTACTCTTGAATCATTTAGTTTATTAGTATAAGATGTGGCAGGTGATATTCCCAGTTTGTCTTCTTTAGCAATAAGATACCACTGAAATGAGCCTATCAGTCTCACATTTTAACACAGTTTATAGAAACCTTGCGATCTGTGAAAGGTCTGATTAACACAGGCCAGCTTCAGAAAATTTCTACTCTTCACACTATATGACCTGTGGCCCAAAATGTGAAAATTAAACTGTTCTCTGTAAAGTCATGTTCCATTGACACTAACTTCTGTATGGTTTGTGAGAACTCCTTAGTTTCCTTTCTGCAACTGCGCTGGACTGGGACAATGGCAAATTAACATCTTTACATAGAAAGTACAAGTACTTTGAAATATGAACATCCATCATACTTTCACCAGCAGTGATCTCTGCATGGGTCCTTATACTCATTGGAACAAGCAGTGGTCAATTAAATTCCACATTTCATTGAACACAATTCCTAGCTCAATCACTAGGATATTTGCTTTTGAGACATTTGGATAGCACCCCAAAGCATTATTAATCTATCAACTTGGTAACCTCCTCTGTTAATTTCACTCCACCTATCTCTCTTCTTTCCCTATTTCATGCCCTCCTCTCCAGAAGAGTCTTTCATAGCAAATATTCTGATGCTCTGACTCTCATAATCTTTCTCCCCATTCATCCCCATTGTTCCCTGAGACTTAAATGTAGGTGTTGTGTTGATATGTATTAATAGGGAGTAGACAGTTATCTCTTTATTTTGACTAGTTGTGACTTTCTGTAATGCTCTCCTTCTGCTGGGAAGAGAAGCTTCTGTGATGAGTGGTGAGAGCTACCCTCATATATGGATATAAGAATAAGTACTTAGAATGCAGTTAGAAATTAGCTGGTTTAAAAAAGTGGAAATAGTAAGTTCTATAGGTCCCATGACTTGACCAAACCAGAGGCAGTTGGCTAAATTTACAGTGCCAGGCAAGGACTCCCCTGTTTTGAGTGGCCTTAAGTTCAATTAGGTAGTTATTGGTTAGCTCCAGAATATAGGCATCACCATTGCGCCCTTTGAACTATCTTTCCTTGCTGGACATTGTTTGCTTCCTTGTTATTTCAGTTAGAGAAGATTATTGATTGTTTTTCTCCACTGGTAGCTTTCATAGCCCTTGTTATATCTCTCTGATTTTACCAACTTTGCTTCTTTCTATATTCCAACCCATTAGAATCATTACCCTGTCACTGTGATAATTTCCATTTGTTTTTCTACTTATATTTCAGTATTTTAAGTCATATCATGTATCTTTTATTTGACTCCAATTTGTAATTAATTTTCTGTGCAGTGATCTCTCTCAGTATTTTATCCTGATGTCCTTTAAATTAAGGGGAATAATACCTTGATCCTGTCTTAAGGTTTCTATAGAAATTATTATAGTGATCATTAATAATAAAGGTGGAGATAAAAGGGTAATTATTAATAAGATAAATAATAGTCAGCTAATGATTTAATCTTTTTAGAAACAGAAGTCTGATTTGTGAATCTGTTGTGGACCATGAAAGATAGGAATAATAGAGCAATGATAAGAAGCAGTTAGCAGTTTCTTTCTCTCTCCTTGAAAAGCAACTATATCCTTCAGTTTCTCATGTTTGAAGCTAACTGTTTCCAAGGGAGGTTTCCTGCCAACAAATTAGTCCCCATGAGATGTGTACCACCAAGAAAGACATCTCACCTTATGGAGACAGATATTTGCTAGTGTCAGTGAAAAGAAGGAGGCGAGTGTATGCAAACTGGTTTGATTTAAGATTAATTTTAACTTAAGAAAGCACTACAGATCAGAGGTTAGCTTGATAATTCAAAGTGAAAATGAGAAGTTTGGTTAGCACTCCGTCTCTGTTACCTGCTTTAATAGAGGGACTGCTGAATTTTGAATCCATTGAAGTCTGAAGGCAGACCTGCTTACACGACTAAAACCACTAACTAGCTATGCATCTTACCCCAATGTTGCCAACCCCCGAGAATTCTATCTCACTTTGATTTACTACCAAAAGCTCCAGACAAAAAAATTCTGACTATATCCCAGAATCTTTATTTTTTTTTTATTTTCTGATCTTTTGGAAACACTAGTCCAATAACAAACTCCTGTCCAAAGTACATGAAAGACAACTCCAGTAGCACCTGGGGGATTTTGATACCAAGCTACTGGACTGAAAGGAGATCTTATTTAAAAGCAAGTTATACTTGCTATTACAGAATTTCTTAAGCAATATTATCAAAGGAATATTTATCATTCATCAAATATTTGGGCATCTACTTTGTGTAAGATGCTAGGCTCCAGATGATCAAATCCGAATGAAATGCCTGAGTTTCTTCAAAATCTTACAGTTCAGCAGTAGAGATATGCATGTGTCAATTAGAGAAAAAATAGTAAGGGTAATGATAGCACATGTGATGAAATGTGCATTGTAAGTTTGTGCAAGCTGTTAAGGGAGATTTATGAAAGAAATTGAAATAGGATCCTAGATTCCATGGGGAAATTCATGGCCAAATATTTGTGCCCATTGATGGAAATCTATTCAGAGTTTAATAAGACTAAGAACTGAACTCCATGAACAGCTAAGAAAGAATGCAGTACCAGAAAAATATATGAAGAAAGGAGCAAAGAAAAAAAAAGGAACAGTGGCTATGTCTAATGTAAATGAGAAGAGCTAATGAGGATAATTAAAATGACATCACTGGATTCAGCAGGACAGAAGTCATTGGCCTTATCATACACTTCCAACGTCGGAAGGAAAATGGCAGCTGATGATGGGTGATTAAAAGTCCTCTGAGACCACTGGACTTCCTCTTTGGCTATTTATATGTGCCTGTGGCCAGTAAAGAAATTCTTGAGCTATGATGGTTTAAAATAAACAGTAATTTTCCATATAATTAGTGTTACCATGGAGAATATAGTTATAAAGTATTCAAGGGTGGATTATTAGGTGTTAGTTCTATGTATCTATTTAAATAAATGCATATTAAAACTTTCTCAGCTTCAAATGTTAAAGTGTAATGAAAAATATATTTACTCCCTTTTATTTTTATGAGTGATGATTTTTGCAGATAACTATTTATATATACACATTTTTCTTCAGATGATGAACAAATTAAAAATTCTCCAAATTAAAGTTATTTCAAAGTTATAGCTGTAAGTTAGTGATATGAGTTCTGAAAACGTAAAATGTTTGGATTGAATTTGAATAATGCTTCAAAGCTGATCTCACCAGTAAATTTTTCATCACTTCTAGTTTAGACTAAATTATTTAACCATCCTTACCTTGGTTCATGATTAATGTTAATATTAAGTAACAATTTTGAAGTACAAGCCAGAGGCTTTACTCATGCTGCTCAGAATTTCTCCCCCAAGGGAAAATATGAATCTTCTTAAGAAAACCACTACTATTTCAATGTCATTATGGAGAGACGGATATCTTCCCTTACAATTCTAAAATGGGCAGGATTTTTAATATATAAAATTAGGTAAAGAAAAGCAGTAAACCAGATTGTGGTATAATGTCAATGCTTTAGGATTTAAGAAGTTCCTAGAATTACTGGATGCTTGAGCTTTTATATATAAAGTAGTGAAGTAAATAAATAATGAAGACGATTCTCCTTCTCTTCCTCCTTGTCTCCCTCTTCCTTCCCCTTCTCCTTTTCTTCTCTGTCTCCTCCTCCTTCTGTTTACTGGGGACTGAAACTAGGACTCCAAGAATCCTAGGCAATCAACTTAACAATAACATCCTCAGTTTTTACATTTCTTTTTGTTGAGAAAGGGAATCACTGTTTGTCTAACTGCTCCATACCTCAGGCTGGGTTGAGATCTCCTTGCCTCGGCACCCTGAGTAAACAAGATTATAAAGATGTACACTAGATCCTGATGAAATAATTGTCGTTTGTAGTCTGCTTTGAGCTTCTAGTTGTGAGACATTTATCTATCTCAGTCTTGTCCTCTCCACTATGTCTTACTCTCAGGTCACCTGGCCAACTCTATAAACCTCCTGATGGCCTTCTGGTGCCATTTAAATTCCACCCTTGTTTGATCTTTGATCTAGCTAGATATTATTTATATATTTCCATCTTTTTTTTTTTTTTTTTGGTTTTTCTAGACAGGGTTTCTCTGTGTAGCTTTGCGTCTTTTCCTGGAACTCACTTGGTAGCCCAGGATGGCCTTGAACTCACAGAGATCTGCCTGCCTCTGCCTCCCGAGTGCTGGGATTAAAGGCGTGCGCCACCACCGCCTTGCTATATATTTCCATCTTATACCTATTTCTATCACATAGAGTCTATATTTTAACTGTGTAAAAACATAAGCCTCATGCAAATGGGAGTTTATCATTTACTGGATCCTTAACATGTTGGAACATTGCTTTATAATTTGTCGGAACTCCAACAATATTTGTTAAATGGATAAGATAGCATATATTTCTAATAGAATGCTTACTGCTCAGTACATTTGAGCTGCTAATTAAAGTATATCAAATGAAAGAAATGAATAGCCAGGTGGTGGTAGCACATGCCTTTAATCCCAGGAATTGGGAGGCAGAGGCAAGCTGATCTCCGTGAGTTCAAGGCCAGCTTGGTCTCCAAAGAGAGTTCCAGGAAAGGCACAAAGCTACACAGAGAGACTCTGTCTCAAAACAAAACACAAAATAAAAGAAATGAATAACTTAGCTGTGTGCATAGTTAAATCTTGCTAAAGCAAGAGCTTTACAGAGTGTATTTGAGGTCAACAACAACAACAACAACAACAAACCATACTGGCTTTCTCAGTGAAAAACTAGACCTAGAATAGGCAAATAACTCTTTTTATGTTAGAAGACTACTTGATCACACCAGTGTTACTGAGAAGAGGCCAAACATGTGGTTACAAAGACAGTTCATAATACTTAACACCTTTTTCCCACTCAAGAATGTTCTCACTTGGTTGCTAACAAATATGTTATGGCCATGTACTTTATCCCATTCCTTTTTTTTTTTTTTTTTGTAATAGCGTAAAAATGTGATCTGCCATGTAGGAAATGTAATGGAAATGGAGAATACATACTTCAATTAAAATCAATTACATGAAATAATAGTACAGATATTTGCTTATAGAAAAATTACATTTATACATGACAATGCAATTGTGTCTTTAAGTTTGTTTTCCTGTTGTAGTTTGATTAACTATTGATAAGTCTTAAAACAAGAGGTAGTACTTAGCTGACTTTCATGAATAAAATAAAAACATTTTACACTGGCATAATGGGTTAAAATATGAAAATATCAAATTATAAAATAGTTAAGGCCACCTTGTTTTACTGCTTTCAAGATCATAAAGCATGACCTCTCACAGGACAGGACTCATGAGATATCCCTGAGTGGGTTGTTCCAATAATAGATTAGAATGAGTTGTCTGCAGCCAAACAAACCATCACTGGAGGAGGGTACTCAACTTTGGTTTTCATGGTATACTACTGTAGTAAGGCTGTAAGCTTATTAACATCAGTGGTTAATGTAAAAACCTTTCTATTGAAACTTCTAAGAGAAACAGTAGTGAGTTCTGATGTCAGAGATACATGGTTCACACTGTAGCTCCTTTACTCAGAATCAATCATTCTCAAGTGAGCAGTGCACAGTTGTTCCATAGAAATTGTGAGAAGACAAAAGTACTCAGGATAGAGCCAAATACCCCAATCCAGTGAAAAGTCATTGTTATTGTTACTATTAAAAAACAACGCACTATACAAAGTGGAATCTTGCTTTGGTTTCTGTTAAAATTAGCTCATCTCTCTAGATTTTTATTTTAATATTACCCCAACCAGGGGGTGTTGTCGGATGGTATTTTGTTGGTGTCTTGGAATGTTAAGAGTGATGCAATTAACTGCACAGTTATACTGTGTGCTTTCTTTGTGTAAGGCAGTGTGACTTGTAGAACCCAAGTCATTTCATTTTTGTAAAGTGTGTGTGTGTGTGTGTGTGTGTGTGTGTATGTGTGCACATGCACATAAATGGAAAGTGGAGACAAGTATTGTGTGAATATGCAAGTGTGTATAGGATAGAACACAACCATAGTTGTTGTTCCTCAAGCACTGTCCACTTTCTCTTGTGTGTGCACATATGACTGTGCTCATGGTGTACGGAGGCATTTAAGTTTATGTGTGTGATTGTGCCTGTGGAGGCCATTGACTGATGTTGGTTGTTCTTAATCACTCTGTGTTTATTTATTTATTTTTTAAGATAGGAGCTCTCACTTTCTTAGGGTTTCTATTGCTGCAACAAATTACCATGACTGAAAAGCAAGTTGGGAAGGAAAGGGTTTATTTGGCTTACACTTCCACATTGCAGTTCATCACTGAAGGAAGTCAGGACAGGAACTCAACCAGGACAGGATCCTAAAGACAGAAACTGATGCAGAGGCCGTGGAAGGGTGCTACTTACTGCCTTGCTTCCCCTGGCTTGCTTTCTTATAAAACCCAGGACCATCAACCCAGATATTGCACCACCCAACATGGGCTGGGCCTCCCCACTTTGATCACTAATTGAGAAAACACCTACGGCTGGATCTTATGGAGGCATTTCCTCAACTGAGGTCCTTCCTCTCTGATGACTCCAGCTTGTGTCCAGTTGACACAAAACCAGTTAATACTACACTCACTGAACCTGAAGTTCACTGATTCAGCTAGACTAGCTGGCTGGTGAGTTCCAAGGATCTGCCTATCTGCATTCACACGTAGCTGGTGTTATACACGTGTGCCACCATGTTTAGCTTTTGCTCAAATACTAAGAATCCAAACTCTGATTCTCATGTTTATGTAGGAAGCATCTACCATGTAGATGCTAGAGGATTTAGTGACTGGGCTATTTCCTCAGTCTTCCACATATTTTCTCAGAAAGGGTCTCTCACTAGCCTGAATTTGTCAAGTATACTAGGCTAGATGACCACTGATCTTCAGGGCTCACTCTCAGTAATTCTAGAGATTATACTCAAGTGCTACTGTGCCTGTTTTGGTTTTTGCTTGTTTGTCATGTGTTCTAGAGATTAAGCAAGTCTTTATTCTTGGAAGGCAAATACTTGACTAACTACACTACCTCTTCAGCCTTGTCAACTCTTCTAATCTTAAAATTTTTTCATGCCAGTACTAGCTTATCTGTTTATACATGAGAAAACTGAGGCACAGACTGATTATGCCATGAAAATAGGTTTTGCTAATACTGGAAATTAAGCTATGGATTTAACCAGGGAGACTGGGGTTCAAAATGCATGAGGTGAGCCACTACACAGGCTTGATTACTTAAATAAGTTTTTCTTCATGCATAAATGGTCAAGTTTTAGAAGCTTATTTTTTTCGGCAGTGTATGCAAATGTAGGAGAGAGTGATCACACCACAAACTGTTCTGTATTCCATAATATCTATGGATAATATTTTCTTATTTTATATATGGAACTTTCAATATTTTTTCTTCTCTAGTAATTCTGAGTAGGTTTTTAAAAATAGCTACAAATTAAGAAGAATGACAAAAATTATCAAGTAAATCTGCATATTTGGTTTCCCTGAATGGAATGATGCACAAAATGTCTAAGAGTGATTATGTCTATATACTGTGACCAATTGTTAATTTTATTTCTTCTTGCAAAAAAATGTTTATTATTGTTTGCATTTCCCCATTTAGATGTTTCTATTTACACTATGAATGTTTGCATTTACTGTTCGTAGGATGGATGAGAAAAGAAAATAGCATTTATTATGAAGATACTATTTGGAATCTACAAGTGCATCCCAAAAGGAGCATGTAAGGGAAGAGGCAGGAGAAGCAGCAAGCAAGAGGGAGCACTACATAGGAAATCTCAGTACAGGGGGTGAGTGGGAACGCCTGGCTGGAACACTGGGAAGCTTGGTTCAGTTCTGCTTACCTGGGATTAGGAAGCCACAGGGCCCTGGCAGCCCTGAAAGCAGGGCAGGGGGGCACATTCAGATAAAGCAAAAGCAAAACATTTTATTGGTTAGAGACAAAGAAAGTCATTTCTAATTTGTGCATTTCTATCCATATTGCAAGAAAATCTATCCATTACAGTGGCTCTAAGTGGATTTTAGAGCCCATTTCTTTAATTGGGAATCACAGGAAATGGCCTCCCTTGTTCAAGTGGATAGACAGAGAAAATGAACTCTTTCCAAATAGACCTTAGAAGTCCCCTCACAAGACTCTGCCATTTCTGTGGTGATTAATGTAGAGAATTTTTCAAAAGAATTACAAATTATTAAAAGCCATACCTTGACATGTGAATTTTTTGGAGGGAGTTGTGAGTAACAATTTATCTGCCATTTCTCCAGGCCCAGCACAGCGAGCAATTCCAGGTTCCTTATATTCCGACTTCACCCAGTCGGATAACCACTGCATGTTACAATCACAGTAAAGAGGGTTGGCTCCAATCGCTCTGGAAAAAGAACACCACAAAAGCACACATACACACACACACAAGTATGGAAGTATTGTTATTTCCTAACGGAACAGGTTCACAGTGATGCTCAGTAGAAAATCCCTATGGTTTTGTTGATGCCAACAATTTAGGAGAAAAATGGAGAAACTGCAGTCGACCACTTTCCTTATTTTTGTAAAGCTGGTATAAATAATGATAACAGTTTCTTGGGCTTTACAAAGTATCTTCATACTTGGAGAGACACATGTTTCTTGGATGTTAGTATATTCTAAGTGCAAGTTAGCACTTCTTGTATTCTCCAATTATTTATTGAGAACTCGGTTACCATGCAAGATTCTGAGGACTCCAGTATGAGCAGGGAATCATTCTTGATCCCCAAAGAACTTCCATTCCTAAGAAGACTGAAGTATGGACAAACACAAGTAATCCTCAGTAGTAGTTACATAGCATAAGAATTTACAAGATGTCTGTAATGAGCAGGCTGATTTCTCTGGGAGGTGATGGTGGGTATGAAAATTCTACCCTATTTGGAGTAATTAATTGGATAGAAAAGTTTAAGGATGTTGCTTCAGGTAAAGGACCATCATAAAGACAAATGAAGCCCATTTTCCAGAGCTGATTTACACCCTCACTGCTCTGTTATTTTCTGTTTTTTTTTTTTTCATTTATAGAATCCTGGATTTAGTTACTCAAGCAATAACAGTAATGGAGGAGTCATGAGGAGAGCAGCTAGCATTTCTGACATCATTACAGTCTGCAAGAGCTAGGATTACCCACTTATAGAAATTACCTGATTTTATTTAAAAGAATAATATGTGAGGCCAATATTAATAACAAGTTATTATCATTAATTAGTGGGTTCAGAAATTCACCATGCTTGGACACAGGAGTTATGGTATATAGGTCAGTTTTTCAAAACACAATTACCTTCTTACTAGTAACAGAAGTTTGCAGTTTCATCATAATCTATCTCATTCATTTTTAGGTAACTCTCTAACATAAACTTGCAAAATCATAACACCTTATATTGCATAAATAAATGTTCAAATTGAATCAAGCATCACAATGCAGTAAATGTTTCTTTTGTATATATGTCAGCCTGAAACAGTTCAAATCAAAACATGAACATAATGGTGTTTTTGATTAGTTTGTTCTCACGTCTATTGACATTTCAAAATGCTCTCCTGAATCAGAGGATAGATGAGAAGTGAATGAGAAGAAACATTAATGGCCTTCAGAGTGAAGAAAGAATGCATAACTGAGAAGCAAGGCTGATCAGGGACAGGACAAAGAAACTTTGGATTGGATCACTGTTGTGGGGAGAGTCACATAATGAACATTTTGCTCAGGTCAAGCAGTATAGCCTTCTCTCATGCTGTGTGGCCTTTTCTGATCCATGACCCTCAATCCACTTTCTCCTTTATGTAGCATTCGCTAAGACAACAGCAGCTGTACCCCCGAAATTAACTGTTTATTCATACTGTGTCTCACGAACAAGACATCTGAGGAGATTGAAAAAAGAAACCTTGATGTGGACATTTAATGAAGTAGATCCTGAGGCTCAAAGATGAAATGGTAAAGATCTTGCCTCCTGTAGCCTCTGGTCTAACGGAATGAATATGAATGGAAGGCATCCATCTGATAAATAGATATATACAAACCCTATTGATAACAGAGCTTCCATAAAGCAAGTTCAGGTGAAATATGATTAACTACAGGATATTATTCTTTCACTGTCTCTATGAATTTTCTAAATGCCTAATCATTTTGGAATTTGTGAATTTTACTGAGGTCATAGTGGCTTTGACATTGAGGAAGAACCAGATAATTGCTAATGGATGGCCAAAAACTTAGCATTACATTAGAAGGCTTTGCAGCCTTGCCCAGACCTCTTCCCTTCCTTCTAGGTTTGAGATATCTTAATACATGATAGTAACAAGGTAAGGACAGAATTCAACAGTGCTAACTTTCTGGGCCTGAATTGTACATATATGTTTTTCTTTACACATATGATATATGTAAAATATATATATGTGATATATATGATTATATATATAATCCATTTCTACCTCTATATTTATTTCAAGTATAATATTTATTACAAGTATTAATATGGAGAAAGAAATGGATTACAGAGAAAGCATATACAAAGAAACATGTCATGAAGCACTATCAGACAATAAAATATTTAGTGGTGTTAATGTCAGTATTGCACAGCACCATGGTCAATGCTAAAATTTGTGGTATAAATGAATCTAGTTTGCACACATCAGTGTATGATTCATGGAGGAAGTGGTATGTGGCACACAGCTTTGGGAAATACAGTTGGATAAGAATCAGAGAGCAATGAGAAAAAAAGGGGCAATGAGGCTGGGGATCTATGTTCATAGAAAAGACATTTTTAGCTCAGCAGAGACCACTCAACTGATGGAGAGTGCCAGCCCAAAGAATAAATGAAAATTTCCTTGTATGTGGCAATGTATCCAATTTGTAACTCCATACATTTTCTTTAAAGATTAAATCAAGCATGGCTTATAGGCTTATAGTTACAGCAAAGAGGAGGTAGAGGACCATCCCAAACTTGCTCAGCAGAGAACACCTGACCCCCAGCACTGCATCCATGAGCCAGGTACTCACAAGTGCGATAAGGCTGAAAGGTCATTGAAGGCACCTTCTGGCACAACAGAAACGTCATTTCCATGTAGAGACCTAAAAGTGAGAAAGAAAGTTCAGAAGAATATTCCTATATGTACAAGGACTTCATTTTTATGAAACACTTAAGTCAGTGGAAGAAGGTGATCTATTCCATAAGCTATATTTGAACAACAGATACCTACTAAGTAAAAACAGAAGTCAGCCCATACCTCACATCCTCTGCACAGAACAAATTCCAGATTAAAAAGTTAAATGTAAACTTAAAATTAGCAATTCCTTAAAAGAAAATATACTGTTTGTATAATCATAGGATGGGGAAAACTTTCAAAGGTACAATGTAAATCTTGGAAACCATAAAGAAGAGTACTATTTTATAAAATAAAATCTGTTAAGGGGCTGTGTGCATAACTTGACGCTGAACATCATAACCTTGAAAGAGAAAACATCTAATTCCTTAATTACGAGATGTAAAACCAATAGCAACAGTATAGACATCTGTGTTCATAATGAAGAGAATCTAATAGGTCATGGTTAATGAAGCTATCATGCTTCCTTAGAGCATGCACCACAATAAATATACAATTCAGTAAACATGCAATTCAATAGACATACAAATACTCAGATGCTACATTCATTATAAATGCTAACAGAAACAGCAAAGAAAAATAATTTTCGATCTGCCATAGAAAAGTAAAAAGATTCATAGTACTCCAATATTAGAAGTTTACAAATGTGCTTTGAAAAGAGTACTCTATTAAACTGTTGGTGGGAAATAGAATTTGTTAATTAATTGACAAAATATTGTTTGGGGGACAAGTTTACAGTTAGTTCTGGAACCATCCTAATACATGCCCTTCTAAACCATTGCTTTCATGTTAAAGCATTAGTACCAAAATAAAAATATAGATGTTTCATTTGAGTGTTATGAGAAAATAAGGATAATTTGCCATTAATCTGAAGGATAATGAAAGGATACAGATGGTTAATAAAGTTATTTTCTCCAGTCTAAGTAATATTCCGTACCTGGAAAACAGTTGAGAGACAGCCACACAAGGGAGAAGAGAAGCATACTCAAGTGTTAAATAAAAGTAGCTATTGGGAGAACAAAAAGGATCCTACTCATGGTTGTTAAGAGTTACATAGCTGTGGGGATACTTACATGAGGATACAAGAATATATACAAAGAACAAAGTCTGGAAGAATACATCAAACAGATACATCTCATGGAAAAAGCTATCAATTGTAAAGTGGTTTCAAAAGAAATTAAGTTTTCTTATTTTTATCATAGTTAATTGGAGCTATGTGAAATGTATGCCTTAGTATTATAGATCATCAATAAATGACTATCTTAGCAGCAAGTACTACACAAGTGGAGATTATGCTGTCTTAATCAAAGTGCTTATACAACAACACCATATGAGACAACTGTCCTGATTCCAAATTTACAGTAAACTGTAATACATACATGATGAAATAACCAAGAACAACAAAGTGATGACATCACTCAAGAGATAGCTCATAGCTCAGATTCCCCAGAAAGGTAATTGTTGAACACAGGATGCTTACAGTAACCGAAGAGACTTCAATCCATCAAAGGTCCGTGGCGGGATACATCTCAGACGGTTGTAACTGAGAATTCTGAAATGGGACACATGCCACTTTATTTCATTTGGAAATCTAATAATATACAAATGCTATTTTAAAGCAAAGTGGTTCAGAAACTGGCTATCTGAGCAATTTATAAATTGAATATATTTATACATCATTTATATTGCTCATCTAGGTGCTCTAATATGATACATTTCCTAAATACAACTTTAAAAACTTTGCTCACTGTGTACCCATGCCCCACTTATTCTCTGGCTGAGATATTAGGCCGTAGGTGGTGATTTGAATGATACTGGCCCCTACAGGCCTACTAAATTGAGTACTTTGTCATCTGGGAGTGGCACTATTTGAAAAGATTGGGAGGTGGCCTTGTTGGAAGAAATATGTCACTGGCTTTGAGGTTTCAAAAAGCCCATTCCAAGACTAAATCCTCTCTCTTCCTGCTGCCTGCAGATTCAGATGTGGAACTCTCAGCTGCTTCCCCAGCACCATGGCTGCCTGCTTGCCACCATGCTCCCTGTATTGATGGCAACGGACTAAACCTCTGAAACTCTAAGCAAGCCCCAATTAAATGCTTATCTTTATAAGAGTTGCCATGGTCATAGTCTCTCTTCACAGCAATAGGACAATGACCAAGATGCCCTGAAAGCTTAATTTAAGGATTTCTAATCACTATGTCATGAACTTAAAAAAAATATGTTTCTGTGTTTTATACTAAACCAACATTTTAAGCAACTTTTTTCTTTGTTATTTATAGAAGCTCTATCTGTTTCTCTAGATGGCTTTTACACTCTATAAGATCAGACTTTCTTTTGTTCATCAGGAACCATATAGGAAACCCTCTGTGCCCCATGAGTAAGTGAATATTCAGTACCACACTTTTACACTCACAAGGTGAGAAGCTGGGTCATGTTGCTGAAGCTTTGATTGGAAAGGGTGCTTATTCGGTTGTTACTTAAGTCTCTAAAAGAGAAAAGGGAAGATATGGAGCTTGCCATTAACTAGAATAACAAAGCATTCATTTTTAAGGTTAGTAATAAACTACCAGTCTTTACAGTCCCGTTAGCTCCTCATTCTGTGCCTTCATTGACATATATACATAATCGAATTTGCTAACTGCAACAGTCCCCGAGTTAATTACATTCAAACTGTCATCATAAAAACACCAGTGCTTTGGCCCTTGGCTGAGTCACTGACACTCAGAAAGTCCTCAATAAATATTTATTTAGAGAATATGTAAAGATGTTGAATGTTACTAATTGGATTTTTCAGAACGCACTGTGTATTTTGAACTATAAGATATATGACATAGATACTATCATGTTCTCATTATAAGTTTGATCATATTATACATTCCTATACATATTTGTTAACATGTATTTCATATATACATACACACACATATACATAATAATTATAAGTAACCATTATTTCTCCTGGAGCAAAATCTAACACACGAATAAATGGAAGATTAGTAAGAGATAAAGGTAATCTATTCTTGTATTTAAACTCCAAAATACAAGTTAAAAAGACACACATAATTATGAAAATGATAGGTACTTTACAGGAGCTTTATAGTCCATATTTTGGATGTTGAAATTCTATACCAAATTAAAAAAATAGTTACATGTATTTATAAAAAGTTATTTACATAATGGGTCAGTAGTAATAAACATTTCTGGATTCATAGATCTCATTTTTAATTTGTTCTAAGTAATCATGTATTCTTTCATAAGTGACTCAAAGCTGCTAAAATTACGTTCTGAAGGTCACAGCTAGTTTACAGTTCATTTACATAGATCAGTTCTTACTATTAATAGGATAATTCAAAGTAGAGCAAGGTATGGTCAAAATATAATTTTTTTCTTATTTAGTCCATTTGACATTTACATGGCCCTATAATATTTCTCTTTGAATTTCCCATATATTATGGAAAATGGAGACCAACAACATCTCCACGTGCCTGAATGCATCGGGGTAAGTTTATATTGGATCATGTAATAAATCCTTTTCTTGAGCTTTCTGGAACTCACTAATTAGGAATAAAGCTTGTTCTAGGAAACTAACAATCTGCTCCCCAAACTAGAAGATAAACAAAATAAAACTATGGATAATGTATATCCATCAAATCTCTTATATTTTGCTAATTTCCCTGTGGGCTATGAGCTTTATTAGGCATCAGCAAGGCTACGCGAAAGTGTGAAGTTATATGTAACAGGATTATGTCTGTTTTGAAACATGAGGTGTTTAAGTAGATCAATTTGTTTGTGGATTTAAATGCCTCCTTGCTTTTATATCTTACATTCAGTTGTCACCATAAAATCGTTTCATTCACAGAAAAAGAAACAAGTTATTTTACAAAGATAGAAATCTAGACTCAGTACAGAATTAGTATTTTGAAATTCATACTCAGAATTTCAGGATCATTGGTAATGTCACTTCATTAGATAAAATATAAATCCACATGCTTGCTAAAAAATGAACTTTAATATTTATAGTCCCTAAATTACTTTAACATGTCTCATATAAGGAAGTTAAGGAAAACATATATTTTCAGCAAAGTTTGGACCATATTTTGATTACCATATAAAATAAAATATTCCCCACTCTCTTTATGACTTCTAACAAGTAGCCTCTATTCTTATCAATCAAGCATCCAGTTTTACTGTTTGAAGACTTTTTTTTTTTTTTTTTTTTTTTTTTTTTTTTTTTTTTTTTACTGCTTAGACATTATTGCATCTTTGCTGCTTTGAATAGAGATGCTTTTCGTAAGATGCTGCATCACCTGATTGATATTCCACAGAGATGTAGCTAGTGATCCTGAACCACAGTGGTCTAGTAGAGGGGCTGGTCACTGCCAGTGATTTATATTATGTGAAAGGCTCTCTAAATCTTCTGCCACTTGCCATTCCCTTTCTGATGAAATAAAATAAGTTAACGGTAGAAAAACATTCTACTCACATAAGTGTTAAATGTTTGTAGTTGGAGAGTTCCTTGGGGACCAGTGTAAACTGGTTCCCATCCAGATACCTAAAAACAGGACATAACAAGGTCATCTTACAAAGTTAACAGTGGCAAATCACAAAGCAAATGAACAGTATTTACTTTGAACAGCAATGAGACACAACTTGGCAGCTTTCTTCTTGAGAGATCATATTCTAAGACAAGTAAAGGGCAAATCTCACAGTGGTTCAATCTAGTAGAACTCTTTGTGGCTCACTTAGGCTAATGCATAAAACTGAGGGAGGAATGGTGAGACCAGTTCTTTGTGGTTTAGCCAGGAAAGCAAGCCAAGCATCTAGCCAATTTTCTCTCCATATGAAGGTCCATCCAGTGACTTATATTTTATGTGGCCTTAGGTTTAATTGTATTTATGTTTATGTAGAGACAGCACCATGAAACTGAAGAATTATTAGCTAATCATATATATATATATACATACATACATACATATATATATATATATATTTGCTAAATAACAATGGACAGTTTTAAGGAGATGAGAATCACAAGACATGGTTTTAAAGGAGACTTGGTGGCACATATCTGCTTGGTGATAGTGGTCTCAAGAGATTTTATGGAATACTGTTAAACTTTTCAAGTACAAAAAGGTAGCATGTGAATGAAAAAGGATTTTTCAAATAAAAGTACACCTTTGTCTTTCTCCTTATGGTCAGAACATAGGCAGTTCACAAAGAAATCAGCTAACTGATAGGACACAAAAATAAATGGATGCTGGAAGGTATATCCCTGATGTCAGAAAAAGAAAACAAAAATCTCTTTCCAAAGCTTTTTTTTTTTGGCCTAGACAATAGACTCAGTTACAAGAGTCTCCAACACCTTGGGTCATCTGGCCAGAGGTGGAGCTGATAACAACTCTGGAACCTTGGAGATATGACTTTTCTTGTTCTGGTGCAGTGGCCAATCTTTAAATCTCAGGTTGAAGTTAGAATTGTAATGTTTGTAGGAAAAGTCAAAGTCAAGTTCCCTGAGCTAATAATCTATAACGTTTCAGAATGTAAGCAGATCTATAAAACGCACAGACTATAAATATATGTGATCAATATGAATCACAATCAAATTTACAAGTCACATTCTGATTGAGTATTCAAAATTCTGGTATGCATTTATACATTTCTTGGCTGCCTTTCCCTATTTTTGCTAGCTAGGTTTTGTTTGTTTTGTTTTGTTTTGTTTTGTTTTACTACCACTAGAGGGAAGCAGTGCTCCAGGAACTTCAACACTTTCTATTTTATTCCAGAAATGTCAGAGCAGGACAGAAAGACCCAGGAGAACATTCTGTGTGTCTACATGCACAACAGTACAAGGAGGAGGTACATGGCAATGATTAAAACTAATGGATACCATTTGTTCAAACTTGTCCACCAATACATCGTAATTTTGCCACATTCTTAATAATTCAGTATAATACACACATGCACATTTTCTAATATATGGATATACATATGTATGGCGAGAAGGATCTTGCTGACTTGGCAAGATTCTAAGAATAATCTCTCTAGGAGGTAAAACTTGAATTTCAAGAGATGAGTTAGTATTCTCCTGATCTATACTAACTTTTATTAATAGAAAAGAAATTTCAATTATTTTAAAATGTCGTGAACTGAGGACTAAACTTAAGCAAAGGAATGCATATGTGGCAGATAGGGTGATTAAAGGAATGGAGCTTAATATACTCATTAAAGAATACTTAATATTTCAAATGAGATGAAGACCAAAGGAAGTTACATGTCAAAATAAAAGTATTTAGAATCAAAGAGGATGTGAATGCCATGTTCCTCACTGGGCTATTTATAAAATTTCACTTTGCATATAGAATACAGGCATATAACAATAGGGAGTAGAGAAGATTTATAGGCTCATATCATTTTCTGAAAGGTATTAAAACAACAGTTTTTTAATTAAGCACAGAAAAACAGAGCCTACAGTCAATTAACTCTAGTGTTTGTTTGCAAGAGAAAGAAACTCAACATTTAACAGCATTTCAAATCCAAGAAACACATTTTCACCTATGGTAAGACTGTGTCTTCTTCTCTGGGTGTGCTATTTAGGGAGAAAAATAGAATCCATGAACTGAACATGACTGGAAAAATGAGATCCTTGAAAAACTGAAGAGAAATGTCTTTCACTTGATCTTAGCCCATAGCCTACAAAGCAATAAGTCACATGTTCTTGAACTTCACTCCCTATGTGGCACACTGCCCAAATGTTGGTGAGAGCTGATCTTGTGGAGTCCTTGCACATATCTGCAGAAGCCACATGTGGATTTAAAATATTATTAATCTATAATTCCATATAAGCAAAAATTAAATAAACACTAAACTACTCACTTTGATTAAGACAAAACATTTTGCCATCAAATTCCAGTTTAGATATAAATAAATGGAATGAAGGGGATATAACTGAATCCTTATTCTTGCACCTGATTTTCTGTTGTATTCCATTCTGAAAACATGGCATGGAAACAGCAATAGGATGCTGAGCTGAGGGACTGACTTGTGAAAGTCTTTTTATATGGATATTGGCCATGCAATTTATATTTAAATATCAGTTATGCAAGCATCAAAAATAATTGGCCACATGTCCTTTTGAGTCTAAAGGACACCGATGAGTCCAAAGAGACAATGTTCCCTTTAAAAGACAAAGGTTATGGCAGTTTCTTCTAATTCCCAGATAATTAATATCTTATATAGTTAAGTATTGTCCTAGGAGTCAAGTACAGAGTATAGTTGACATTGCAAATAAATTAACTATGCAACACTTCCCAAATGGTATTTGATGGAATACCAGTCTTGTAAAATGATCCATGAAAAAATAAGGGGCTAGAGAAACTGTAAGTGTAGGATTTATGTATGTTTAACTATCCTTATTGGAGCTTAACTGGTACAAAAAAGCACAACAAAGGGACTGAGCAATCTCATTGAGGTAAAAGGACAGTGCATCCAGCTAGTAATTCCTAGGTTCTCTGAAGTGGCCTTTGAATTATTGCTTTGTAATTTTACTTTATATTCATTAACCAGGCATAGAATGTGATCTGTAAACAGGATCCTAAATTTTTTGTTGTATCTTTAATCCCCTTGACGTATAAAATATTAGTTGTGTGGAAAGGGGAAAAATAGTGAGACAGTTAGTTTTAAAGGCTGCTTGACACAATTCAGAATCAAATTTTAACATGAAATTTTCTAGACCAGGTTTGTCGTAATTATATTAATTGTTGTGGAAAAGCCAAGCCCACTGTTGATGGTATCATCCCCTAGATTTTGTTCCCAGACATTATGAAGTACAGAGAGGGGCCTGGGCACAAATGAACATGCATACATTCCCTCTCTCTATTCTTTTTTTTTTTTTTTTTCTTACAAACTGTATGGCCGTGGCAGGCTTCTTGTTAACTACTTCTTCTATCTTAAATTAACCCATTTCTATTAATCTGTACTTTGCCACGTGGCTTGTGGCTTACCTGTACCTTACATCTTCCTTGTCCTGGCGGCTCACAGTGTCTCCTCTGCCTTCCTGTTCTCTCAATTCTCCTCTCTATTAGTCCTGCCTATACTTCCTGCCTGGCTACTGGCCAATCAGTGTTTTATTTTTCAATCAATCATCCACAGCACTTCCCCTTTTTCTTTTTTTTCTCAAAAAGAAAGGTTTTAACTTTAACATAGTAAAATTACATATAACAAAACAATTACCAAACAAGAATTACAGTTACAATGTTAAAGAAGATATCCTATCCATCTTATATTGGTGGGTCTAAGGTTTTATATCTAACTTATCTTTTAGTTATCATTCTCTCTATTCTTAACTGTTGACATGACTAGCTGCTTCTAGTTCCTGTCTTAATCTAGTTCCTGTAATGATGGACCTGGAACTGTAAGGCAAATAATTCTTTTCTCTTGTGACATCAGTTTTGTCATAGCATTTGACCCTGGGAACAGAGAGAGAAGAAGGACAACAAACTGAACTTACAGCTCTGTGACATCTCTTGGAATACCTTTCGGCAAGAACTTCAGGCCCTTGTTGCTACATCGGACGACTGTATCCAGGCAAGTACACTCCGAAGGACAACGAGAGAGCGGAGAGCAACTGTTGTCATCATTCCCTGCATCGGCACATGAAGTCCAGAAAAACACAAATGGACAGTTCTGAAGGGGCTAGAGTGGAGTTCACGCATTTAGATAAATCTAACCAAACACAAAGGTCCTGAGCTATAGAACCACTTAGGAATAAGTCAATAAGTGCTTACAGATTGACACTATATACGCATTACTTTCTGGTTCCCTAAGGTAGAATTTCAGAAAATAGCTCACAATTTTGTACAACTACCATAATTTTAACAGTTACTTACTTGTTCAGCTATTGATGCAGTTTTAAATAAGGATATCCCAATACAAACTGGATTAAGGAGAAATTGTAAAGAGATGGACATAAGAGGGCAAATTTCCTTAAAATGTTTAGGAGAATTTCATGGACACCTCCTGCTAAAAGTGTAGAATTCTAATGAGCTCCTTGCTCACTGGCAATAATAATAAAATTTGCTCTACCCATATCATAGGAATAGAAAGAGAATGGAAAGCAATGGCTGAGAGCATTAGAAAAGGGAGACTGTGACTTTTGTTGATTTTAGAAGGACTTCTATGTTACAATGTCTTTGTTTTGTTTTATTGTTTTTCTCATTTGGACATGGTAGCTTCTAAAAGACACACTGAGGAAAAATAATGTTAAAATTAAGCTCTACGAGTATCATTCACAAGTTGTGAGCTTGGAAGTCTTCTAGAACATCTCTAAACAGGCAGGAAGTAGACTTGAATGTGAAAGGGCAACCTGAGCACAAGGGCTTTGCTGCTAAGAACAAAGAAGCAAGCAAAGCAGAACACAGCACAGTCCTTAAGTGGGAACTGGAATGTGACATAAGAGCTGTTTTTGAAAACATTCTTTCCAGACCATAAGTCCTGCTTATTTGCTCCCTTGTTCTACTGTACTAAAGGAAGCACACTCCCCCAGACAACAAAACATCCCATAGGTCCTCTGAACGAAGGTCTAATGACCCATGATTTGTCATGCATTTCTTACCATCATCACAGGTGAAGTCCTGAATGGCTACATCCTGGATGGGGATTTCCTTGAGGAAGTAGGGCTTTTGGCATCGAGGATTTCCTGTTACAATTCTTTTCTTTCTGAGCCATTCTCCCAGCCATGCCAGGTGACAGTTACAGTTGAAAGGATTGGCCAAGAGGTTTCTAAGCATCACATGCAAACAATGCACAGTTCAGTTTAGAGTTCATTTTCTTACAGTTGAAAGGACTAGTCAAGAGGTTTCTAAGCACCATATGCAAACAATGCACAGTTCAGATTAGAGTTCATTTTCTTATTTTTCTAAATCCTAGGTGACCATTTCTCCACACTATTTTGGTTACAGTGATATATTCACATTGTCTTTGTATGTCCATTCCCCTGTATGCACACAATTATATGCAAAATATGTTATGCATAATTTTTCCTAAATATATACTCAGGAACCAAAAGATGATACATTCTTGTAAGAGAATTCTTGGAATAATTTCATGCAAAAAATAGTGAGGGCAGAAATTTAGCATTTATGCAATGAATACCGATAGATACCTTACTTAGAAATAATTTAAAATGTCAGCGATCTAACTTACTGTCAAACTCTCCTGCGCTGATAAAGCAGTAATTTAATATAAAGATGAAGGCTGATTACCTTATATTATTGAGTTTAACCTGACAACAGCTATTCCCTTAATTTGTCATCTCAAGATTTCCATCTCTTGTTTGCTCTAGAGAATAGCTTTCCTATCTAACCTGACAGCTGAGTTGATTAAATGCCAGTTATAAAAATGAATTTACTTCTACAAATCTCAATACTTTTGGCATCTCATACTTAAGCACAAACCTATCGACAATCCCATTATTTATAAACATGCCATCTTTAATATGCACAAATTAGTCACTCCATGTAACATGTCACACACTTCATGTGGAAAAGGAATTAAGTACTTTACTGGATGGATGGATGCTTACTTCACTTTTTTCCCCTAGTGTCTTGAGCAGAGGCAAACATGCTTTTGGAACTGTTCTAACTATCTTCATTTCCAATTCCGTTGAGTTAGTTTAGGATATTTAGAAACTGCTCTGACCAGGATATCATCAATTATTAGAACTGTGATAGCAAACATCATGTTTGGAAACAGACATACAAAAGAGTCCTTTGAAATACATTGTTCAAAGTTTATTTTTAAATGTTTTGAGAATTCCGTTTGTAGACTGTTGCTGGAGGGCTTCTCTCCAGGTTCCCCAAGCCCCGCAGTCCCACAATCCACATATGAAATAATCACTCAGACGCTTATATCACTTATAAACTGTATGGCTGTGGCAGGCTTCTTGCTAACTGTTCTTTTATCTTAAATTAACCCATTTTTATAAATCTATACCTTGCCACGTGTCTGGTGGCTTACCAGAGTCTTTACATGCTGCTTGTCCTGGCAGTGGCTGCAGTGTCTCCCCCCCTCAGCCTTCCACTTCCCAGAATTCTCCTCTCTCCTTGTCCCACCTACTTCCTGCCTGGTCACTGGCCATCAGTGTTTTATTTATATAGAGCAATATCCACAGCACTTCCCCTTTTTTTCTTTTTTTTTTAAAGGAAGGTTTTAACTTTAACATGGTAAAATTACATATAACAAAACAATTACCGAGCAAGAATTACAGTTACAATATTGAAGATGTCCTATCTATCTTATATTTGTGAGTTTAAGGTTTTATATCTAACTTATCTTTTATCATAACTGAGAAAATTACAACTATCTAGTTTTCAACCACATCAAAGACCTGAGAAGGAACATAATGGTACCTGAGAAATGGTAGATGGATGCAAGCAACATTTGGGAATCTTGCAAGAGTAGACCAAGACAGCTGGCAGCCTGGATAGTCACCTAATGTTTCTCAGCATTGTTGGTGCATTCAAATTGGCTACAGGCCTAGAGTATCTGACAGACCATTTTCAGAAGCAGGAATTCTGAGAGACCATCTTACCCTGTCTTGGCAGAGTACAGTGGTCACTTTCCTTGTGTCCCACTTGTCCAGAAAGGACAGCATTGCATTTGTACTGTCAGCCGTCAAGGCAAGGGCAGTTCTTTGCCCAGTAGGCTATTTTGTGCCAAAAAGACAAACTTCCAAATGGAAATGTCTTAGAAGCCCAACATTCTCTCCGGATCAATTGGTGCAGCCAAGAGCAATTGTGTCTCACGTCAACAGAATTTTAAGTTATTTAAATGCCATATTCTCTAGGTCTATGAAGTGTTTGAAGATTACCTATCTGTCTGAAATATATCTATGTATACCTAGAAGACTTAACTAACATGGCTACAAATATGATTATCATAGATGACTAATTATTAATTCCTAGAAATATTCTCGAGTTTCAAGTTGTTTACATAAAATATTATCTCAGACAGGCTCAACTCATTCCTTCCATATTTTTGCAAAGTCATATCAAATGACCTCTGTTGAACAGCTTTTACTGTTGGCCTGTTCATCTTTATATATCTCTTGTCACCATGAATGATTCTTGTAAAGTGTGGTTGGTTGGTAATAACTCTGTCAATTCTGTTTTTATGATGCTTATGATAAAAAATATTCATAGTTGATAATAGGAGAGGAAATCTGTGACATTTATTTACAGTGTTATCAAGTTAGGATAATTTATAATCCTAAATTTAAGCCTATAATTCTAAATTACTGATCCCATTGTTATAAAAATAAATAGCTGCAGAATAATACATATATTGAATTTTACCTAATAAAGGAAGTAATAATGTTAGAAAAACTAAAGTAAGTTTAATGTAAGTTTGCCCTTTTTAAAATGCCCAAATACTCTGTCATGTTTTCATAGAATATTCAGTAATTAATTAAAAGAACAGTATAGAAGATAAGAATTGTAATACACCACCACAAGTCATAAATAAAGGTAGGGGTTATCAATCTGTGAGTTACAATCGCTTTGGTGGTCGAATGACCCTTTTACAGGAGTTGCCTAACCCCATAAGAAAACATAGATATTCATATTATGATTCATAACAGCAGCAAAATTACAGTTATGAAGTAGCAACAGAAATAATTTTATGGTTGGGGGTTACCACAACATGAGGAACTATAATAAAGACTCATTGCATCAGGAAGGTTAAAAATCACTGGAAAAAAGGTAATGCTTTTCTACTTACAGTGTAGATAAGGAATGGAGAGTATCAAATGCCCCTGGTGCAATTGTAGTAATTTGATTGTCATATAAGGAAAGCAGACGCACAGAGCCAAGTCCTATGAAACTGTCGTTTCCAACACAGCTTATTCGATTACTTCTCAGCATCCTGGGGGAAGGAAAAGAACATTGTTATGGAGATAAAATATCAGCCATTCAATTTTGCCTCTTTAAGAATCAAAATCATTCCCTTTAGTAAATATGTAGTATCCATCACTCTTTTGAATGTCTATTTCTCTAGGAATGGGTATATATTCTGGATATCATCCTGCAAGAATAGGATGCATAGAATAATCAGTGCCTAAATTAAGCCACAGAAGGCATGATGAGCCTGTGTGGATTTACACTCCCATGATGAGGGTAACATGTTTTCTTTTGATGATATAATTAGGTTTGCCTGATCACATAATGTCCTAAGTCACCTACTTGAGTCCTTGGAGCCCAGTGATTTATGTATTCAGAGTAGTGTGACATTTGAGAGAGAAGAAAAGGAGGGAGGAGAGAATCAATAGACACTGCAGATGGAGAGCTGAGGGCATCTTGGGGACTTAGTGACTCACTGTCTGACAGGAGCGGAGGGAATCAAGCGTGACTGAGCATTCACAAAGCCTGCATCAGATTGTTTTATTTATGAAAAAATCTGTTCATAGTTCCAAGTTCAGAACTCCCAGAAGGAATAAGTGTAATATACAACAAAGGTTAAATAGGTTTGCCTTGAATAAACTCGATTTTTTGACACTGTCATTAACAGGATTAACACTGTTGTTATTTCCTCACCACTGCTAATGCACTGGCTTAGCTCCCAATTCATTCCTTCCTGAGCTGTTTATTGGGAGATTTTCAAAAGGGAAGAAAATCTCATCTACAAACTTGTAGTTGCATTACGTATTATTCAGAACTCATGAAAAATTAATTTAGTGATCTTTCTACACCCAGAGTAATCACTCTCCCAATAGAAGGGCAAATACAAAACCAGAAAGATAATGTGCTGGCTAGGTTTATGTCAACTTGACATAAGATAGAGTCATCTTTAAAGGCAGAGCACCTCAATTGAGAAAATGTCCCTATGATGTTGGTGTATGGAAAAGCCTGTTGTGCATTTCCTTGATTGTGATTGATGTGGGAGTGCCCACTGCTGTGGGCAGTGCTCCTCTGGCTTTGAGATCTTAGGTGCTGGAAGAAAGGAGCCTGAACACGTCATGAAGAGCAAGCCAAGGAATGAGAACTCATCCAAGGCTTCTGCATCAGTTCCTGCCTCCAGACACCTGCCCTGAGTTTCTGCCCACATTTCCCTTTGATGACATGGAAGTATAAGATGAAATAAAACTTTTCTTCCATGAGTTGCTTCGGTCATAGCATTTTATCAGAGCACTACAAACCCTAACTAAGACAGATATTGAAAAAAATGTTGCTTTAAAATTCTATGCTGGCTAACAAAAAAGAAATAAAACTATTTTCTTCCCACTAAAATGTAGATAAGAAGAAAGATGACTTCTTCTTATCCAGGCATCACTGAATAGTCAGAAACAAATGCACCACAGCACAGTATTCTTATCAGCATTTTCCTTTGTCATGAATAATGGAGATCTGTGGTCTTAATCTTACTGGAGTTAGGGGACCCTGGAAGGGACTGAAGCAAGTTAGTCTCTTGATAAAAGTAAAAAACAAAAACAAAGGACAACAAACAAACATCAGCACATGCATACAGTAAGCTCTGTCTGATGTCTCAGGGCATTTTATGAATTTTGGGAATACGCACATGTATTCCTAACTATCTGACTAGTGCTGAGGAGTTAAGAGGTTTAGGGTGGGACATAGTTTCAAATGCTTAGAACACGAAACCTCAGAGACTGTGTGGAAGGATAGATAGACAGATCCCGACTCATCTACTCTAGTAGTTGACCACTCCAGTTTTGACTCTCAACTGCTCTGTTCTCCCTGGAACAAGTGTATGGAGACAGTTTGCAGCTGCTTTATTCAGGTGGTACAGAATAAACAGTAGGAACTCATCAGTAGAAATAAAATGGAGAAAGCTGATTTCAGAGAACTCACAGGCAATGTCATTTGATTGTATCAAGTCGAAACAAATACTTGGATATGTTCTCCAGGGTAATACTATTGGCTGAATTGTGACTCCCCTAGTTCACACCTTGAAGCTTTTATCAGCTAGGTGACTGCCTTTGGAGAGGGTCTTTAGAGTTTCATGAACTTATATGTGAAGATAAGACACCGGAGATGTCACACATCTCACCCACTCTTCTTTTCTCTACATGAGAAAGAATATAAACCGCAAGTCATGTGTGTTTACAGCAAGAAAGCAGCCAAGAAGGAAGTCTCGGGCCTAGAAGGAGGGCTGAAACACAAATTTCATTTCATGGTGAACATCTGCATCCAGAAGCATGAGAAATATTCATGTGTGTAGTACTCTGTCTCTGGTATCCCACTGTGGCAGCATAGATGGGCTGATATGGGTGAAGTTCTAATCTATACCTCTTACCTTCTCCATAGTAGTGCTGTGTGAAAGAGGGTTAACACTAACAATAAACAGGCCCTCAACTACTGTGTAAGAGGAGGTATTGCCATTTGTTTAGTAACCGGAGACAGCCTATGACATGCAGGCCCTATGTCGTATTTTCTTGGCTAGCCTTCAACACACTCTCAGTGTATCTCCCATAAACAGGCTCAGCATCTGTTTGCATACCATTTAAGAGCAATTCAAAACTAGTCCCTGAGGGAGGTCTGTGACTGACATGCTGGCTATGCTTGATTGCTGGATTGCAGGCTAGCTGTGCAGAGTTATAGCATATATCTATTCTCATATGAAAGGTATAATAGCATAGATCGATTCTCATGTGCTGGTTTATAGAGCATATATCTATCTATTCTCATGTGCCATGGATATATATTATATATCTATTATCATGTGCAGGGGATATATAGCATGTTTCTATTCTCATGTGCAGGGGACACACACACACACACACACACACACACACATTTGGTCAGACCTAAATTTGGGGTTATATTAACTCATCCCGGTGACTAGAGAAATAATTTTCTCCCTCACGCTCTCATAAAAAACAGGGGACTTTCCATTTGCCCATTATACATTATATATAGATTTCAGGGTCAGGTGAGATGCCATTGCTTGAGCCTCTGTGACTGTACTGCCAGGGGCTGATCCTTGGTTGCAAAGAGATCCTTTTATGTGCTCCCACAACGGCTGTAGAATTTTTTTCTCTTCCGGTTTATGAGCCACTACTTTTGGCAAGCATTATTGCAAAGATGCACCGAGATAATTCAAATAAGACAAAATGTTGCATTTCCTGCTTGTTCTAAGTCTCATCGTCTCTACCTAAGCAACCTTTGGGAGACACAAAGAATTTATTCCTCCCAAACTCCCTATCATTAAGCAAGTAGACAAACCCTTTAGCATGTTTCCTTAGCAATTGTGGAAGGATTTATCACAAGCATTGTTTCTTTTCTACTAAAGCATCACAGAGACAGATAAATGTAGCCTCTGGATGAACACAGTTATTCCATTTAAATGCATGTGTCTGGAAATCTGAGTCACAGTTAGGAGGAAAGTGAAACTCACCTGTTTCTGCAGGTGATAATGAGCAGTGAAGTCTAACCCACTTTCATGTGTATCAGGAATACTTACAATGTTTTGAGGCTTTCCAATCCTTTGAACATCTTATGCTGAACATTTTCCAAACGATTACTGGTGAGAAGAAGTTCATTCACACCAGATGCGCCTTCAAATGCTCCCTCCTCGATATCGGTGATCTTATTGTTGCTAAAGTTGCTAGATAAACAGTGTTAAGATGCAGATTTAATTGACTGCTCACTACTACAAGACGCTCCAAAAATATATCTGGTTATTTTTAATCTACTGAATAAATACACAAGTCTTCCACAATTTCCAAGATTTTCACTGCAAAGATTGCAGAAACTTGTAGAAAGTGTTTCTCTAATCCATGAAGTTAAGAGGACAGTAATACTAAGAGAGAATAGCCATTAAAGATATATACTAGACCAATTCTGCTCAAAATGAACTGCGACGATCCTGAGGAGTCTAAAGTCATTAAGGCCCATTATTTGGTTACATAAAGCTCTTATGTGGTCCACTAGGCTTGTCGCTCTCTCCCCAGCACTGGTATAACAGGCCACTATATTTGGATTTCCTTACCTGATGACCAAATCCATTGTTCATGCTTATAAGACAGACACTACACCAATGAAGCAATTTGATTATTTTGTTTGCTGATTTACTTGTCATTCTCATAAACACTGCTCATAGTAAACTGCTCAGTAAACGTCTGTGGCATTGAACCTCTTATTACCAAAAAGACAGTACAGTTAGTGGCATAAAGGAAAGTAATCAAGGAATTAGAAGATTCTCAAGGTATAACCTAATGCAGAGGAGAAGGACACATGCATAGTTTTGGTCTCCTCTGCTAAAAACAATGTCAGTGGCTGGAGCAGCTATATATGTGAGACTGGGGGTGACAAGCGGCATGGACTAACGTCCCTGCTTCCTCCTCCTGTGGACAGGGCGTTCCTACATTCTTGCACACTTGACTTTTGTCCTGCTTCCCCCTTTACTCAAGGACATGGGATACTAGTGGGAAGTTGATGAAAATGCTGAGCTTACGAATTTCCTCTGAAATACGAGCTGTGGACATGAAGTAACACAGATGAGCAGTCTAGCCAGTTTACTAATCATTAATTTTGACTATCTCATAATGAAAGCGTAATGAAGCAAAAGTCAAACAGTTGACATGAATGTGCTGAAAGAGAAATAGCACCACGGTTTGGGGAATAGTAAAGGAAGTTGCAAAACATCACTGAATCCATTTTAATGTGCTTAGATTGCTAGATTCCTGCTGCGGGCACATTATAGACCAGCTGTCTGCTTTAGAGAAGGATGCTAAGGGTTGGCTTGGCGTTGTGTGAACACGTGGAAAAGTACCTCTTAAATAGTACCCTAAATTCATACCCCATGTAGTCATCACATGGACATTTTTCTGGAATATATATATATGAAACTTAGATAAAATGTAAAGATATATAAAATTCACAAGGAAAACACACCGTATACAGTCAATATATAGCTAACAAATGACTTACATTTTACGTAACTGAGGAAGTTTCTTAAATATTCCCGTGGCTTCTAACACTGTGAATTCATTATTATTGAGACGCCTGGGGAAAGAAAAAAAGAAAGAAAATCAAAGTTTTCTCATAGGTACCAAGTGTTTAGCTTGTGTTTGTTACACTAAGGTATAACATTATTTAATGTTAACTTTGAAATACAGCACACATATAAGAGAGAATTTATAAAATTTACTTATGTTTTTATCGTTTCATCAAAATCTTAAAAAGTCAAAAATTCTTAAATATACTGAAATATAAAGAAAAGTCAAAGAATAATCAAAACCATCTCATATACAGTAATCTCTAAGTGAAAGTTTGCAAGCCTTTCTTTTTTCACTATTGTCTACCTTGCATGCATTTCCCCCATAAGTACCGGCTCAGACCTTTATCATTCACAGATCAACTTATACACAATTCAAATACTATAAAGTACTCAAAGTATAGAATTTCATTATATTTGTAAAATAGCAAGCCAGGTGAAATGATTCATACATGTAGTCTCAGTACGCGGGAGGCAAAAGTGGAGGACTGGAGCAAGTCCAAGGCCAGTGTGGTTTACCTGGTGAACTCCAGGCAATCAGGGCAATATAAGAAACTTCATCTCAAACAAAAACAGAAACAACTGTCTCAACTAAACCAAACAAGACCTGGCACAACAATCTTTATTAATGCAATATTCTTTCATCACCCAAAAAGCACTCCAAAATCAATACCAATCATCAGCAATAGACTCTAACTATTATCACAGCCAACTTCTATCACCATCACCCATTGGTGCCACACTACACTTATTCTCTTATTCTGGACATTTCATTTAATTGGAATCCTACAGAATATGCCTTTTGCTTCATCTCATAGGACGTTCTGAAGATTTATTTTATTTTCAATTATGTAATTACGTGTGGGCATGTGCATCTACTTAGGTAGATACAGAAGTCTAGGTGCCCACAAGGGCCAGAACAGGGCACTGGATCCCCTGAAGCTGAGTGGCAGGTGATTATGAGCCAGCTTGCACAGGTGCTTTAAATTAAATTTGGGTTCTCTTGTAGAAGCCATATGATATGTGCTCTTAAAAGCTGAGCCACCTCTCCAACCACTTTAAGATGTTTAATTGTGATTAATTTTATGATGTTATCAGTATTTCATTGTTTTTGACAACTGAACAATAGAATGGTCATCCCACACTTATTTGGCCATTTATCAGTTAGTGGCACTTGTTCTACTCTATATTTTGTCTATTATTAAAATTCTAGGCTGACTGTGGCATGCAGAATTTTGTGTGAATGTACCTTTTAAATTTTTTTTGGGCCAGTCACCTTGAGATTTATTCCAAAAGGCTTTTTATACAATGTCAAGGACCAAGGTAAAAGACCTCCCCATTTCAAGATCAAAGCACAACGTACAGCCAAGTGTAGACCCTTCAGATCACCTGGTAAACCACACCTGTGGCCAAATCATTTCATTATGCATCCCTGCTGGGTAAAGAAAGCTCAGATTCTCTGACACTGAGTAATGTCTTACTAGGCAATGGTCAAGTGATAGCCCGAACTGACCTACTCTGGTAAATTTTTGAGTATATACATAGAAGTAGATTTTGTCGGACCACACGGCAGACCTATGCATACTACATTGAAGAACAAACCATTTTCCCAAGGTCATAGTTTTACTATTTTACAATTAAATTACCTATTTATATTTTTCTCCCACATGTCATTGTCTCCACCCATCTCTGATTTTCTAAGTGATGGTAATGAGAAATTTTTCCCATAGGATCATGTATTCAAACAATTGTCTCAAGTCCTGTTTGAGGAGGTCCAGTCATGCTGGAGGAAGTGTATGTATAACTAGGGACAGGTTTTAAATGTTTATAGCCTCACCTCATTTTCTGAGTGTCTATGATATGTGACCCATCAACCACTTTCCTGCTTCAGTTACCTGATGCCATGATTACCATTTCATGATGAACTCTCATTCAGGATCCCTTAGTCAAAATAAACTCTTCTGTAAGTTGCTTTGGATCATGGTGTTTACACATTTGTGCAAGTACTGCACAAAGAAATACACAATGTGAAGCATGGAGATGAAAACATCACAGCAACAGAAAAGTAACTAACACAGAAGTTTGTTCTGAGAAGTTAGATTGTTGCTATGAAGAACATGGTAGTGTTGATGTTTTAGAGAGATTTGGATGATTCTGGAGAAGTCTGAACTAGAAAAGTAGTTGACTGTTATAGGCAGAACTTAATTAACCACTCTAGGAAGAATCTGGAGGAGTATAATCCTGGAGAGTAATGCAGATATTGTAGACCCAGATCATTAGTTAAGATAGAAACAAAAAGTCTATCAGTAACTGGGCTAGAGAACATTCATTTGTGTGACATTTTGGCCAAGCCTCTGGCTTCATTCTGTACATGTCCTAAGAACTTAGGTAAATTAAAAAGCGATGCATTAATTTCTTTGATAGCATGATTTCAAGGTAAACTAACACTGTGTCTCTGGAATGGCTACTACTGGTTACTTTTATGCATATCTACCATCATAAAGAACAAGGGGTGCACAAAGAAATATAAAATGTGCAGCATGGAGAGGAAAACAACACCAGAAGTCTTAAGGGTGTCCCCAAAGCATGGGCTGCAAAGAAAACTGTAATTGTTAAGGAGCTTAATGGCATAAAAGAAAAGCCCCTTGCTCTCCACTGGAGTAGGAGAGTTGTTCTCAGGGAAAGACCCCACCCAGGTAAAGCTTCAATTTGTGAAGTGAAAGAGCTTAAGGAATTCCTTGCTCCTAGAAAGCAACAGCATATAAAAGCAGCTAATTCCAAGGGTGTGAACATCTATGCCGAACTGTCAACTGAATTTGGCATTATCATCAACATGGTAGCAATTTGGAAGACACAAATGATAGAAGACTGAGGAAATTGTGAGCTCTTCCTGTGTGGAATCAAAGAAGTGATTAGGTCTGGCAATGATGACAGAGTCGGAGTCCCTGTAAGGAGGCCCCAAGTAGACACTGAAGAAAGCCGATGCTGCACTTAAGTTTTCCAATGACACATTTGCCAAGAAGAGCTGCACACAGGAAGTGGAACCAGCCCAAGAGTGAAGTGTATGACATAGACTACAAACCTGCAAGGAGAGGTGCCATCTAAATCCTTTGAAACTGAAGCCCCCAGATACTAAACATGGAACTTCAGGCTTTGATGTTTGCCTTGTTGGGTTTTAGTTTTGCTTTGGCCCAATTTTTCTCCTTCTTGAATGGTATACCCTCATTCTTCCTTTTTGAATGGTAATGTATATAATATGTGCCATTGTATGTGGGATGCATTTAAAAAAAGATTTAATGGAGACTAAAATTACTTTGAGTCTCAAAAGAGACTTAATACTTTTGAACAGTGTTGAGACTGTTAAAGACCAAGGGTTTTTTGAAGTTGGATTAAATGTATTTTGAATCATGAGATGGCAATGAGTTTGACTCATGAGATAGCAATGAGGCTATGGGGACCAGAGTGAGTAATATGGCAGTTTGAATGAGAAATATTCTCTATAGGTTCATTCATGTATTGGAACACTTGGTCCTCAGTTGATGGCACTGCTTGGGAAGGTTATAGATTTTTTTTTTTTTAGGAGTCGTGGCTAGAGGAAGTATGTCATGAGTTTTGTGAGTTTAAAGCTTTTCACTGTGTCCTCAGTCTCTGCTTCCTGTGTGCTTATGAAAAATGCTCAGACAGTTCCACTCCTTTCTTGCTCTGTGGACTCTCCTGTAACCACACAAACAACTTTTTATACTAAACGTTGCTTTTCTTCTTGCTATGTTATCACAGCAGCAGAAAAATAATAGTTTTGCATTTTCTAAGAACCAACTTTTGCATATGGTTAACTTTTCATTGGAAAAATGTTATCATGGATAACTTGACCATCTCCTAAGGTAACATAACCTTTATATTGTTGAATTTTAAGAGATTTTAATATATTCTGCATATAAATTCACTGGCAGTATATGACTAGTAAGCATTCTGAATCTAAATCCTTTACTGAGAGCATGCTTTGCAAACACTTTTCTCTTAAGTATTCATTTTATATGTATTATTTTAAAAATATCAAACTTTGAAAGCATATAATTTTTTCTGAATCTTACATTAGAAACTAGGTTGTAGTAGAATTATTGATTGGAGAATAAACTTGTTTAATTAATTATCATGCTCAATATAATATCACGTGTATGCAGCATTATCAGAAATAAACTAAAGTCCACGCATAGCCACACAGAGTGGAATTCAGGGATCTTGCTACATGTTCTCTGAATTTCTGAAAATTGAGTTAGTGAATATACCATGAAACAGTGGGTGTAAAAAAGAAATCACCAGCACCACAAAGAAACTAGTTTCTATTAACCCTTTGAAAGACATTATTTCTAATTATCCAAACTGCTTTGAATTCATTAAATAACAGGCATGGGTATAAATACAGTGGGACAGAGATGCTAACGCACAATCCCTGAAGTCAAGAGGCTGCAATCTAGTTGAAGACAGAAGGATTATGCATACACACAGAGACAATCAACTTTGGAAAGCAATAAATGACAAATACCAGATGGTGCCATAAATAAACACAGCTAAGATGTTCAGAAAATGATTAGATTTCACTACTGGCTTCATGGGTCTTGGAAAACTAACACTGTATACTTTCCTTTTATAACCAGGAAAGGTGAACTACACATGAGCGTAGTATCTGCCAATAGTTCTGAAATTACGTTTTTTTCATACTCTGGATCCAATGGTAAATTTGTAAATATAAATTTGATCATGTCTTAGTTTTCAGTTTTCCCTAATCTGCTATTCACTGTTTATAAACAAATAAACAGCAAACAACTATTATTTACCTTTCAACTGGCAATCACTGAGTCCTTTCACTTGTAACAGAGAAGTAGTCAACGAATCCCACAATAGATTTTTTGTGGTAAGTATCAAATTATTTTGTTTGGCTGTTTTAAGAATTAAATGTCTTGCAAATTTATGAAGTGCTTATAAATGTTCTACCATAGTGAATATCTAATAATAACCAGATATTCCTGTTATTGTAAACATTAGTAAATGATGACTGAATTTTGAGTGATAATTTGATTGTTCAGTTATAGCTCTGCCTGACGATTGAACTGAGATAGTTTTAAACATATTCTTGAACAAAGAGGGCCTCTCAATTCAGCATGTATTAATTAAGTGAATTCAATTATTCAGAATTAAAATGTCATGACAAAAATCCCAATGTTTTCATACAGTCTCTTTGTGTCCCTTGCTCCCTCCCAGGCAGGATCTTGTAGCCGGATGAACTTACAGCTCCGCTGTGTACTGTGGAATATGGTCTGGGATTTTGTTGAGTTTTTGATTGGAGCAATCTACAGTGGTCCCTTCACAGCGACACTTTTCAGGACAAGCCAAGTCTGCAAAGCAGTCTCCACTTAATTTTGATCGATAATCTTCTGTGCCTATTGAGGATTCAAGCCAAAAATAAGATTCTGAGTCTGAATGCTAGAATAGCCATTAATACATAGGAAGAAAAACAGTAGGATAACTATAGATTATGCAGCAGGGAGACAACTTAGGGCACTTTGGTCAATGGATGTCAGGAGAGGATTAAAAGAAAGGCTTGGAATTTTCTGGAAAAAAGAGTGACCAGATTCACACGACAGGAAAACATTAATAAAGTTGAGCTTTTCACAGCTGTACTTTCTGCTGATCCGGTTCTGAGCCATGCTAGTCTATTTCACAGCTAATCACACAATGGCTATGAATTGTTAAATTTTTATTTTTATTTTTCTGAGTCAAAAATTGAAAACATATCTTGTAATAAACATACTCCTGTATATTATTGTAAAGTAGGGCTTTTAAGGAAAACCATATACTTAGGTTTTAAATTTTTCTATGGACTTTGTTATTCTCTCCCTCTCACATAATCTTCAGAAACACCCCCAAAAGCCCTCTTTTTTTTCATTTTGACTCTATAAAAAAGACAAGTAAGAACTGCCTTAAGCCTCAGCAGCTTGCCATGCTGTAGAAAGCTGCGTGACGTTCCATGGTGCTTGACGGAACCATGTTTTACTCATACCTCGCAACCACATGGTTAGATCAAGCACAACAGAAAATCTCGCTACATTATCACTACACCAACCACTAGGCCAGAGGGAAGACCGAGAGGAAAGACGAAGGGAGGAGAAAAGCTACGGACGGTCTGGAAGCATCATACTGTTCACATGACATGCATTCTTCCCGTAGAATGTGTATGATCGTTGTGAGAGCATAACTACCGAAGGGTGCCTGGAAACACAAAGAAGGGGCTATATGGAAAGGTGCCTCCCGAGTTCCTCAGAACTGCAGAGCGGAAACCACAGCTTTCGGGAAGAACATCCAGGAAGAAGTTGAAGGTAAGCTACAAGGACAACAGAGACGCTCAAGAGATCTGTGGTTTCTTCATGGAAAACGGGCGCAAAACATCAAGACTAGAAGGAGGTACATCAGGGACTGAAAAGAGGGTATGTTACATTTCAGATGTGACACTTTTACTTACAGGCCAAATGGTGAATTCCTGCAAAAGAAAAGATCACCAACAAGGAAAGAAAGACAGAATCATCCTAGTTAAGGTTATAGACACATGTATATCAATCTATGTTCTCTTCCTTGTTTCTTTACTATGACAGTCATGGAATGGCACTGTGTCATGTGTTTGCCGTGCTTTGCAAAATTCATAGCACCTTTGAAGTATCACGGCTTACAGAAAATGCAATGGTTTAAAAGATGTGCAGTAAAAATAAAATGCTCATGGGTTCCTTTAACAGCTGAATTGTCTGCAAGACCGGTTTTTTATTGTATTATTACTGGAATGTTTAGAATGCCATACAGAAGAGCAACTGAGGAATGCACATATAAAATGAATGACAAGCCAATGATGGAAAGTTGCAAGGACTATAGATAGAATCTATGCATTAATAGTTAAGGGGTAGGTCACATGCTTCTGAATGACCTCCAAGTTTTAAGGCTTATTACTTCATGGGAACATAATCAGAATCCCAAAAAAAATTTGAAATGCCAAATATAACAATGTATGTGTCACATTATATTATAGAAATAAGTGCCATTCTATTTATTGAAGAATCTGTTTTTTTCCTGTCTTCAGAGATTACTCCACATGAAAGCTAACAGTATTCTGATAACAATATCGACAATAGGTTCACTGAGTATATTTATAAAATTTAGAGTCAATACCATGGTAATCAACAATTCTTATTTTAAAACCATTTATTAGGTAGACACAAATCTCAAATAGTATTTGAGATGGAAAAAGCATAATGGGAAACAAGTAATCTATGTGCCACAGCTTCTATAAGTTATTTTAAAATATAAACTGAATTATCAAACCCTCAGGATTAAGACATAATCTTTCATATAGAAGTTATTTTCTAAAACAGATCTGGGCTCCTATCTTCTAGCAAAAGCAGAAAACGTAACTATCACAACAACATGATTTTTTTGTATTGCATTGAGTTATACTGGTATTTTTGTATCTAAATTATTAAGAAGCTGAACGGAATAATTTGGTAATTACAAGGTGAATTGTCACAGTATTGGGATTCAAATCATACTGGTATGCTATGCACAGTTTGGTTTTCAGAGTATTCCTTTTTTTTTTTTTCAGTTAAGTCTCAATTGTTAGGTAACTTTGCACTTAGTTGGATAAAAATAACAAAACTTATACATTGATGATGAACACTAATCAATTGACCTCAGCACATTACTGGTTATACATGAAGACACAATATGTAGACTATTGAGCATTGAAATTCAAATTAATCGATATAATTAAATCTATTAAATATATACAATTAATTAAATGATAAGAGTAAGTAATAAATACATCCTTAAAATCAAGGCCAATCAGTACTTTATCTACATTTTAATACATAGTGTTCTGAAGCAAACAATCAAGAGGCATTTGCACAGTTGGCAGGCAAGACCAAAGTAAGTAAAGGGCACCCTTGAAAGAGCTAGCTCTACACTCATCAGTGTGAAGGTGTCCCATGGAAGCAAAGGGAGGAAACACCACAATTGCATCTTTAGAAACACGGTCTCCTTCTGCTTAGATTATTCGAGGCATTTAGTGCCCATTAGCTGTTAATGACTTCAAGATGGATGTGAATATCCCTTTGGTAGAGAAATAATCCGACTCCAGACAGGCAAGAACGTACAATTACAAATAAATTAATAATTAAAAAAACAAGTGCAGCTAAGTCAGCATAAAACAGCTGTTTTATATTTTAAAAAGAACGAACGTAAGCACAAAGTCTTTTCAAACCCAGAAGCTTTTAAAAAGAAAGTTTTTTCCTCCGAAAATGCAGTTCTGCATATTTATACCTGATTTTATATAGAACTAGCTCTTTGACAATAGAGAGGCTGCTGTCTTTAAAACTAGCCTAGTAAGCTACATTTTAAAAACAGGCTGAAAGATTAGAGAGAGAGAGAAAAAACATGATTTAAGTAGTAAGCCATAAGTTCAAACATTTTGGCTACTGTGAAAAACTGCAGATAATGTGCAAAGGAGAAAAGGAAGAAGGTGGGTTGGTTTTTTTAAATAAGAGTTCAAAATCAGAAGCTGCATGCAGAGGTGGGGCTTTCAGGGTCCAGCTACAAGTGATCTATGCATAAGTCCCTCTATCTATGAGTGTTCACTGTACTTCCCAAAGCATGCACATCAATGTTTAGAAGCTATATAAGTCAAGGAAAGGGTGTCTGCAGTTAGTCCTACCACCGAGCAAAACCTACCTGGAATGAAATACTGTTCTTTAGCTAAATAAAAAAAAAAAGAGAAAAAATAGAAGATGTACCTGAATGTCAGCAAGCAGAGATATGAGTTATATTAGATCAAGAATGGGCTAAAGTTATACAAATAACTAAGTGACAAAGCATATTCACAGAACTAAAACAATACACAGTGAGTGATAAACTTACAAAGATGGACAATAACAAAACTAGTTTTTATATTAGATGTTTAGCATGAATTAACTACACAATGGTTAATGTGCCCAGAAGAGTTAGGTAGCACACTCCCCAAATGATAGTGAATGTTTCCTAACATCAGCACACATATAACAGTAGACCAACATGAACAATGGTTCCCACTTAACAGTTATGCAATGATTTGTGTTGGGTAAATGCAGTATTTCCCAACTGTGAAAAGATAGTCTCAAAAAAAAAAATGTGGCTTCCCAGTTTATCCCAGAAAGAAAGGCGGCATCAGGAAACTCCTACCCTCTACTTCTGAAAAAAAAAAAGTAACCCATGTAATCAAGTCTTATTTTGGATTCTGAATGAATGAAAGCATGTCTGACAGTTTGAAATTGGTCACTAGAGACTGGTACAACAAACAGGAGGAGTAACACCACTTTTAAGCAGCATTTCCAGTTATCTGAACTGTAAGGGCATACACACTAAGAGGGATCCAGGCATCATTTCATTGTTTGGTATTCATTTTGCTGGTTATATTATTTGGGTTGTGTCTATATTTCTCCCACATTCCTCCTCCCCAGACAGAAGGAAAAAAAATGAGATTGTACAATGCTTGGTAATCAGCTGAAGGCAGCTGCTGTTGCTAATTCTCAAGTAGCCATAGCTTTCGGTCCTAAGGGAAATGGCTCATGAAGTGAGAAATTACCTGAACAACGGAATTTCTTGCTTTTGATCTGTCCAATTCTTTTGTTAGCCAGGCGGCGGGGGCTGGTGCAACGGGCACCGCTGGTCTCAATTGGGTTGGTGTGTAGATAATCCGCTAGCCACTTGAGATGGCAGTCACAAATGAAAGGGTTCTGGGCCAAATGCCTTTCAGAAACACAGCAGAGGAGTTTTATACACGATTTGCTTACAACTCGACTCTCACGCTCACATTGAAAGTAATCATCATTATACTCGGTAAAAGTTGTGAATACATACATAGTTTGGATGGCTCTGAGAGCTGAGAAGGTGCCCTTGGCAACAGTCTGAAGCTTGTTGTCATATAAGGAGAGTAGGTTCAAGTTGTGAAGGTCCTGAAAAGCATCTACCCGAAGGCAATTTATCTTGTTGGCATTCAATAATCTGTTTGATCAAACAGTCATAAAATTAAAGTGTAGCAGCTCATTAACTCACCTGTAATATAGCCCTTCTGTAGGAAACCCAATCAAGAGAAATGCATTTAATTTTAAAACTAATGTTGTAAATTTAATAATAATGTAGGAACTCTGAATGGGAGATTGGAGGATTACATTAAAAAACAAGAGACAAATGGTAAAGTGAACTGAAATTGAGTGGTTCAATAAAAATGATCAAAAGACTGTGAAAGATAACTTAGAGGTAAAACCATAGACAAAGGTAGGTGAGGCCTAGCTGCTGTTGTCAAGAGCAAACTAAAAATAATTTAGATGATTATTAGTGTCTCCAGTCACTTTAGAAGGTTAGTCTCCTTCTAAAACAGCAACCAGGGTGGTCCTTCACGAAATACCCCACGCAGGACCATGCAATAGCTCTGATCTGAGTACACGTCTAGACAGAGAACATCCTTCAGAATTAATGTCCAAAAGGGGCTATAGCTCACTCTTGGGATGCCATGGCCTCACTCAGTACCCCCCCCCCCCGAAATCCTCTTGTGGCTACTCGAGTTGACACTTTGCTCTTTTCCATTAAGATCAGATTCGATGTCCTCTATTCAGAAATGTCTCCCAGATGTGTGGCTTGCTTGTCACATTGCTTTCCTGGATTCTGCTAAACACAAACATGATCCTCTTCACCCTTACACTGCCTCACATATTTTCTGAGTTTCTGCCTCTTTCCAATCCCTAATTCTTTCCATTCATTATATTCAGGCTGTTTTTTTTCTATTTTTCTAACATATACATATATATATACACATATACATATATGTATCTTTGTATCATATATGTCATATATACATATATATCACACATTTACACACACACACACACACACACACACACACACACACACACACATAAAGTTACCAGTGACTGTCATTTGTACCTAGAATGTTGTGGGTATTTTTTAGTTTGTTCCCTCATAGTTTATACACCTCTAGTACATACTACATGCTCAAGTATATCTGCTGTCACATGACTACCTGATAACTCTCCTGGATAGGAAAGTTACACTATTACATTCAAGGCTCTAACACAATATCCTACATTCTCACTCTTCCCTAGATTACATTAACATACTGTGAAAGTGTACTTTAGAGATCATCTGCTGGTGGGCATTATTCACGTAGGTTAAATACGATGGTTATATGTGACTGTGTCTTATCATTGGTGCTATAAATCTTTTTCTGGAATATAATTTCTACTTCGGCATAGGCTGCCCTCTCTATGACTTCCTAAGCACCGTAGGTAATGCTACATGGTCTCATTACCTGTTTCAAGCTGAGTGGCACATTCCTCTAAATACAGTTTAGCTATCTTTGCGGTACTTATTTAATGTTCTCTGTCTCTGCCTTTTTTAATTTTATTTAGAGACCTAAACCATTATAATAGCTCAAAATTACCTGCTATGTGGTTTGAGTAATTCTCATTATGTAACATAATGAATAAGTTTTCTTATTGACAATGAATGTTTACAGCTAACGAATGTTTGGCTTTCAATTTTTTACATTCTTTATAAACATGTGAGACTGTGCTCTTTTCCTGATATTCCTGTTTTCTGTACTTTGTGTTCACCCATCAGGAGCTGAAGATTTAGGTTTCTTTATGGTGCATCTAAAATTTTCCGAAAAGCCCTGGACTTTTTTTTTTTTTTTAATTCAGGGTTGATGGTTTCAAGAAATACATACCGTCCCACCCTTGGCATTAATATAAGCAATGCTGATAATGTTACTTAATTCATATGTTGACTGAATAAAGGTGTTGGAGAATAAATATTAAAGACGAGGTTGTTGAAAGCAGTTGTTTCTGTGAGAGGTCAGTGCTCATTCTAAAACAGCCTGGTGTGAAGACTAAAGACAAACCAGCCATATTTCCTTAACTTCCTTCTTCTTCCTACCACCCACCTGTTGGTAGGAGGCAAAGCTAAGAACCTTCCACGTCATAATGCTCTTGGCTATTTGCAAAAGGATTGGGATAACCTATTTTTTAAATCCTGGAAGGCTGAGGAATGGGCCATTGTTGGGAGCTGGGAGCTGGGGTATTAAAAACAATAGCTTTATAAATAAGGTTTTCTCACATGCAGATCTCTGTGCTTTACTCACACGTGTGTTACAGTAACCATAAATACCTCAGTTTTGAGTGTTAATGGTAAATAGCTCAATGATGATAAAAACAAATGAGGATACTGGGCATGGAGTGTGTTCTTGGAAAATGAGAATGTTATCAATGTGGTAGCAATATTTGGCGATAGTATTATATTATAACTATAATATGCAAAAACATTTATGATATATAATATGCATAGTCATTTTATTAAATAAGATATTGAAAAACTAATTTCAAAGAGTTAGAACCTTTAAATGATCAATTAGCTCACAGGAGCAGTGTGTACCATTACTTACTAATGTATGTATCATAAATTGAGTAGATTATATAGTGCCAAGAATTGAATGATACACACAGTAATTTTTCTTTTAACATTTGGCTTTTTGCATATTTGTATTTGGATGCGATTCAAACTACAGTCATAAAGAATGGTGAAAAGAGTTTAACACAAGTATACTTGTGTATAATAGTGACAATAAGTTTCTCAAGTAAGGAATAACAGCTGCATTAAGGAAGGTTGTGGGGTTACTAGTAAGTTTTGAAATCAATCACCCGAGTGCCAATGAATGAATACTATTGAAAGAGAGAACAGTGTTCCAAAATTAAGAATTCTGAGAGAGACTGGTTGTGAGCAAGGTGAGGAAAAGCATCAAATCATGATTATCTTCATATTGAAAGCTTCCAGAGTAGGGTCTGCCATAAATGAGGTTGCTAGGTAGTGGGTGTCACAGACTAAATTTAACCCTTACACTGCCTTCTTATGCATTCTGTTTTAAACAAACTTGCTTTACAGGCACTAAGATACATGGCATCAAAATCTGGTACCTATACAAAGAGTAAATTTTTCTTTAAATATAAACGAGGGGCAGCTCTAGTCTATGCAGTGCAGTCTTTAATACAATGGAGAGAGTCAGAGACACCTCAGTAAAGATCAGTTGGGAGACTGTCACCATGGCCATGTGTCTTACTGTACTCATGCCTGTGCTTGCAGAAGTTAGTCTGGATTTTACTGTTAGATCTTCTGTGCTGAGTGGATTGTAACTACATCCCATCTTTATGGCTCCATCCTAGCTGCTGGTAACATCAGAAATGAGAGGTTTTATGGGATGCACACCTCTCTGCAAAGGGGCAGCCAGAACACAATTATTCATTGTACTGTGGGCAGCCAGAAGACAACCATTCATTTTATTGTGGAAAGGAACATTCTTGGACAGTTCTGAAGAGTTTCATCTTCACATAAATAGCTATTACCAATTTTATCACTGCTTCATTAATCATATTCATCTCATTAAGTTGGGCCATTTTGGGTTGAAGCCTCCAGATAATAAAGAGATGATGTATTAAAAAAACATTCATATGAAGTTCCACAGATCTGTAGCAATGGAATACTTACAGTAGTTGTAAGGAAAATAGTCCTTCAAATAAACTTTTTGGGAGTTCTGTGATCTTATTTCCATACAAGACACTGAAAAAAATTATAGAAAAAAAATTAGAACCAAATAAGTCTAACTAGTTCACACACACACACACACACACACACACACACACACACACACACACACACACACCTAGGGAGAATAGTAGGCATTTAATATAGCATCCAAGTGAAAATTGAGTGAAATAAAAATTGTCTGATTATGGATAATATACAAACTTACAGTACATAATTTGTACTGCATCAAAAACAAAACAATCCACAGTTTATTTGACCTTTTGTGAAAACAGTCCTTGTCAAGCTGTAATGTTTTCTGCATAGAACATCCTCACACATGTGCATGCACATATTTTGTAGGCAATCAAAGCACAGTATATGTAGCAAATGCTATCAGTATAGAATCTATTGCCCATTAAGAGTGATTTCATGCTTAAAGTACTGGTATATAAGTAGCAACCCATATAAGGGCAGGAGCTTAAAATATTAAAAGGTATAATTTGTATGTTGAGGAACATAACATCTGAGAAAATAATGATTATAAATATGAATTAACATTTCAAGTGTGTATTTCCCATCCATCAAGTGTGAAGATGAATGAACCATCAGGACATTGACTTCTGACTGCACACCAAGTGAAAGCATTAAAGGAAAGGACTTTGGCTTAATCAAATCAGTATCTGCTACCTATCACAGGTGTTAGGATAGAGTGAGGTTCTGGTACTGGATTGACAAGTGAAATAATGATAAAGTAGCTGAGAATAATGAAGGAATATATTTCCAAGCAGGGTCAAACAGCAGTGTAAAAAGCAAATGAGTTGAATGGAAATGATTGAAAGACCATGTAAGTATTAAAAATAAGTTCCCAGCCGGGCGTTGGTGGCGCACGCCTTTAATCCCAGCACTTGGGAGGCAGAGCCAGGCGGATCTCTGTGAGTTCGAGGCCAGCCTGGGCTACCAAGTGAGCTCCAGGAAAGGCGCAAAGCTACACAGAGAAACCCTGTCTCGAAAAACCAAAAAAAAAAAAAAAAAAAAAAAAAAAAAAAAAAAAAAAAAAAGTTCCCAATAATTTCTATTATAGCAACTAGAGTGAAAGAAAAATGTGTAGAAGTTAAAAATTATATTCTTAAAAGGCATTTGACTGCATATACAAAAATCATAGGCATATTTATGTAAGTTTTAAGGAAATTGCGTAAGACACACTTAGGATGTCTAGTTAAGAAAATAACCCCAGATAATGTATTTTTTACTTTACGTTATATAAAGTTTTATTTATGTAAAACTTTAACCATGCATAATTTGAAAGCACAAGAAAATTAAACTCAAATAACTGCCCAAAATATTATAATAATAATTTGTGAATATAGAATTTATATGTCTAAAAGTTAAAGTTTAAAAGATACTTAGTAACATGAAAGTATTTATAATACAATGTTAGATATTTTAAATGCAGGATATTTTATTAATAATATCATATAAATTTTCTTTAGAAATATATGCATACAAATTCACAATCAAAGTAGAGAGTGCTTTTTGTTTGTTTGTTTGTTAGTTTGTTTTTTTGAGATAGGGTTTCTCTGTGTAGATTTGCACCTTTCCTGGAACTCACTCCCTAGCCCAGGTTAGCCTCGAACTCATAGAGATCTGCCTGCCTCTGCCTCCCTAGTGCTGGGATTAAAAGTGTGTGCCACCATCACCCAGCAGTAGAGAGTGCTTTGTCTCCTAGAGGTTATTTGAATCCACCTACTTTTGTCATATTTGCACATTGCCTACAATAAACATAACTTTAGGTTTGGAAATGTATTTGTTGGGAAAATGATAGATGAGTGTCATGGCATACAAAGGAAAAACTGAAAAATGATTTGTAATAAGTAGTTTGCTTCACACTAGTAAATGATTCTGGTGTATGAAGGATGAACATACAGTAAGAAAGAAATTACTAGAGTGAGGGAAATACTGTTTACCTTTTAAGATGTCAGAGAGAGATGGGATGTATTACAAAGTAGGAAGAAAACACTCCAAGGAATGAATAAACAGGGTGCTACATAGCATAGGGAGACAGTCCATTTGTTCAGATGCCAGTGTTACAGCTTTAAAGCACACATAAAAAAGTCACTTATAAAGAATACAGATAGAGATTTTCTTTAGAGAATCAAACCAATCAATTAGAGACGAAGTGATTTATTTTAAAAAAATCAAAGAACAGAAAGAAAAATGCTGTATTGTCAGAGAGAGTGGGTTAAGTGAGGATCGAGGAACAATGAAGGGCACATGTTTGCTTTGAGGTCAAGAATAAAAGAAAGCAGGAGGAGATACACCTCGGCAGATTACTATGACATCAGCTCACAATATTTAACTAAATTGAATCATCAAAAAATAGCCACTGTAACCTTGCATGTATCCGCAAGTTTGGTAGGCTGTAAGCATGGTACCCACTTCAACTAAATTCAACAAGTGAGTTGTAAATGTCTGTCACTTGCCAACATACAATGGATATGGCCTAGATGGATGGCTCTTATGTCCAAGGAACATTACAAAGTGTAATTTTGAAAACTAAATTTCATGTCTTTTAATCAACTGATATTTAAATATCAACAAAGATATTCATAAATCCTGAGAGTTCCACTTTAAAAAAATCAAAGGGTGAATCATTTAACAAGCTGTTTACTTGGGAGAAGCATTTACGGTGGTGTGAGTAGGAGAAATGTCATAAATTTATCATGGAACCATATTCTTTTCAAAATATTATTTGGATTGTCAAGGATCATGTTACAACATTACTAAATCAATGTTGTTAGTATCAGACAAAATGGGAAAAAAAATCAGTGCAAGGAAGAAATCATTCAGGGACACAGGAAATACACTGGAGAGATGTTCTTCGTATATGGTCTATCAACTGCAAACAATACCAATCAATAAATACTAAATACCCTGTGAGTGAGATTTCTTTACCAATGTGTAGCCATGTGAGGACAGGGTGGAGTGTGCTGTGGTGTGTGTGTGTGTGTGTGTGTGTGTGTGTGTGTGTGTGTGTGTGTGTGTGTACATGTGGGTATGTGAGTTTCGGCCCAGAGCCCAAGATCAAGTGTCCTCAATCACTTCTACCCCTTAGATTTTGAGTCCTACTGGCTCACTGAACCAGGCCCTCACCCATAGAGAAGGGCTGTTTGGTCAGCACCAGGGATCCAGGGATCCTGCTGTGTCTACCTATACAGAGCTTGAATTACAGAGAAAATCACCTTTCTCACATGACAATGGAGGGAAAATGGTAGAGGCAGAGAAATGAGTCAACATTATCCAAAGCCAAATCAGTGTCAAGAAAATAAGATAAAATATATAAAAATGAGGAAAGACAGGTCATAAAAAATATAAAGTGTGAGGAGGTCAATGAGAATTTGTGCTTTTTTTTCAATGTTTCATTAGTTCCTTGAGAATTTTGTATAATGTAGTTTGGTCAAATTCGCTGCCCACCCCCTCCACTCACCCCCGACAACTCTTCGCAGACCCACTCTCCCTTTTCTCCCGTGTGTCCTCTTTTTTCTTTTAAAAACTTTAAACTCATCAAATTCAATTGATGTTGTCTGTGTTGTTTTGGGTGTGTGACCTCCACTGGAGCCATGTAAAACCACCAGGGGATGCACACTTAAAGCAAATGGACTCTTGTTCTCCTAGCAGCTATACTTTTTAAATAATTAAGTTAAGTAATTAAAAATAATTAAAATTAAAAAAACCTGGAAGACATAAATGTCTCCTCTGAAAAGGAAATTGGATCAAATCCAAATATGACTAATAATACTATGAGTAGTGTCTCTAGTTTTCTTCTTATAGACAGTGTGATCCACAGAGGCACAATTATTTAGATGGGGGACTTTTTTTTGGTCCTTTGTAACAATACAGGCACCATAAGGAGATTCCTGTTTGTACCACAATCAGCAAAGCTAAGAATGTAAATCTACTTTAAACCTGTGGGTTTGGACTGACGGACAATGAGCAACAATGGCAGCTGTTGGTCAGTTTGAATTCTGCCTTGCTGAAAGCTGGCAAGAAATAAAGTTCTTACAGTAGCAAAAAAAAAAAAATGTAGAATGCATGAACATATACAGTCTATTGCAAAAGATTTACTATGGACCAACGTCATCATTAAAGGACATACTCAAAGAGCTAATCCTACAAATTAAAAACAATAATGTACACTTTAAGAATTATAAGAGTGAACAAATTTAAGAAATCAGAGTAACGAGAAAGCAAGGGATAAATGGAGAGGATAGGTTTTCATTGTCATGGAAAGTCTGGTAGTGAAATATCCAATACCAGGCAGTAGAGTTAACTGTAGTCTGAGAAAAGACTACAGAAAACTCAAAATCAGCAGTTGAGCATTGTACTGTAGTCTCTACAGAACTTGGGAACGAGGTGATAAAGACACGAAACTACAGTAAGTGAAATAAAGAATATATTTTATTTTATTATATACAGGAAGGTATGGGAGTATGTGCTTGTGAGTGCTGGTGTCTACACTTGGCATGTGTACTGGTAGATAAACTTGGGTATTCTACAAGAATAGTACAAGTTGTTGAACACCTGGCCATCCTCCAGCCCTGGCAGTGATTTTTGATAGCTTTCAATGTATAAATTTAAAATGATGAAATTAAGGTGCTCATATGCTAAGGATTTAGGGCATGCGCATTCTCTGGAATACTTAAAATCCAGAAACATCCAAACTGATGTTCGGTAGGTGAAGAGTCTGCCATGGCCATACTTATTCCCTCTAGCATTTTGCTCTCAGCTTCTGTAAAGTCAGCAAGGGGAGACTCTGCTCCCCTTTTCAGAGACAGGAGAACTGAGGCACATGTAAATCAGTAACTTGCTCAGGCATTTGCTAGGAAGTGGTGGAGCTAAGACTAAACCCAAAACATCACAAGATTAAAGATTTAATATCTAATATTAAAGCTTGGTCCTGTGTTTCTCTGCTTAGCACTTACTTTATAAATATGAAGGGGTGTTTCTGAGCCAGAACAAAACAATAAAGTGATAAAGATAAAAGAAAGCAATGAAATTGCTGATAGGCAGAAAGATAACTATGGGTAAAAGCACCTGCCGTGCTCTATGCATAACTCAGTGCTTCTATGACATGAGAGCCAGGAGATGGGAGGGTGCAGAAGCTCAAAGGCCAGCTAGCCTGAAGTGTCCACTGGCAAAGAAAAGGAGATCTTGTCTTAAACAAAGTGGAAGTGGAAATACACCTAAAGCTGTTTCTCTTCTTCACCCACAAGCACTCAAGCAGGAAAGTATGAGTACTTACTCCCGCAAGATTAAAAAAAGAATCCAAGTGCAGAGGGCAGTAGTATTCTAGTATGCTAACTCCCAATGTAACTTTTACACTTTATGGAAATTTTGTTGTTGTCACAGTGAGAAAAAGAATAGAACATGAAGTAGGCAGTGAGATGACTCAGCAAGGAAAGGCGCCTGCCCAAACTGTGGACATGAGTTCTTCCCTGGAGCCACCATAAAAGGAAAGAACGAAATCCTGCAAATTGTCCTCTGTTCCCCACTCATGCACATGAGCACATAAACACACACACACACACACACACACACACACACACACACACACACTAAATATATATGTATATATATAAATATAAATATAAAAATTGAGTCTTTTGTCCCCAAGGATAAAATATCATTCAATTAGTGTACGATTTTTAAAAGCTATAGTTCTAACAATACACTTTATATTGCATTAATATGCAGGAGTACAATATACAATGTTATACTAATACACAATAAGTGTTAATGTTAACAATATTTAAAAATTTTGTAAATACTAAGAATGGCCCTCAAATTTTTATACAAATCATGCCCAGTCTCCTCTAAGACATGATAATATTTTAGTAATTAAATACCAATTTTAAATTGTTTATGTTTTAGTTCTTCAATGGAAATTCTGTAGAGGTATTTGAAATCATATTGTTTAAAATATTTTCACACCTTCAGGAGACATATTAATCAAATTAATAAAAACATATACTTGATGTTTCTAGAAAGATCTTAAAAGGTGAGGTATAAAAGAAACTTGTGTAAACAGATTTTGTTCTACTTATTAAAAGATACTGTAGCAAAGGAGGAGGGAAGGATTGACTCCAGAAACTCAAGAAGCTGGCCATAATTTACACCCATGGAAACCATTAATACGTAAGTTAGCCAGACTCTACACTCAAATTATAAAATAATTAAAGGTGACTTTACTTGATATAATTTGAAATGCTTTCATAAGTTAAAAGAATGTTATCCTTTAGTAACTTATTTTAGACTGACTCTAACTTGCATAGTTATCTTCTCGAAAGTCCCGTTAACCTTCACAACTAATGCTTAGTATGAAGCTAATCCTGGGGAAAAATCCTCCTGTGATGAAGGAAGGATGAAATGATGGCAACACGACTATGCTCACTTATTCTCTACACTTGGCTTTCATCATCCTAAAAGGACCAACACTGTGCTCAGACACATGATACTATAGACTAAGAGACCACAAATCTAGAGTTGTCAGAGAACTTCAAAATAACCTGTCCCCTTATTACATCTGGAATAAACACAATCTCCCATGCGGCAGCTCTCTTTCTTTTGATAACAAAATTAAAACACACACACACACACACACACACACACACACACACACACACACACATATCTACCCTAAAAACTGGCTGGTGCTAGTGATAGACAGTAGGCCTCTGGAAGATGATGAGATTCACTAATAACAATTGTAGTTAAGGATTCATACCCCATCATAGAAAGACAGGAGGTTTTTTCCCCCTTAATCTGAAAATTTAAAAACTCTTGTTTGTGGAAAAAGCATTGGTTTCCCTCAGGAAAAAAAAAAAAAAAAAAAAAAAAAAAGGGTATCTACTCACAGTGAATTCAGAGAGCGCAGTCCTTGGAAGGCATCTGGGGCAAGCTCAGAGATCTGATTATTGCTGAGGTCACTACAATCAGAAACAAGGTTAGGTTAAACGAAATAGGATGCTAGGGGATGTTGGGTACAGGAGATGAGGAAGACGTGCACAACTTTCAGCACAAAACATCAGATAATCCTAATATTTAAAGATGAATCACACACTGAAAAACAACTACTATCCACTTGCTTAACTTATTAGGAAGGACGGCATGTCTTAATTAGACAGTAGCATACCAAAGATGTCATGACTGTTTTTGTGGGAATCAATACACTGAATTACAGAGAGCATGAAAAATGATAAGGTTTCACTAACTCAGATTAAAGTGCTATTATACAACGGGCAATCAGACTGTCATTAAGCTGTCAATCTCTTCAATATTCGTGCTTAGTTTTTCCTGCATAGTCTTGACCTACATAATTTAAAAAATGACATATCTTGCACAATACTGTTAACTCACATTCTTCTGAGCTTTTTATATGGTGAGAAAGCTCCAGGAGGGATGACCCTGATGGAGTTCTGTTCCAAACGTCTGCAATGAAAATAATAAAAATTAATGTTTAGAAGGAAAAGTAAATCTCTAGACACATTTAATTCAGACATAAGTTTCACATCAGGAAGGGAAGTTAGTTTTTGTCATGAGGGATCTTTTCTTCTTTTCATCTAAAAATCAGTACTAAAATTAAATGTGCTGCCCTTTAAATGTGAAGCAAGATTGGAATAAAGTAGCACAATTATGAAACAAAAGTACTAACCCATCATTGCCTAGACATGGATTCGGCCAGAACAAAACACAGAGTAGGAAGCATTTGTAGAAACAAATTAGGTGTATATTTTAATAAACTATAAGCAAATTAAATATACAGAAGACTGGATGTATATATACTGGATATAGATGTATAAAATATTTTAGTGATAATTGTAGGTTCAAAATGAAATTATCATTATATATTGAATTTTATAGATCCTTTAACTTCTAAAGAAAACACACTATCAGTTGAAGAAACTGGTACATTCACAAAATTAATTTTGAAGCCATTTATGAGGCATAGTCTTAAATTCTAAATCTGTAAGTTACGGAGAAATCTTCAGTAAACAGTGTCTAACTGCTAACTTGATATGTGACCACTATAGTAAAAATCATATCAGAAAAGTGCAATCAACCACAGGAATATTCTTATGATATGATAAAAATCAGAGTAAAGTCAACGCTCAGACACCATCTACTCTAAGATCCTGCTATTGGAGAAAACTAAGAAATATACAGCCAGCCAATAAACACACAAAGAGGGAGGTTTCAACAAGTCACTTAGTAAATATTTTTGTTCACCACAATAACATTCTCTCAACCTTGTTCTTTTCCATATCAGGACCCAGGAGTCATTTCACAGCCTTTATTTTCAGTTCTGCTCTGGATCCTTGAGATCTCACTCTCGTGAACCACTAGGGTAGGGTTTAGATATTGAGAGTTGCTGGTGAAAGATTGAGGCTTCCAGAAGGGAAAATCCATAGTGTATTTGTCCTCTGTTTGGGGAATAGCCCCAGAAGCCACCTCACTGACATCATAATTGCAACTTCTAGATGTACCTCCTTTTCATCATTTTAACTTCTTTGGCTTTTGTAGACTTGGAGGTAAGTAGAAAATTTCCTGTCTGTATTACCTCCCTACAAGTCTCAGGAAATTCTTCTATATTAAATTCTTATATTAAACTACTTGGAATAAATAATATTTTGTTGTCTAGATTTAAAAATATATACACATGTGTACTCATAAAACGTACACGTGTACATGTGTTCATATACACATATACATGTGCATACATGTTTTCCATATGTACATATGTGTATATAGGTATATGAACAACACATATAAATGCATATACATTTTTATATTTGCATATTTTCTCCTTCTTAGGCTGTTGGCTTCTATGGAAGATTTATCTCAGAAGACAGGAAACCATCCATATTAATAAGTATGAATGTGAGAGCAGGGGAGAAATTTCTCCACTATGCAAACATGAGAACTCTAGTTTTATCTCTAGCAGCTATGTAAACAGTGGTGGCATATGTATGCAACCCCAAGGCTGGGGCAGGAGAGATGGCTGGGACACCCCAAGTTCTTAATGACCAGGCATTTTAGTTGAACCTTGAATTCCAGATTGGTTAATTATGTCTCAAAAAATAAGGGGTGGGCCAGGGGCTGGGAAGATTCCTCAGTGATAAAGTTTGTATACTGCTCTTGAAGAGGACCTGTGTTGGCTTCCCAGTACCCATATCAGAGGGCTCCCAAATGTTTATCACTCAATCTCCAGTGGATTCTATGGGTACATGCATTAACACTTGCACATACCTGCTACATATACACATAAAGAGTAAATATTAAATAAGTGGGGAGTGACTGACAATGGCATATGATGTGAAATGTCTGCTGGCTTACACACACACACACACACACACACACACACACACACACACACACACGTTCAACATTTGAATTATTTGTCTGGGTCTTAAGAAAATATATTTTTTCACAGGCTCTAAATACAGCCAAGACTAAGTTATTTTTACTGCAATAGTGATCAATGCCTTTGGCAATGATGCTTTGAAGATCACATTCATTTCAACTTTGATCCATTCTTACAGTTAAATTATAAGAAACTTCAAATTATCAGTCTATGCCAAGGAAACTTTACATATCAGTTAATCACTGGATCATAATAATATAATGATGATGAAAAGTAAGAATGTTTTTGAGATTTTAGAATGAAAAATTTGTTCATGTAACTCCCCAAATACCACATGCAACTGTTGAAAATAATGTAAAGTAATATAAAGGAATCAATAAACGTCATTCAGTGACTCATTCTTTATGTACAAATTGTGTTGTTTGGGGTTGTATAGTGATGAAAAGTATTCTGAACCAATAAATTTATCCAAACTAATTCTATTTTTTAATAGAACTTAAGGTATTTCATGAAAAGCTTAATATTCATCTGTGGCTTTAAAATTTTAGTACCTATAATACCTAAACAATTGCTAATTATTTTAGTGGAAATTAAGTGTGTTTTAACACTTGTTTTCAAAATTATTATTTCCCTTAAAAGTCTGCATAAATATATGCACATGGGTCTATGTAGATACTCATGCTTCCGCACATGGGGCCATAAGAGAGTGCTGGATCCCTCTGAGATAGAGTTATGGGCATTTGCAGGACCCCTTGCTTGCTATATGTGTTCTCCGATTTGATCTCAGGTATTCGTGATTGTCCAGCAAGTACTCTTAACTGCTGGGTCATCTCTCTTGCCCAGAAATACCTGTTGTTAAGGTAAGTTATATTTTATCTATATTTCATTTCACTGAAAATACTCCTATTTAAATAAATCACAACACAATTATGAATAATAATTTTTTTTTTATAAATGGACTATTCAATGTTATAAAAGTTATAAAACACAGTGAATACAGGACAAAACTATATTAGGTTTTACATGGAAATGCAATGCCTCAAATGTAAATAGTGATATTATCTGTGCTGTTTGTATTGTGATGTACCGCGATGTAAATTCCACATTGAAAACTGCTTCACTTCAAACTTCAAATGTACATCACAGAACACTGAACAATGGCATGCTTGAGGGACCTGATGGCTTTTCATATTTGCTTACCTTCAACCTAGCTAGCTAAAAAGGGTAATTTATAAAGCTTCTACTACTATTTACACTTAGTGTCTAATTGGTTTGTTCTTATTGCTTTTTATCACACTGTCTCAGAAGTCCATTAAGGATCAACATGATTTCATTCCTCCATCTAAAAGAATGAATCTCACATGAGAAGACATGCTACCAGTGACAGACGTAAGGTAAACTCCAAAACATTTTGTTTAATTTCAGTCATACTTAATGGACAATGTACTTCACTTAAACTATTAGCTTTGTTGAGTAAAATGCTCCTTTTTACTTTATAAGAATTTAGAATAAATTTGATAAACTAAACAACATTCACCTCTAATGGCGTCCCCATAAGAAGAAAGAGAAAAAAGCCTTTGACCAGATGATATAAATGAAAAAGAAAAATGTCAGTATTTTCAGGTTAAGAAAGAGGCAGACTATATTTACATTTCTTAACTCTGTTGGTTTCTGATCCCTGCTTATTAGCATAGAATCTGCTGAATTTCAAAGAGTGTACATTTGAGTCCATTGGTCCATGAAGAATCTAATTAAAAACATTTCAAGATTATGGAAACAGATAGTGTAATGGATAAGACATAGTTGCAAGATTAGGTTAAAACACACCATAATTAAGAGCTTCCCAAATGTCAATCCTTCAGAGAATATGCTATGTCATTTTTAGAAAACAAAAACAGATTTAAAAAAGTGAATCAGGTAGAAATTCTACGCACTGCATACTGCAAGGACAATTCATTTTATGTAAACATGCCAGAACCAATTTAACCTCCAAGATCTATTTGACTGAATCCACACCATTTTATAGTTGTATTATATACAAATAGACTTATAGCCACGTGCAGCTTTTTATTTTATATATTTAGACACTACACTGTATCATTCTACATAATATATGTAGTGAAAGACATGGCTATTATCACTTCCTTAAAAGTAGAAGGGTATTTTAGTTATCTGCTCAGTGAGATGAAATATTTACCTGTATTGTGTGGGGACTAGTCTCAAATCCTCACAGGGAAATTTAGCCAATAACAACCTTTCTTCCCTCATCTTACCTAGCCCTGTGTTTTTTTTGTTTCTATTTATACCATGAATCTCAGCACTTTCATGCTTCCTAAAAGCAACTGATCACAGGAACTTCAGGCTCTATTTCAACGACTACAAAACAGGAAGACTGGGAAACTAGAGACCATAGAGCATGGGAACTGTGTATAGGTTTAGCTGTGAACAGGGAGAAGCAACACTGTGTCAATTGCTGAGTTGCTACTCTGTGACATTAAATACCCTGCGGTGATTATGATGGGATGAATGTTAGACACATACATTTTACAAAAAAATAACCACCAGGATAGAATGTTTAAGAAACCACCAAACTATTCATGAGATATTAGACAAATTAGTCTAACATTCACTTCTTATCCATCTCTCTCAATTCTTATCCAAGTCGAATTATTCTATAAAACAATGCAAATGTCATCCACTGGCTCAACATTAAATAGGCCTTTATAATTGGGCATTATATGGTTTGATATGCATAGATTCAAGACTTTTAAAATATTCATCCTTTGTTGACAAAGGCATGAACTTTGTTCTGACACAGAGTTGGATTATATCTGAATCTACCATCATTGGCTTTATGGGCTTTACAGAAGCCATCATTGTTCTGTGTGATTTACCTTCAGTTTTTCAAAATGATGAATAACAGTTACTTGGTAAAAAGTGCAGTATAAATAAACTATATAGTATTTCCTTTTACAAAGGTAAATGAATAAAGATATGATATATACAATTGTATATGATTCAATAAAATGTCTACAAATCCTGGTCATCAACACACATTATTTAAAAGAATAAATCTGTCATCTGATAGGATCTCTAGTGTGAAATTAATATATGGTGGTAAATAATGTTTAAAAATCAATTAGTAATACAGTGTTTTTTCAGATAATTTCATAACTATAATGAACACACGTATACAACTCACATAAAAACTGAAAAAAGTTGCTGTTAAGATCTATAATCAGACCAAGTAATGTTTAGCTTTTTCTTTACTGTCTTAGAAACTACAAAAGATTTTTATGATACTAAGTAAGATATTTATTTCAATTGACAGTGCCTGTAACATATAGCCCAGATGCTGATTATACATGGCCATAAAACTGACATGGTTTTGCATTTTCTCCATCTGCTTTTAACATAAATGACAAAAACAGCTGTCAGAGAATGGAACATGGGTTTAATGGGAGAGGGGAGGGAATGCGCAATGACTCTGTCTTTGGAAAGTTAAATCGAGTAGTGCAGCACAGTAAACACCAGTATCTGAGGGCAGAAACAAGGTTTCTTTAGACTGGGGAGTCTGTCAGCCATTACATGGTAATTTTAAATTCGCTACTTTATACTTACAGAAAGTAAATTTCAACTTTTAACAATGGTTTTTTGCTATTGGTTTCCTTCATATGTACCTACTAAAATCAATGAAGCATGCTTTAGACTAAAATATTATTTCTTTTTCATAAGCACTGTCATTGGAACTTCCTCAGTTTAATAAATGTCTCCGTAGCTGAGCTAATATTGGCCTCTAGACGCTTGAATTTTGCACATAGCTAACACATTTGTCTTAGTGCTCCATCCATACTCTTTGATTATCAGCCATTTCTGTCTTGAGATGAGTTGTTCTTGAGAATTATCCATTTCTTTAACCTCATTTGATGCCAGTTTTGTAAACATTACGAAAACACACACTCAACTCCTGTTTCCATACTAGGGAAACAAGCTCTCCATTTGGTCTCTTACTCTAAAGCAATATAAAAATATGTGTGAACATGAACATGTGTAAAAATGTCAATCTGCGCACATCTCCTGAATGATGTTGAATTGTTTGCATTTATTCATGTAGGCACATATCCAAATGTTGTTGGATAAAAAGATGTGGGGATATGATATAGATATATAGGATACACACACACATATGATAAGATAAAGAGTAACAATTTGTTTAAAATGTTTTACATTGCTATGGATTTTAGTTTATTGATTCAAATTTAAAGTTAATTTTGTTATACTGTATGTATATTTCTACTCTAGTTTAAAGTATTTTGTTTGTGTAACTCATTTGAAATTGTAATGGATAATTAAGAAATACAGATTATAATTAGTCTCCTATGATAGTCAAACTTAAGCTATGTTAGTTAAGCTTTCTAGGAATACATAGATATAATTCAGTTAGGTAGGTAGTCTTAAAAAACCTCAAAGACCTACAGAATATGGCATTTAAAGTGTTTTAAAAACTTTGACTTTTCTGGACAGTGCGACACATCAATTCCTGGCAGCACTAATTTTCTTCAAAGAGAAAGATGGGCATCAAAGACACTCTTTACGAGTTTATCTTCTTCTTGACAAAAATAGTCATTTGGGCAAGAAACTGCTTTCCTTGGACAGCTGATAATGTGTTGTATAAACTGGACATACAGGACCCATAGGAAAATGACCACTGAATTTGAAAAAACAAGGTGAGATGGTCCTTCAGGTTCCTGTTTCACAGAAGAAACTGCCAGATATTCTAAAGGACACAGAGAGAAGCAACTGAGAGACACTAGGCCTATAAGCTGAAGAAGGATGCCCCGATGTTGTAGAATAACTTTGGGTAACTGTTCAGGTAGCCAGCTGTCTCTGTCATTCTAGATTTTTGGAAATTGATTACAATGCACTCCCTGTTTACATAGGTAATATTATATCCTTCTGGGGTCTTTGATGTAGTTGAAGACTAGATAGTTATAATTTTTCTTGGCTATGATAAAAGACAAGTTAGATATGAAACCTTAGACTCACAATAGAATATTTTCTTTAATTTTTCCAAATAAATATAGACTAGATATTGTAACTGTAATTCTTACTTGAAAACTGTACTATTACATGTAATTTTCCTATGTCAAAGTTAAAACTTTCCTTTTTGATTAGACAGAAAAGGGGAAATGCTGTGTGATAATGCTTTTGTATATTGGTTTAATAAAACACTGGTTTCCCAGTAGCCAGGAAGGAAGTATAGGTGGGATAAGCAGACTAAAGGCTGGGAAGAGGAAGAACAGAGTCAGGAGTTTCCAGCCAGACACAGAAAAAGCAAGATGTCAAGGCATAACTGAGAAAAGGTATCAAGCCAAAGGCTAAATATAGATAATAATTATGGGTTAAATTAAATGTAAGAGTTATTCAGTGAAAACCTGAGCTAAAGGCTAAGCAGTTTTAAGTAATATAAGCCTCTGTTTGTTTCTTTGGATCTGAGCGGCTGTGGAGCATGCAGAACACAGGAAAACTTCTGACTACATCCAAATGCAAAAATTCACTTAGTGTTTAGTCAAGTGAATTAAGGGGAAAATCGACTCAGTCACACTTAGCAAAATAATGTATTTATGGAGAACGAGTGAGATTCAAAAAGTCAATAAAATTAAGTTTTCATCTATATGTATATCTCTATCATCTGTTTGTCTGTGTACCTATCATCTATCTATCTATCTATCTATCTATCTATCTATCTATCTATCTATCTATCTACCTATCTATCTATCTATCTACCTATGATTCATCTACCTATCATCTATATCTTTATCAATACAAGGAAATAAAAAAGTCTGTTTTTTTTTTTTAAATAATAACAAGCCATTTGGATACTTACCATGAATCAAGCCTTGTGTTTTGTCTCAAATTGGCTAATTATTTTCATTTGTAAATAACTGTCTAACTTCTTAACATGCATTTCTGAAGCAGATTAACCACAAATCCATGAGGTAATTGGTTTTTAAAGTAGAAACTTTGATCCTTCTGAGAATAATACTTTGGGACCCATGTATTCTCATTTTTATGTCAGATTTTACAATTTTGAGTCCTGCATTTTGTTTTTACGACGTTAAATGGTTAAGGGAATCAATCATTATTGCTAGAGTGACACATTGGGATAACTTCTCATCAGTACCTACTTCCAGGCTTGTCTTTATCCTCTTTTGTAGGGTCTGTTACAAATGTGTGTTTTAGCTCCTTTCTTTCTTCCTGAACATTAGGGTGATTTTTACAACAAGCCACTCTATTCCTGCCACTCCCTTGCCTAAACCATTCTCCCAAGCAGTACAATTACAGTCCAGCTAATCCTCAAGCTTTAGCTTTGGCTGTGCCTATTAGCAATCACAAACTTTCCGTTTCAGTAACAATACAGAGCTCTCTCACCTTCCCAGGGTTGTTACGTGATGTTTCCTTTGTGTAATAAAGCTTCCAATTTTCTCTACAGAAAAGCACATCCTTGTATCTGAAAAGGAGGTGATTCTCCCAGGCAGATCAGGTGCCCTGCTCCCCTTGTTCAGAGAAGGGAATTTTTGATTCTCACGAGGCTTTCAATGACTCTACATAAATGTTCAACATTCTTCATTGTAAGCTGCCTGAAGGCAGTCAGTGTGTTCTTTCAGACATAACATCTGACACAGAGTGGTGATCATTCATACTGAACAAGTATAAGAAAAGACACCTGTTCATACACATCTTTTTTATAGGTCTACTCACAGACTTTTGGAGATTTTTAAGGGAATCTCCTGGAGTTCCTATTTTTGTTTGTTTGGTTTTTTTTTTTTTTTTTTGTTATTACATCCATCTCTGTTCTCATTTCCCTAATGTTTCCTCCGATTTTCTTATGATTTTAGTATAATATTTTTCATTTATAAAGAAATGTGACCAAAACCTTTTATGTTTAAAGTGTCATGACCCAGAATCTTTTGTAATTATCTTTATCCTTGTGTTAACTATTTTTACAAGATGATTTTTACGAGTGTTATGTTTTATATACATATAATAGGTATAAATACTACCTTTATATTAGCTTGCTCAATGAATATGAAATTATAGTAATATAGAGTGCAGAACCAACTTATGCTATAGGCTAGTTGATCTTTTGTGTAGATATAAAATAATAAAACATCTTCAAAATCCTACCTACTTGTTAGTTACTAAGAAATAGTTTCTTAACATTGTGAACTAAAGTAAAATCACCTCAGTCTTCAATTCCATAATATTTTTTTCAAGCACAAAAACTAACTTTCCATAGTAAAAATAATTTCTCTGTGAAATTTTTAACTTATTGAAAATTAAGGGAAAGTGTATGTAGAGAGATGGCTTGACAGTTAAGTGCAGCTCATGATCTTGCTGAGGACAAGAATTTGGTTTCTGACAACCACTTCAAGCAGTTCACAACCACGTATATATCCATATGACATCTTCTGGTTTCCATGGTTGTCTATGCACATGTGGTATACAATCACACTGACAGACACACACACACACACACACGCGCACACACTAAAAAGTAAATCTTTTTAAAATTAATAAAAAATGAAACTATATGTGATTTATTTACCTTCATGACAAATGATCCAGAAAAGGGAAAAGAATTGAAGTAATGCTCAAGTTAGTGTGTCCCTCCCTCTCCATTACTTATACATCTCTTCCTGAGAGCCTTATGTTTTGCTGGACCAGGAAAAGCAGCATACTGACTTTAAAGTGCAATTCTTGTATATTTCACCTGTCTCATGCACATGTGTCAAAATGTATTTTAATCTTAGAGAACCTGCAATCCATCAGCAGAAACCCTGAAGCCGTATTCCCAAGCCCTGTCCCAGCCTGAAAATTCTAATTCATTACAGCCCACTTTCTCACTATGCATCTTCTAAAATGGATGGAGTATCTGTATTATGACTTGAAAACACTAGATGTGATACCAGAATTTGTAAAAGAACAGAGAAGAATGAACTTTTATTCTACAGTAACCTTTCATACCACATTGAAGTGTGTAATACCTCAATATGCTGTCTAAGAAATTACTTCTTAAGATGCAATACACAAAGAATCAATTTGGTATTAATGATTCTTTTCCCAGGGACAGTATCCTGTATCAACTTGCTGGACACTGAGACATTCTTCGCAAACAAGGTCTGTAACAGCCAAATTCAAAATAGTCAAGTGCTGGGAAGACTCCACACTGGTGACAGGCTTTCTTCTACTCCAGATTCTTTCTCACTTATCATATTCAGATTTTTCCACTACTTTCAGCCTCTCTTCACATACACATACAGTACCATTACCTTTACTATAAAAAAAGATGTCTAGGATGCTTTCCACATTATGTGCTCCATACTTTCTCCAACACAGTCCCTCTTCTTACCCTCACTGGCTAAATATTGAGATAGAAAGGGTAGGACAAAAAAGACATGATTCTGCCATCATTGGGTTTTCAGTCTAACAGGATAGTATGATATCAGTCAATATAAACTAAACTGTTTAGTGCTAGTCTGCATGAAGTTTGGGAGATATAAGAATGTATGACAGAGGAGACAACACCAGAGACAATGGTGTGTGACTAGACTCCTAGCTACTCAGAATGCTGATGCAAGCCGATTAAAAGTTTGAGGACATCTTGAACAAGAGAGTGAGCTGTGTCTAAAATGAGATAGAGTATAAAACCAAATTGAACAGAACAGATGACATTAGCAGAGGTTACGGATACAAGGTACCATGAAAGAGGACTCATTTCTATGCATTCCCACGTGGAAGAACTTCTCTCCACACTGCTCTCTTTAACCTCTTCATAAGGAAGTATCTAGCAATTCCGCTGTTCCTCTTTCTCAACATCTGTCAGGTTCTCTTCCTGAGTGTCCAGTTTTCTTTTCTACAATATCCTCATATGCTGAATCTCTGTCTACCTCTCTCTCAGAGCTTTATAAGGTGTAACAGTGAGGTTTACATTTACGTAAGAATAAAATTAAAGCTATGTGAACTGTTTCATGGTTGAATTTTTCTAGTAAGGTTCTTTAACTTTTCTCAGTTTTTTTCTTTCCTGTCTTATGGCAAAAAATGAAATTGTCAGTCTTTGAAGGATTAAATATCTATGCCCTGGCATTAGAAGAGAAATATGACTTCAAAGAAAGGTGTCCATGCACTATCTTTAAGGTGATGTATTCATTCGTCTCTAAAGAAGGAGAGTAATTACAACATGTTGGGATGGTCATCAAAAGATGTAACACAGTGGACTTCAAGGCAGTATATGGAAAAAGGAACTTTCACTGATGAATTCTTTGAGCTGTCTAGTGCACTTTAGCCTATGCTACTAACCATTTTATTAAATTAAATTTATTTATTCAAATATTTTGGATTTCATGGTTATAAGCAATCATTATGTCAACAAGGAAAGGCTGACTTTACCTTGTAGTTACAGTTATTAATGTTGGTAAAATAGCTCTCTCATGGATAAGTCAGCACGAGGTACTTGATTGATTCTGAATTGTGTATACACTCACTTCCTGTAACTATTTATCAACTGCGTATCAAGTGCTTTAGTGTGCCATAGTATGAGAGTTGTTACAGCCTGCTCTTTGGTGGTTTGAATAGCATGTGTTCTTGGCTTCTTAGAACTCAAACTTTAGTAGAGAAAGATGTTTAAAAACACAAATACACATATCTGCTAAAGAATTTTCCCATCATGTAGTGTTCCTCTTTACTCAAGGGATGGTGTCCTTTACTGCACGAAATATTTTAGTGCAGTCCCAATATTAAGCGTTAGTTATAACACCAGAATTGGTGGAAACAGTTAGCTGCTGGAAGAGGGAAAGAGTATTTTGTCTAAGAGTGCAGCTCCTGAGAGGTTGACCATGGTTCAGGAAAAGATTATATATCCAAGAATATTTGTCTACTACGTATTGGGCCTTGGAGGGTTTAAAAATAAAAATCACAAAGTTGGGTGTGTGAAAAATAGAGAGCAGATCTGGGAAGAGTTGGAGGAGGGAGGTGGGTATGATCAAAACATGTTATAGGAAATTCCAAACTCCCCAAGAATTAATAAAAATAAAATAAAATAAAATTATGAATTAAAATGTGATCAGTAGATATACTTACAACTTATTCCCAGCCTACAAATGAAAATGCAAAGCATTGGTTATGATAAAATCATTGTGTAGTCAGGCTTCCTTAGGAGAGCTCCCCCAGGATTTTTTGAGCATGCTTCTGAAACATATTTCTACTTTTTTTTTTTTAAAAAAAAAATAAAACTAATCACAGGAGTTAATGAAAATTCAAATTATATGTCGTGTGTACAAGCATTCAGTACTGAAGAGTTTAAATAGATGCTAACCTATTTCTACTTTTTACTTCCTTAAGTGATTTGTTATTTAGGTTTTAAAAGATTATCTTTCTTATATCCTGACAAATAAATGTTTTATAAAACACCAACGTATGACTTTGTTTTTGCAAAAAACAAAACAAAACAAAGAGAATATTTGCATTGTCTTTAGTAAACTTTAGATTATAGCCTTTCTCTTCATTACAATTATGAATCTGGTACAATAAAGATGTACCACAGCCAAAAAAACATGTCAATTTTATTAAAATATCTCCATCTGAAATAAAGATATTGCACAGATAACTCATAATAAACCTAAGTTTTGAAATATTTGAATAATATGAATGAGTATTTGAATAATAAAATGATATTTTGAATAACAATATTTGAAAAAAGTTATCTCTAAAAATTAAAAACAATGTTCTATTGAGTGCTATATCCACATTTTATCAATACTACTGATATTCTTTATTTTCAGTAGATAAAAATGTAAGTCACTAAGCTAGAATGTTACACTTCTGAAGGTGTTTTATTCCCACTAAATAATAATGCAATAATCACAGAAATAAAATTCACCTATGGCCTGACATATGTTTTTATATCTACTTATAAATTTCAGTTATTGTACCACAATATGACATATCACCTCTGTAATATAGGCAAAACCAATGGGAAGCATTGTTACGTGATGTATAACTTCCATGCTACTCAACTCCAGCATTATGTGAACACTATAGAGCATTCAAGGTAGAAGCAAAGGGCTATAATGGGAAATAACAATGATTAGTAGGACAAGCCATTTAAAATGTCCCTGTATTTTTTTTTTTTTTGTTTTTAGAGCTAGGGAAATTTATTTTTCATAATTTCTATATAAATGTGTTAAGACAAACATTCCTCAGTCTTTGTATTTAACAAATTCTATTTAAAAATCATATTGTTAAAAAAATTATACTAGTGTTCTTTTGCATACCAGCTCTTATTCCTCAAACTTCTCTTAAGGTCTTCTGTCTGGAACATCTGCTTCTCTCTTTCTCTCTCTCTCTCTCATACTAAAAAGACCTTTTTTCCTTCTCTAGTTTTACAAGCATCCCATCATAAAAACTGTAGGGCTGGGAACCAGACACTGAGAAGCCTCTTTCTTGCCCCTCCCTTATTCGTGACTGTGACAGCAGGTGTGCACGGCAATCAAGCACCTGTATCCTTTGAATAGGTGCAGATGGGTTTGTCTCCTAAAACATGGGTCAGTTGGAAAGCAGCCCTTCAGAGGCTAGATACATGTCACTCCCCCTATAGAAGCATCTTTGCTTGAGAGCTCTAATGGCAATCGAGTGTCCTCCCAGTTCTAGAGAACAATGTCAAATACTTTAGGCTGTGAGATGTTTGGGAGAGACAAAATACAGTAGGAATGATCCTAGACAGTAGTAGTACCCAGAATTCTTTAGGGACATCCCCACCCTTTCTTAAAGGAGATATTCCTTTTTGTAAGAAAAGGATGTGTACAGGGTTTCCAGACACCTCTTCTTTTCCTTACATGCTCTACAACAAGGTTGGATTGTTAACCCAGTTGCTTAGCTTCTGACAACAGGGCAAATGGGTCTCTGTCAGATTTAAGAAGTAGATGGGGAAGTATAGCCTGATGGTATTCAAGGTAAGTTTTCCTAGAAACAATATGAACTCTGCCCACTTTGCTAAGGTTTGAATAGAGACACTATTTTAAATGTACCCCTGACAACAGTGAAAATAACTAAAACTAGGTTTTGACCTTCTTTCATTGGTTTTATATGAGTGATTTCATGTCTTTTTCCCTCCAGATTAAAAAAAAAATATCACAATGTCAGTCATTTTTTTTCTAATAGGTTAAATGTCACTGTATTGCTTTTGACATATTTTGACTCTTGCTTCCTCTTCTAGAATATCTGTTAGTCCCTCTATGCTCTGAGCAGATCTGACAGCTTTCTTCCTGTGTGCATATATACCTTCTTTAACTCTTGTTTTTCCATACACATGTTTTATTTAACTTTAGTTTTTTTTTTCTCAAAGATATTCTTTCATTCTAATTTATTAATGATTGCAGGTTTCTGGATTTTAAAATCAATTGTTTTTGAATAACAGATCATATATACATGAACACTCCGACAAACCATTGAACTGCTTCTTTTTACTCCTCAATATTCCCACTCTTAACATCAAAAAGTGGCTTTTGCAATCACCTTTGACAAAATTGGATTCTTTCATGTGTAAGGTTAAAGGTTACAGGCAGCATCATTTGCCTGAGCAGACCACTTTTCCTAGAGGGTCCTTCTTGCTTTCACTATCCTAGCCTTCTGTTCGGGCTTTCTTGCCTCTTCTCTCCTTCCCTTGGTTGCTTGATGAATTTACCTTTCAACGTAGATTTTGTTGGGTCAGTTATTTCAAAATGTTTGACTCAGGTAAGTTATTTCCTTGCTCAAAATTATTAGTTGTTATAACCTGCATTATGTTATTGCCTGCCTTGTTTTGCTATTGTTACTTCTTATTTGCAATGATAGAATCAGTTTCTCCACTGCTTATGCTTGAAGTTGGCATCATTTTTGCTGCATTTTCCTATAAATTCTCACCAGTACTAATCCCTACTAACCAAGCCTGTGTATTAACTGTCATCTGTTTCCATGTTCCCTTCTCTTTATTGCCCAACAATTTTCTCCTCTTCAAACATCCCCAAAGGCCAATGTAATAGATTTTCCCAGGTATCTTCTGCTTTGTAATCCCATTGAGATGCAGCCCTAAGTCTAATTCTTTTGGAATATTCAATTAAAAAACCTGTTTCCAGATGCACTCCAAATAAAGTCCAAGGATTTTTGTAGTATTGAGACTCTCTATGTAGCTGCATTGACTCATTTTTCAAAGTTCTTTTCCTTTGTTCTCTATGTTATGACATGTCATCCAAGCAGCATTCCTACATGATCTGTTCATCTTTGTTGTGAAGACTCGTAAAGTTTTTATTAATGTTCCTTTCCATTTATGACCTCCCTATGGAGTCTAGCACAGGTGCTACTTTTGTACTTTGGGTTTCATGTTTGAGATATCATTTATGGAATCATTAGATTATGCTAAGTATAATACAGTTCTACACATATTCATTTCCCACCATCAACACTTCTCACTTTCTAAAAAAAATGATGAAATCATATAAAAGAAGTAACTTGATAAAGAACTCAAAGTCAGTAAATGACAGATAAACCTGAGACTCTAAAAAAATATACCAGCTCTTCTCACCCACTATATCTTGACCTCCCTTTCTACCCTCTGTAATTCCTCCAGCCTTCAGCCTCTGCAAATGTTCAACTGTATATAACAATGGATACTTGATTCCTCATTCCATAGATATTAAGCACTATTACTAAATCACTAGTCATTAATTAAAAGAAAAATCTCTGGGAAAATTGATGATGTCTTTATGTACTTAATATATATCTGTATCTGGATAGTTTACTATGCTGTTTTCCTGTTTAAGAAAAAATGAACTGAAGTAAATACATCACTGAGATACTTGTACAGGCAGATCTATTATGGCAATACAATTTTCAATAGCTAAGTTATGGAATCAGCCTAGGTAACTCTCAGTAGATAAATGGATAAAGAAAATGTGGCCTGCATGTAAACACAATCTAATTTTATTTGCCTATAAAGGAGAAAGACATATGTAGTTTTCTGGAAAGTGAATGCCACTGGAAATCAACATATTAAATCAATAAGGCAGAAATAGAAAAAAGAAAAAATAATATTGCCAGTTTTATGTTTTCTCCCATTTTTGAGTCCTAAAAATTCCTTGTAGAGACACAAAACCATATATGTATGTATAAAACACACACACACACACACACACACACACACAAGCCCGTGTGTGTGTGTGTGTGTGTGTGTGTGTGTGTGTGTGTGTGTGTGTGTGTGTGTGTTGGTGTATACATATGAAGCATGAAAGCAAATGACAGACTTGAGTAAGGAAGGAGATGCTAGCATACGGGAAATACAAGTTGGGGAGAGGAAGAAACGAAACTGGGGTAAATATGACTACAGTACTTTATATATTTGAAAGGGATTGCTTTTATGAAATCCAGTGCTATATATGAGTATATTATCAATAAAATTATAGTACACTGATGCAATCTTTTAAAGAATAAGGATTATTGACTGCATGCTACTTCCTCTGCATTATCTCTATCGTATATTCTTCATGTGTCAGTAATAACAAATCCAGTGGAGATTAAATGATTACTGTGGCTTTCTTTTGGTAATCTACTTCAGACTGTTTCTATGTTCTAACTAAGCTCAAAGAACTTAAATAATACATGGCTCCAATGATAGATAGTTTCATTAGAACACTTCTTTTTTTATAAGGCCCCAAAATGAAATGTTATCTTCACATCCAACTCTATAATCTCTGTAGCCTACCAGTCACTTCCACCTCTGGCATTTGTTCCTAGTGAGTCTTTCTTAGACTCTGACCTGGTACTTCCCAAACAATAGCTTATTCTTCTTGTAATACCCAGCTAAAAAACAAAAACATGGAAATGGTAAGATATTATTCCAGCAACAAAACCTTGGATGAAGATACTATTATGTGCATGCATTGTTTTGGTGCTGTATAAAATCTCAATGGATTTGGTGGGGCTCTGTAGAAGATCATGTCTCTTACCCTAATCATCTAAACACATTATTAAGTACATATTATACCTGGAAATAATGAAGACAGACTTTGGAACTAAGATTATTCTCATATATAGGAAATTGAAGTAGTTAACATAGCAGAAATTAAACAAATAGGTTGAAAAAAAGACAATTTTAAAAATAACAGTTTTTTTTATTTTTATGAGAAATTGTTCCTCTTCTATTAATTTAAATAAACACTCAAAAGATGATTATGGTGTTACAATTTAGAGTTAGCCTTTTAAAACAGTAACATGATGGATGATGTAGGCAATTAGAAATACCTTCTTCATTAATGGAAACTGGGACAAGGATTTTCCTTGACACTTCCTATGATGCTGACATTCTCAATTGCATCTTATATGTATTTGCTGTATACCCATGGAATAGATTACACAAGGACATTAACACTCAATCCTCAGTGCCATGAAAAGAAGATCTAAGAGAATTGAAATTTTGATGGAGGTAGTGAATATGCCACATAGCTTAAAATGCTTTCTAGCTAAATAACAGACTCGAGACTTGCTGCATTCTAGCACATTCTATACCTTATATGCTCTACTCATTTAAACAGGATCATGAGACTTCAATCTAAACCTGAGTTTTTGAAAAGCTAGCAACCTTCTAGCTCTGGTTTATTTACTACTGTTGGCTACCCCTTTGTTTTCCATTGCTTTAACCAGCATCAAACATCACAAAACCCCCTGACCCTAAAGTTAGGAAGAGATGCACACATTCTCTATAAAAGAGCCCAAATGCTTATTTGAAGACAATTCTCCCGAAATGTATTTCTTTTAATTCTACTTGTAATAAAATTAAAATCATAACCATTTCAACAATGTACTTAACTGAACAGAGGAAGGGTCAATACACTTCTAAAAAGGTAATTTGCCTAAGGTGACTAATCAGAGGTGCCGGAGAAACCCAAATTTCATGAATCATGGGTTGGATTAATAGGGAGACAGAAGGAGAATGAGAAAACTCAGGGCACATACATTTCCGTGATGGTCTCAGGAAGATTTGTGGGGATCTCGGTGAGGCCTTTCCCTCGGCAGTCTACAATATTGTTGCTACAGGTACAGGCAGCAGGACAGTGCAGAACACTGCAAGAGGGAGCCATGAATGACTGGTGACCTAAAAGAAAAACATAGCAACAGCAGTTAGAATTTTCTCTTGAATCTCACAATGGAGAGACGTGCAGACTGTGCTTATCTAAGTATGTAGGAGACAAAGATCAAGTCCTCTCACACTCATTCATTAATAAGCATCCTCAATATTTCTAGAATATATTTTGGAAAGCATGCAGTTATATCTTGAGATTTAAAAAAAGTAAGTCATAAAAGTTGTATTGCTTTCAAAATTGGGGAAGAGATTAGTAAAACTAAATTCAGATTCAAGACCAGAATTCTTTACAAAAGTAACAGCATATTTCAGATATTTCAGAATGATCTATATCATTTCTAATAAGCTTAATAGGAGCTTGGTTTTAATCAAACTGATGTAGTATAATTTATTTTGTTTCTGGGAAAAAAAATAACAGAGGACTCCATCTTATTTGACATAACGGTTGGTCAAATTAAGTTATCCTGGGCCAACAAATGGAGGAGAAAACTGGATAATAGCAGTTTGATGTCTGGGTAAATTCAAAATGGCTGCTTTCTTTGAAGATATTAGAGTAATTTGTGAGAGATCATTCTGTAATTGTTCATCCAAATGATTCTTTTCAGGGCTTCATCTGATAGAAACTGTTGCTATGAGCAGTCACCTGCAGATGCATAATTTCGATACTCAGTGTTTGAAAACAAACGTACTCTGAAATCAGATTTCCCAGTCTGGGTAATGAAAACCAGAACATCATCAGCCAGGCTGCATCAAACAGGCACCTGCTAAGCCATGGGTTCTGGTGAAAATCAGGACAACCCTCTGGGATCTTCTGGGAAGGGATCCTCCCACTGGGGGAGAAGTGCCAGGGAAGAGGCTATGGGCTAGCTGCTAAACCCATCTCTCCACACAAGCTCTCAAACTACAACAATGTTCTAAGTCTAAAAAGTGCGGGGAGGGAGAAAACAAACACACAAAATTGTAAACTTGCCTTCTTCCTCATCTAGGAGGCAGCAAGGAAAAAAAAAAAAAAAAAAAAAAAAAAAAAAAAAAAAAAAAAAAAGAGAGAGAGAGAGAGAGAAACGATGGTTAGTAGAGAATGGTTAGTCATTTGCTTGGATTTTTTAAAAAGTATTCAAACATACTGAGACGATTCCATGTCATTATAGGAGAACTGGGGTTAGATCACAAAGTGTGGGGAAAAAAAAAAAAACAACACTTAAACGCCCAAAAGACATCTTTAAATGTCCACGGAGGAGCTAGTAATTCCTGTCCAATCATTTAAAAATGTGAAATATTTTCAATGCATGGTAGTCCTCTGTTGGTAAGCATGGATGAAGAGACTAGGACTTCCACAGAAACCAGAACAAGTGGCTTTACAAATCTGTTACATAAAATGGGATTGTATTTTACTATAGCCTAGGCAAATCAACCCTATAATATCAGTCGTTTTTGGATGACTTACAAAAATGAATAGAATACAAATGATATGCCAATATTTGTTATAATATTGCATTGCTTACAGACTAAAGACAAGAAAACGATGGTAAAGTTTCATTTGTTTTAGAAACGTTTTGATCCTTGGCTCATTGAATCCATGTCTGTGTAATTCATAAACATGAAAAGCCAATTATATAGTGATTTCAAACTTTGTTATGCCTGGAGATGTAGCACAGTGGAAGAGTTCTTGCTGAGACATATGAGGGCCTGGGTTCCAATCCCCAGGACAATCAAAAATTTATGTGTTTCATTATTTTTTAATAAATTGTCCTAAAGCACACCTAGCCATATACTTATAAAATATTAGACATATACATGTATATAATATATATATATATAATATATACATACATATACATATATGCATGTACATACAGACGATATACTTTGAGATCTTTGAATTTGAACAGATAAAATTGGAAAAGCTTATTATTTTACACTATATTTTTAGTCTCCATTATTGATATTAATTTATATTGTTCATATAATTGTCTCAAGAGGGGCAAAATGAGGCAGCTATGTGTGAAATATTTATATTACTATTTAGACATACAGAACACAGCAAATTGTAGCTACTGATAAATTTGGTTTGCAGACATTTCAGGACGTAAGGCAGTTACATATTTATTTTAGGTAAAAGTGAATCATTAGATGTATATATTTATAAAGAGATACGCCATCATTTTATAATTACAGTTGAGTTGTACTGAATTTTAGAGTAAGTATTCAGGATTACTGGTCATTTTTCACTACTTAATATAAAAGTAGATAATAATCATTACTAAAAGAGAAAATACCATTTTGCAAGTACTGTTTTAATCTAGGATTTTTCTATATTCCCATGGGATGCTAATGGAAAGATTTTATCAATAATTGCCCTAGGTACAAATATCCTAGAATCTAGAATTATTCTCACTGCAAAATAGAGTCTCCATGGTGATGAGTGCATGATGGCCCCCTGGAAAGCAAATCTGAAACTTTGAAATTTGAGTTTCTTACACCTGTTAAACTATAGCAGAAAAGTAAAAATAAATATAAATACTGTAACCTCACTGATCTTACCACTGCAGACAAATTCTCGTTTTTGAACCTCTGCTACATTATGTCCCCTCAGATGGGATGGGCCCATACACTGAGTGTACAAGCCCACCCGAGGCCTTTGGCGAAGCCAGTCCGAGAGCCAGGCCAGGTGGCAGTCGCAGTACAAGTTGTTTGAATGGAGTCGACTAAACAAGGGGGAGGAGTTCAGAGCAAGAAAATAGGACACAGTTAATTCAAATATTGTTAGTAAAAAATATATACTTAAAAAAAAATCAACACAAGCAGACACGTCTTAGGGAGTTACTATACAATTATTTCTCAGATAATTAAGCCGCTTCACAAAAATGAGTCAATTCTCTTCCTTTACTGAGCTAGGCAAAAAGACAGAAGTAGGACCACAAAATTATTTTGCCTATATTCATTCAAAAGAGTAAAGAGAAAAAAGTATCAACTCAGGGCAAATTATTCTTCATCCCCAACATAACAAAAGCCAATGCATGTGGTCCAAGGCTATGGGCATGAAGAGGGATGGAGGGCGAGTGTTTAGAACTAAAGGTGTGGCTTACAGATCAAATATCAGTAAGGTCCTGCTGTTATTGGTTTCTATAGCAACGGTTTACAAAGGCATTTTAGGACAGCTGTATTTTGCTGAGTAAGATACATAATTCAAAATAAGACAGTCTGTTTTTAACATACCTCTTCTAATTTCTCCCCTCCCTCCCTTCTTCCCCCATTCCATCCCATCCAGTCTCTCAGAAAAGGGATTAGCTGAATTTGGCTCTCAGTATCTAGCTTCAAAGAGCAAAGAGTAAAATTAAAAGGCAAAAGTGGCTGGAAGGGAAGAAATTAAATAAGACCCCTTTATGTTGCCAGAATGTGCACAAGATCATGGATTCCTTCCAAATTGCAAATAGTGCTTCTCCATTAATAAAATATCAGGCAAATGTATCCACTAAATTAGGTAAATGACTTCAAACTGGCTTTTATGTTTGCTCAAGCTAAAGAAAGGGGCACCTAATGCTATAAATCAAAATATCATTCCTAGAATTGTCTATGACACAGTGAAACAATTTTAGCCCCTTTTAGCTGATGTGTTCAATTCTAACTCAATAATGATAATGGATAGTAAAACATAGAACTCAGTCTAGAAAGATAATCAGAGTATAAAAATGGAATTTTTAAGTACCAATGATGCCATAGAAAAATGAGCCAACCAAAAGGGAGGGAATTTAAAGTTAAATGATGGCTTTATTCTCCTTGAGTGTGTGTATAAGAACTAGGGTGTCCTACATCAAAACCAGAAGGCATATCCTGAGGTCAAATATTAGATTCTGGGGAAGGTGAGTGACCGGTTCTTTGGTTTGCCTTTGGTAGCCACTGGTGCCTTTTCCATCACTCTGTACCAAATATGTCCATTTAAACACAGCCTCCTACCTTGTCCACATCAAATAAAGAGTGGGCATAAGATATAAAAAATGTTAAAGCTTCTTTGGAAGACAAGCTATTAAAGGCACTAAAATACAATGGTATATTGTTTTACAGTTTCTGTAGATTTCCTTTTACAGGGATGAAAATCATGGTCCTTTCTTTTCACATACATTATACAGAGTTAACATTAAAATGATTTTGTCAAATATGGTTTGAGTAAGTGAGACTATTAATTAATCTCATTCTCATAAGTAAATTTTAGTTATTAAATTTGTATTATCCAGGTATCAAAAGACTTATGATTTAATGTACTTTTTTATTTTATTTTTTTAGATAAGGTCTCAGCATGCATCCCTAGCTAGATTGGAACTTTCCATGTAGACAAGACTGGCCTTGTACACATTACCTCCACCTGCCTCTGCTACCTAAATATTATGTTAAAGGCCCTGCCACCACACATAACTCAATGTGTATTTATTTAAGAAATAAAATGAATGCTTTAAAGTACCAGCTATTTGATTTCTTATTTTTTCCTTTATTTTGTTTATTTTTTTAAGGGAGATTCTCATGTAACCCTCCCTTCATTGACCCCCCCATGTAGCAAAGGCCAGTCTGGAGTGCTTGAACTTCCTGTTTCCTCTCAGATGATTGGGTGCCAACTAAGCATTCCCATGCCTGGCTTAGTTATATGTTATTTTAAAATGAGAAATATTTTTGAAAACTTAATCAAAATAGACTTAACTGATTAAAAAACACATTTTGTTTCCATGTTTCCAGTAATTCACTTTTTAGGTCTAGGTGATTTTGAAAGCCAGATCACAAGAGATTCATGTCTTAAAATACCGAAATTAAATATCTACACATTGGGGTTTAATGATTAATTTTTCCTGGAGACAGAAAAATAAGCTGTTGCTCATACTTTATTTCTCAAAAATATCTTAATGACTGTGTGTAACCCTGGAAAGATATTTTTAAATATAAGTGCTGACACAGCTTTAATTATGCAAAGACCAGTGGGTGAGCCCTGACTTTACATTACAGAGAACGCAGGAGCACAGTTTATCTGTATTAGGTCTGCTTCTAATAGAGTAATAAAATCATAAAGATTTCCCATTTATCATTTCTGACAGCCAATCAAGGAGTCTTCCACTTCTTAATGAAATGTGACCTCTACAATAGCTCAAAGTAAATGTTTTATTTTACTTCAAACTTTCTGCAATGCATACATATCATTTTAAGGAACCATCACATTTTCAGAGTAATAGTTCATTTTCTAAAATAATATTTCTAGAATTCTTCCAGAGTTGCAGTTTGTTCGCCTGTGCTATAATGAACTAATGGTCCTATACCCTGCTTATTAAAACTTGCAGTGAAGAAACAGCCTTAATTAATTAAATTCATCTTTCTTTAAATTTCAGCTACTTACAATGTCCTAAGTTTAGGCATATGGTTGAAACTTGCCACTGAAAGTCTAGTAATATTGTTATTGTTGAGTGTGCTGTAGAATGAAAAAAGTTAAAAATTTTAGTTAGATACGGTAAACCATTGATCATTTTATATTAACATCAAATATTTCTCATGACTCTATGTAAGTAAATAACCAACATCCTCATAGAGAAACAGAGAATTCACTATTTTAGAGAAAAGATGATGACTAATTTTTCATATTACAATATATTACTATACATTCTATTTTATTTAACAATTGTTATACATATGTATGGCTTAGGTCAGAAAATTTTACTATATGATACTATTCCATGCAAGCCTGCTTACCATAGGAGAGTCAATTAGGAAATTGCACTTTACATTTCTTTGTTTAATTAGTGTCTAATTAGTGGATATGTACACATTCTTGGACTCTTCAGGTGAAATTTCATACCAGCAACACATAATCATTACTATGGAGGACTACTTCATTACTCTTTGCTCTGGATGCTACTGCTAACGTTTTGTTGTAAAATAATCCATCTATACTTGGCATTTTCATCTTTTGGAGATGAAGTGTCTTGCTCTGGCAGCATCTTAAAGCTTTGATGTAGCCTGTTTTAGTTATAGCATGGCATACTGTCCTTTGTATAATTCTGTTGGGTCACAATCTCAGTCATCATTTTGTGAAGTAGTGCCAGAAAGAGAGGTGGTCAAAGGAGTTTTGGTGAAAGGTATAATAATCCTTGCTTGATTCGGATCGCTTCTTCTCTCCTTTAATATACATAATTGTCGATTTAATTAGTTATTATTACTTTGAAGATGGGGAAGAGAGTCAACTGAAAGAGAATTACTTTAAGAAGTAAACTTTTTACTTCAAACAGATATATTGTAATAGCACTTGACAAGTAGTTCATGTTGCCTGAGCATAAGTAAATGCTAGATTTGAGACAACATGAGGTGATGGATTCAATGTTTTATAGATGCTCGTAAATGATGTATTCTCTCTATGTGACTTTAAGTCACTAGGTTAGTTATTCTATCTGTGAATACATTTTAAAACTAGGTAGCAAAGAGTCATTCAGTGTTTTGAGTCCATAGATGGTGTAACTAACTTTCCTGATAAGTCAATTCCTGATCCCCAGAAAATACTCTGTACAGCCAACAACCCCAACAACTGATGGTTTGCCTCAAGAGGGTTTGCAAATGTACTCTTCCTGGTTCTAACACAGTTGATTAACAAGATGAAATAAATGAATTAATTACTAGTATTTTTAAGAACAGGTAGGAGATTAGCCTAAAAATTTCCATTTCAAGGTTCCTGGAAGAGTCATATTGTTTGGCCATCTTCCATAGCACCAGAGGAACGAACAACTGAACATTAGGTATGACAACAGCGAATATCATGTCTGGTTTATTGAAGAGCATACTGTCCTCCATTGTCAGTCATTTTTGTTTTTTTTTTGTTTGCTTGTTTTTTTTTTTTTTTTTTTTTTGTCTTTTTCTGTAAAGAGTTGGAGGTTTTATTGAAGATATTTTAATACCTGACTTTACAATGGTGATTAGAGGAAAGAATGGGTGCTCTGAAAAAAAGAAAGACATCCTCAAGTGTGCCTACACACTCCAGTGCGCCTACACACTCAAGTGTGCCTACACACTCCAGTGCAAACTCTTCACGAGGCTCAAAAATCACCCACCTGGATCATCAGTGTATCACTTTTGCCTGGGCAGAATCCTCAGGCTTTTGTCAATTTCCCACTCAATGAATCATTTGCTGTTTTCACAGATCACTCATACTCTCCTTCGATAAACTAGTCACCTCAGTTTCACATCACCCCCAGGCTGTTTCACAAAATGAACAAACAACCCAAATTCACTCTTACTCTTTCCAATTCTAAGTATCTTTTGTTTGTCTAATTCATCTCTGTAAGTGGGTCTGTTTTCAAAGAGACTTGACTTCTACTGACATCTTTTCCCATTCTCCAAATTTAGGCTTATTCAACATAACTACAATCTTTGAAAGCACAAGGCATACTGAGATCTGATTTTTGAGATGTCTTTTATGAACACTTTCTCCTACATATAAACTAATTCAAATTTTAAGTTGACTCTCTTTTACCAGAATATGTTTTATAGAAAAGGTATCTTGGTGCAAAAATACAAAATATTACCCTTGAAATAATGAAGAACATGTTAGAAATTGATGATGATTTAGTTGCTCTTGTTTCTTAGTGCCAAGCAAGAGAAAGAGTTGGCAGAAAGTCTGCTATTTAATGGATATGACTCACTGCTTCCCATTTAATTAACTTATGCCTATCCTGTAGGCAAAAAACATGTAAAACTAGCATTTCTATTTCATTTCTGTGTTCAATGTCCTAATAAGAAGAAAATCACATAGATAAATTCAGTTTTTAATGTTGAGACTGTTTCTTCATAGTACAAATACGTAGTTAATTTTATATTCTATTAACCAAGAATTCCACAGGAACCCAGCTTACCATGAGCAATAAATTGACTCTTCTCTCACCTTCCCTGACTTTTCTCTTGGAATCTCAGACTTTATTAACTGTCTGTATAAAAAAAATCTTATCAAGACATTTTATCAATGATCAGCACAATTACACTGTCTTCTCTTGTTGGCCTCAATACTGTCAGACAGTCAAATATGCTCATGGAATGAAAATAAAATGCAAATTAAAACCCTGGGAATCTTAAATCACATATGAAGATTAAGTTGCTATTCTTCCATTTTTTTGCATAAGGTGAGAAGATAAGATCCCACAGAGTCAGAATTTTGTCAGCTTTCTTTCCGGAACACTGCTTAGTATAGGTTTACTTAGTATTTCCATCTTCTTAAAGTTTTTTTTTCCCATTTTCCTTTATCAATCAAATTATGGAAAGGTTGTTTGAAATGCATTAAATGTATTACCTTTAAAAAATGTATATATATATTATGTTCACGCCATCACCGAATTTTACCATAAACCGTTTAAATATTTTAAAAACACACAACCATTTTCTTGTAATGTATGATTTTAATTATTTTCATCCATAATCAGGCTCCAATCATCATGTATCTATATGATATTAAATTAGGAGCATCATTCCAATGTTTTAGATTTTTATTTAATTTCATGAATTATTATTCTTTATCATGTTGCATAATAGTGGTTACCTCAGAGGTCAAACTTTAGATGTTTTATTAAGACAAAATAACAATATTCAATTTTTAATTTTTATTTTATTTGCATATTAATGTTTCCCACAAAAGTCAATCGTTAGAACTTTTACTAAGATGAAAATAACTATATGCACATTGACTGTATTTCCAAAACTCTTCTGATTTAAGTAAATACATAGTTATTATATATATATACATATATATATATATATATATATATATATATATATGTAAAATGCTTCAGTTTGTGGTGCTGACACTTTTCTCTCCCCCTGATGCACACTCTCAGCTATCCTGGCCCCAACCCCACATACAGGCAGAACACACAGGTTAGAGAGTGGCTTTAAACTAAAGCGGACCTAAGCACTTTTCACCGACTTTCCAAAAGAGAAAATATTTCTTCAGAAACCATAAAAATGCTTTCTTATAAAAAACAATTTATAAGACTATCATTTATGATTTTTTATCAACTCTTTAAGATATTAACTCAGATCAGAGGGCAGCTAGAAACTCTTCTCTAATACGTAATAAAAATAAAAATCACAAAGCAATCTTACTAAAATAAGTTAATTTGGTTGAAAAATTATTCATCTTCAGAATTTGTTTTATTTCAGTGGCCCCCAAAATCCTCAGTTAACCCCTTCCCCCCATTTTGTGGAGGGTGGACTCGATAATTCCTATAAAACTTTTAACAAATTGATGAGAAATTCAAAACCATTTCACATTCAGCACATCAGATTTCTGACTGTGTCTCTGAAATGGATCTCATCCATGGCTCATTCAAATTAGGAATTCAAATTCAAAATAAACTTATAAAACATACAAAAACGAAGTTGACTTACGATGTCATGAAAAACTGCATGATTAAATAAAAACACCTTTTCATTACTCACTAATCACAAAATTCATCAGTAAATAGAGGTTTAGTTTGGCTTTTTATCTTCGTATTTAGGAATGTGGGAACTTCTGAAAGATCTATTCTTGCCATGAGGATATTTTATTAAAAAAACAGATCTTTCAAGTACTCTTCTTAAATACAGCGTGTCTACATAGAAACATTTACATGCTTTTGCCCATACACATCTTGACTCTTTCTGTGTACTCACAAGTTTTTTTTTTTTTTTTTTTAAGGAGTATTGTTGTTGTCGTTAGGAGAACATTTTGACACAGCGCTATCAGACAGTAGCTAAGGCATCACATTATCACTCTCTAGAAACAATGCTCCTACAAAAAGTGTCAGAGAAATAAGCAATACTCACAGTACTTCTAGATCTCTTAGAGCTCTAAATGCTCCATCTTCAATGCAGCTGATCTGGTTGTAATCCAGTTGCCTGTTAAATGAATTAAAAGACTCTATGTAAGGGAAAGGAGCAGAAGCAGGGTGTAGGAGACCTGAAGACTTCTGAAGGGGCACTGAAGCTCTGATGACACTCCCCGAAGTGCTTCCTCTCACACACTCATCTGCTCAAGAATGTCACAAGCCATTCTGCCCTCTCTGTGCAGCTACTGAAATCTCTTTTTGTTCCGAACTGTCTGTGCAAATAGCAGCCCTTGGAAAGCTCCGGTAAATAATAACTTCACCTTATATTAAATGCCATAGGAATGCAATTTCATTACATCAAGAAAAGCTATCCATTAAAAGCTTTCAGCGTCATCTCGCTGAAACAATTTCATTAAGGTAAAGGGCTGTAAATCACTTAATGTCACATGCACCCCCTCAGTGACCTAACAGAATCCATTTATCAGAGAAGCCCAGCTGCATGTTAATTTCACTATCCTTGGCAAGAAGGAGTAAGAGTACTTTCGGGTTTCCATCTTTTAATGGCAGTTTCCTTTCCAGACTCCAAACTGAAAACAAGAAATGATGCTGTGCATCTCCTCTCCCCAACCAAGAACACACATTAGAAAGCTTGCAGTCATCATATACTGGGCTTCACTACTCTCCAAATCTGCATTTCTTATCACATACAAATTCTCTTCAATGTCAGTCTAGAATTTTTTGAGTTAAGAAATTTTCAGAATATGATTCATGAAGAAAACTATTTGTTCACTATTAGGAAATGAATTCATTACAACTTAAATGAAACTTTGGGTCTTTTTCTTTAATATGATAATTTTAACCCCAAACAATAAATAAACATCAACTGTAAGTATTTCATTACAATAGTTATAGGGCATGAAAATAGTTTTACCTGTTATTTCTGTCCACTTATTAATATATAATTTAAACAAATGACTCTTCATCAGTGCTTTAAGTACTGGATGTAAATATTCAGTTTTAGAAGGAATAAAATCCATGCCTCAAAGTTGCTTAAGTTCTTTTTTCTTTTTCTGATGTTTGTGTTTGAAATAAAAAAATCTTACTGCTCATGTTAATGAATTTACTTTCAATCTGGGGGAGAAGAAAGGTGGGGGAAGTAGACAGAGGGGAAACTGTGGTAGGATGTCTTGTGTGAGAGAAGAAACTATTTTCAATAATACACAGGAAATTGATTTCCTTGAAAGACAGAACCAAGTACTATCTACACTCCACTCCTGTTTGCAGCAAGTAGTGCTAACCCTGGTGTTGTGATGCTTGGAGACGTTATTGTTCCAGTAGAGACAAGATATTTGAATGCTTCATTTGATAGAGAAATGATATGTTAGCCCTCCATGATTTCTCTGGTAATGTGGATATACAAGAGTGAGATTACAATCATTGTATGAATGTATTTCGTCCTTGCTTCAAGTCCAGAATTCACCAAGAGGCCTAATTCATATTTGAGGATCACTCTGAGAGAACTGTTTGAACATTGTATAAAACAACTTGTCCTCTCACGAGGCTACAGAATAGAGAAGCAGTGACTTCCTCTGGTGACTTCCAGAGAAGACTATTTAGATCAGTTAGAAAGTATATACACAGGGGATATCTTATGAACGATACATCTCAGTTTTAAACCAGTCTCCAGGGAATACAAGCATAAACAATAGTACCCGATGTCATATAAATAGTACAATATAGGCCAATATAAAAGCAGGTCCATCCTGGGAAAGATAGAGTTCCATTCTGTTTATAAACCCAAGCTTTCCCCAAATACTACCCAAGACTCCTGATACTGTAATAGTTGAAAGCTTTTCCCACTTATTAGGAAGTAATGCAGAAGTATAATTTCATTTTCCAGGAAGACATTTAAAGCCTCATGATATAATATGGCTGCTGTGGTTCCAAGAAAACACTTAGATTCTTGAGCACTTTTGATTTTTAAAGATTAAATTCATTTAACAATTAAGCTAATAGCCTTTTTATTTCAAAGTGCTAAATATATATCTACACTACCATTCTATAACCTCTTGAACAATTTATCAAAGCCATTTAAATTAGTACAGTGGCATGAAGTGTTACCCTTGACATGCTACAAAAGAGAAATTGTTTCCAGACAAATTGGCAAAATCTTTTAATGCTATCAAATTTGCCTAATGCAGTCTCCAGGTTAATCTGTAAAAGGGTGAGCTGTATGTTTGCCCATATCTTATTATCCTTAGCTGTCAATGTATAAATCAGTGCTGACACAGCTTCTTCTAAATCATGCATACAATGCACAAAGGGGAATCTGGAGCATGCCAGAAAGCACTCAGGCGAATCTTGTTCTACAAGACTAAAAGACCCATCACTTTCCTTATGCCAGAATCTGTACTGTTGCTGGAAACGTAAACAATTGAACTCCTATTTGGTATTGTGCATGGTTGCATGTTGTTCTTGACAGTTTAAAATATATATATATAAACCCTATGGTAAAGATATTAGGAATGTTTGAGTTTCATAGGACATGAGTTTTCTTAAAAGTTTTATGAAAGTTGCCAAATCTCAGATCACATATTTCCTAAGAGTGAAAATAATTCATGGAGTTGTGAATAAGAAAAGAAAGCAAAAACTCACTGGTGAACAATTTCTTCATCAATTGTGAATTTTGTGATATTTAAGTGAGTGGCTACAGAAAACCTTGTGCTTCCATGATTGCCCATTAGGCGATCTCTCTGTGCAGAACTCCATTTGTCTACAGTGGAGTGCAAAACAAACAGTGTCAAAATAGTGCCAAGCATAATTGATTTTGGGCTTTCTGGACTCTTTTCTTGCGCCTTAGTTCTCTTGCTCTGCATATATCCCTCTCAAGGGCCCTTCAAGACCTGGGTGCTTGTGCCTACCATAAAAAGAAAAGGGTCTGGTCTTGCATTTAGAAAAGGCTAACTTTCCTTAGATGTGATTTCCAATTAAAACATGGAATTGTTATGAATTAAGGAATCCAGATACTCTTTTTTAATTCTCTAAAATCCCAATTAATTATTCAGCCAAAATTTTATTCTTTAAAGGGTTCAAATGAGAAGAACATGGGGGGGATAGGTAAATTTATCTGATGCTTTCATTGTACATGAGCTACATTTCACCCATGAAGAGAGTCTTCTTAATATTTATTGGAAGAAAGAATTCTACTGTAGTTACATTTTCTTAGCTCTTCATTCAGTCTGGATTACCACGGGTATCTGTATCTTCTCTTTATAATTTCCACAATGTAACCTTCACTTTGCTCCTGTTCCAGTGGGAAAATTCCACTAGCCTCTACACCACTGCTCTTACTGGTAGAATTGTTTTTTAAGCCCTGCATGGTTTCAAGAAAATAAAGAAGCTGAACGAAATCATCACCTTCATCCTCATCGCGTTAAGCATTAAGTCCTATGAGTCTCTTTTCAGCAGTGGCCAAAGATGCACTGATACACAGAAAGCCCCAGGCTTCCCATATTGGTGGTTCCTAGCTTGGGTGACAATAGTCTCAAGCCACACCATTTGCCAACAGACTTGTACACTGAAAAGAATACTCTGTGACTCACATACAGAATATATAAAGCTTGTCTGGTTTTATTTCACAGTAAACAGTCTCTGAGGGTGATTAATGGAAACAATATATAATGTTTCTAACCTTAAGCCTAAAATAGGTATAATAAGGATGAAAATTTAAACATAATACAGCTGGAGATACTGTATTTTGTTCTGTTTAGGTTTTCTTAAAATATTTCCTATTTCTTTCCTCTAAAATTTAGCTACAATACACTATTTTAAACTTACATAGAAAACTCACTACATAGTGTTAAATTTAGATGATTGTATCTCTATCCACAGCAAACATGTATTTATCTTTAGCATCCAAGAAATAATATTCAATTATTAATTGGTTCTCTTTCATAGGAATTAGAATATTTAAAATACAGTTAACTGTGAAATATCACAGAACATTAAAATCCATTATTATGTGTGTTCCAGGCAAGACGTACCAATTTCTCAATGAAGTTTACATGACAATGCCACACTTTTGTTATATTTTTAATTTCAGGTGTTAGAAATGGTTTGTTATTTATATTGCTGCTATAAAACAAAAGACTCTAAACTTTTACACAATTTAAAATGAATCGAAATGGTCAGAATCAATAAAAGAGTATTTTACAATGTAAAGAAACTGGATTTTTTAAAAAAGTGAATTACAGGAAAAAAAGAGAGGAAAGTCTTTTAATATGGGTATAGTATCTTTTGTAAGGGTAAAATTCAAGTCATAAAATTGTACATATGCAAATCCAATGCCAACTGTTATTTAAACAACATACATCTCTCAGAATGAGCTCACCAGCAGCAGCCTGCTTTGGGGGCATTTCATGCTTATGTGAGAATCTGTTCTAAGAATTTCAAGAATTTGCACTATCTTAGATTACATTCTTTTACAGTCTTTCAGGCAATGCTTTCAGTATATCAATAACAAGTAACCTCAGATTTCACTAGAGTAATCTGCATTACACACATACATGCATTTGCTAGAATACTCTTTACTACAAACATATATGCATTTGCTATTTGAGTGGAGGAAAAGAAAAGGATAGCCTACAGATTAAAAAAAATATTTTGTAACAGAAAATAGAAGAAACACAATTATAAGGATATTTGGTTCTCATCATTTCTAGGAAAACTAACCAAAGTTGTATGAAACTAAGACTGATTATAATAAATACATTTATTGAACACACTGCATGTTACATATTGATTGTATGCAATCTCATTATCCTTCATAGTAAATTGAGAAGGTAAATATTGCCAGCATCTCAATTGCACAGATCAAATAATAAGACTCAAAAGTCTGAGAACTTATGTACAGTAAGTAGCAAATAGTGTGTTTATCTTTGATTATAATTGAGACCGATATATTCCCAAAGTTCCTGCACAGTATCCAAAAGTTGAGAAAGCAAATTCACAATGCTTCTCTGTTTCAGGTAAATTTTTTTTTATTTTTTTTTTTATTTTTTTGGTTTTTCAAGACAGGGTTTCTCTGTGTAGCTTTGCGCTTTTCCTGGAACTCACTTGGTAGCCCAGGCTGGCCTCGAACTCACAGAGATCCGCCTGCCTCTGCCTCCTGAGTACTGGGATTAAAGGCGTGCGCCACCACCGCCCGGCTTAAATTTTTAGAATGGATGGGCACGATTCAAAGCAGTGTAAAACTCAGAAAATGTTGTGACAACTATAGGTGGAGGGAATTAAATTAGTGTAGAAAAATATATATCTCTTTAAATATCTAGCATGTGGCTTAGCAGAAGAATGCTTGCCTACCGAGCACTAAGCCCTGGATTCAATTTCCAGCCCTATATCATACCAAAGTGGTCACACCTTACCCACACAGAGAGATAAAGCTAGCTAGCTAGAAGATAATATAGAAAGAGAAGAGTTGACTCAAGTTAGAAATGAAAATTTTACCTATAGATGAAAGAACAGCTCCATGAAAACAAAACTGTTAGTAGAGTCACTACAATGTTAGGAGATTGTTTTTAGGACTAGGATTATTTGGGTTTGAGTATAGAGCTTCTGTGCTGAAGCACAGTTCAAGACAGGAAGTCTTTGTCACAGGCAGAACATCATAACTAGTCATAATGTCTACAATGACCAGATATTATAACACTCTGAAAACTCCATATTCTTGTAGACTTCAGAATTAGAGCTATGTTCTGCTTTTTCATATAGTTTTGTTTTAGTATCTTTAACAAATACAACATGAGATTAAATAAGAGGATTTTGAACCTGGTCATCAGGAGGTGAAATCAGTAAATCATGGAAAAATATCTAGTAATCTAGTATCTTTGTTAAAATTATCTAATAAGACTATAGCCTGGAGGTCAAAATCAATTAGGAGACTATTGTATAGTTCATAGGTAACAAAGTATGCTCACCCACAGTGGAGACATAAGAAATCTGAAGGAATGTTCTATTTCATTGAACAACAAGACAACCATGCTATCCATATTAGATTTTGTTTTATGGGTTGGTAAATTTGTGTTCAAAATCAATCATCTTTTCCTGTATTTTGTTTGCTTTATTTTGTCCTGTTTTCGAGGCATTTTTGAAGATACACTGCATGTATTACACAGTCATGGAAGAAAATACATTATTGAAGAAAAGTTGCTTCATGCACAGTGGGGACTAAAATATGCAAAAATGGAAAGAGTTTTGATGGTTGGTTACCTAACCACAGTTGTTGGGATAGTCAGTATTCGATGCTTTGGGAGTGAGAGGAAAAAAGACCAAGACTGCAGGACCATGGACAGTACCCAAGTTCTAAGAGTGGCACCTGCCCATCCTGTCCCCTGGCTCCACCCCTCTCTTTTTCACCAACAGATTTCATATTCTGTGTGTGTCATTCAGGACTTTAGGCATCGTGCATCTGAGGTATGACTCTCATGAAACTCATCGCTTGCTATCATTTGCTTTAACCGCTATAACTTCAGGTAGCTTCGAAGGTTCTATTGAATTCCTTTGAATTTTTTATATAAGAATAAGAAAGACCATTCCCATGAATGGAGAAATGGTTTCAAAGTATTTCTAGCTTCAGGCCTACAAAAAGCCACTAGGAAAGAGCTGGATCTAAGCACTAGTTTTCATTTGATAGTGAAAGGATTTAATTTTTAAGAAAAATTAGAAACAAAGTCACCTTGCTAGCTGACTAAAAGAACATTTCGTAATTAGGACTTATGACAGAGGTAACAGAATCTCTTGCACTAAAGGGGAACTCACACATTCATCCTTTTTAGGGTTATGCATTTGTTCTATAGTATGTGGCAAACTCTTGATCATGTATCAGCATGGATTATGTAAAGGACGATGAACAGACATCAGAAAATAAATTCAAACCAGATAAAGGTACAATCTATGAAATGTGTTAGGCTATCTATGTATCTCACAAAAAGTTGAATACAGTTCCATCTCATGGTTTGAAGTGGATTGATTGGAAAGAATAAAATTAAATAACACAAAATAGGACATAAAAAAGAAATGTGACTGCAATCCAGTAAATAATACAATTTCTAAATAATGTATGCGGATTTGCAACAACAGAATAATTCTCTTTCTTGTTTTTCAAATTCCCTTATTGTTAATAAACAATGCATCACAGATTGGATTGTTTTTCCCCAAAATGTCATGGTCATGCATATTTATTATCTAAATGATACTATGAATTCCTTTAAGAAAACCATGCTGAAGCATTCTGTAAATTATACATTTGTCTATAGATGAATGCACATGAAATTTTATTAATATTTTCTTCGTTGCCTATAAAAATAGCTCATTTTCCCCCAAGGAAAGCTGTTATTTGCCAACAATGATTATTTTTTCTTAGAAAAAGAGAATAAAATTCATAAAATTCATAGTTGTGGGGTAATTGGAATTGGAAAGGCACAAGCAAACAGGAAGAGGATATAGATGGGGGAATGTAGGATGACAATCGCAGAGTACATCTTGAAGATAAATAACAGAAGAGAGGAAGAAAGAAGCAGATGTGTAGTCTCCTTTACACAGAACCTAAACTAGTTCTTACAGGCATTCAATTATTTTCAATATTTATCCCCATACCCATAAAGAGAGTAAAGCAACTAATATGAGTTTTGTGATAAGAATGATTACAACTTGTTTTATTCCTAAGTTTTTGTTTTGATACTTCTTTCTTCTTAAGTTTCAGGGCAAATAGAATCGGGGATTTTTTTCCTTATAAAATAGAGGATGCTAAAGACACATCTGTACTCATAAAGCACATGCTGCAAAAGAAAACTGACAAGTTCCCAAATTAAGACCAGACTAATTATGAATATTCTATAAGAGGTCTGAGCTTAAATGGAAATACCTAACCAGGTGCTTGAAAAAAAATACAATATATGCCGCAAGGTTTTCTTTTAAGATTTGATTAAGAGGCAGTAAAGCTTCACCACTTCAGTATTAATCTGTTAAATATATATATGAAGACTCTAAGAAAAACTTCTGTAAGCATTGGTTACCTTTATGAAGAATCATCCTTTGGTAATAACAGGGTATCAATAGTTCATAGTTTGTGACTTTAACACCACATATGAAAATCTCACAAATACTGCTGCTGGAAGCTGTTAGAAATGCAATTATTTTGTTGATATTGTAACACAATTTTGTTTTCCTAATATCTGGCTGTTGAAAATGTTAAGAAATTGATTCAAGTTGTGACTGACATGGGTGCGGTCCTGGGTAGAAAGAGGTTTAGAACGAAATACAAACTATTTTAATCCAGCTATGAAATAAAGAAAGACAGCAAAAAAGTTACTGTTAGTTCTCCCCGGAGATGCTTAAGACCAAGATGAACGTTCATCTGTCTGAGATAGTTTAAGTTGGGCTTGCCTGGAGGAAGGGAAATAAAATGTAGTAATTTGCAACATTTCCACAGCATGAATTTTATATTGTCAGGATGCTGCCTAGGGCATGTTTAGCCAGACCTCAAGAGTAAACCAAGTGCTGTCACCAGAAATCTTGTAGCAATGGGAACTGCTTTGCATCAGGCTCGGAAGCGGCAGATCTGAAAATTTTGCTAGACTAGGGCAGGGTGCTACTGCAGAGAGCTCTCCCGGATGCGGGGTCTTGGCTCTGCTCTGCACTTAGGCGTGCTGCTCTCCTTTTTCGCTTGTAACCTGTGGATAATTGTGCAGCTGTGATTGGGACACCATGAAAGACAACCAGCTTAAGAGTGAACACACAGGCACAATAAAGATGACAAAATACTGTTCTCTTCTTTCCCAGTGAGTACTAATATCACCATCAATGGTATGCTGCTGATTCATTGATGGCTGTTACTAGTAGTTTAGTAATAATGTAAATTGAATTTTATACTTAAAAAATAGAAGATATATTGCTTCCTGACCCATGAAATGAGAATGATTTTTGAAAATACGGTTTGAAATACCTTTTAACTCTGAAGTCTCTTTTAGCTATTTAAACCAATTAAACAGTCTTACACATTACAAAGTTCAGTCTTGCCCTCTTTCCTTTTCTAAGAGTTCATGGAAGATGATGAGAATGGGAGGTTTTGTGGGTTTTTTGTTTGTTTGTTTGTTTTCTTTGTATTATGATTTTAGTGTTACCATTCAGGTCTATCCTGTCTCTTACGCTTCCTTTCCTCCATGGAAACATGTTTCCAAAGCTTACTCTATGTGGATGCTGTCAGTCAGCACCTCCCACATGTGCATCCTTTGTGTCTCATCATTGTTTTACTTCATTAAGAAAAGAAAATCACATTGCATTTTCTTGCACACACAAAATACACAAACCGAAAGTGCATTTCATTTTGGTTTTGATACCAAGTTTTTTTCTCAATTTACCCCTATCTACTATTCACCAACACATAATATAAGGCAAGAACTTAAATTTCTCCCCACATTCTTTCATGAATTTTCTTCCAGAGCTCTCTGAGAACTTATTCTTTAAGTTGTTCCTCCCTCAATTCCTATAATATGCAATCTCTTATTTATAAATCATTGTTTTTTGTATGTTCATTTAATGTTTTCATGTATATTTTCTTCTTTTCAATTTGAAATTCCATGTCTAATTGACTCATAATAGAATAATCATATACATATTAAAATAATCTATTAACTAAATTCTAATATTGAAATTTTCTCATATTCTACTAGCCTGTCTCCTTTGTAAGCCATTTATTCATGGAAAACTTTTATAAGTTATTCACTGAATAATTTATAATGAAACATAACGCTATAGTTTCAGAGCAACTTACTGGTTTAAACAGTCTTTCATATCTCATTTGCCTAATAACCACAACAAACCCCAAAATCTGTTATTCATTTTATGGAATTAAATAAGAAGGGTCAAGAGGAGTTGGATGATTGCTTATGTGTACAAATCTAAAATATTGGAAAACTGTCTCAGGCTGTAATCCTAACCTCACTGTACAGCATACATAACAGTCTTTGAATTTGAGGAGACTCGTGAGTGTATGCGGGGGAGGTTTAAAATGCCCATTTCACATGGCAGCTGCCCTTCTCTCTCACTTTCCACTTGATTTCTGAATTTGTCTTCAAGTTAAATGAAGAAAACATGTTTTAAAAAAATCCCATGTGATGGATCAGTATTCCTAAATAGAGACTTACACATAGGAAAAGACAATCAGCTGACTTAAATTCTTTGACTATCTGAAGAATAGTTAAATGCACTTGCATTAAGTGCTTAATGATAGTACTGTTGTGAGGTTACAAGTGATATTCTGCAGGGTGGCCAGTTGTAGCCATTGCAACTTGAGTGGGTACAACCCAAGGAATTCCTAAGTAATAGCATATTCACAAATAATACACTGAGACAGATTGGATCCCCTATGTTAGCAGGCCGGCTTAAGTGTTCTTAAAGTCCCAGCTAGTAAAGATAGAAAGAAAGCAGAAGAAATCCTTTTTGTCTAAGTGCACGTAAAAAATCACCGCAGTCACGATGTTAATGGCTTTGTCTATTTATAACCACAAAGCTGTACTTTTCTGCCATTACTCGTGCACTCAGAAAGCACAGATTCCGGATAAAGAAAAACACATTTCTACTGTGGAGAGGTAAAGGCCAAATCCATGGCTTTATCAACACTTGTCTTCTTTGACAAGGGACAACATCTGTCTCACTTTCACTACTAGAGAAAAATGGTACTGAAGTCTCCCATGAAGAATTCTGAATATAAGTTAATTCTTGAAAAATGGCCTGCCCTGTTTATGACTAGCTAAGAAATATTGGATTGTAAGAGTTAATCTTGGCACACAGGGGCTCTTCACTCCTACATTCCAAGGGATTGCAATAGCTAAGGAAAACATTTTAACCCCCAACATGTGAAGTAAATTGAAAAGTCATTTTAAAGGACTAGTGGTATTTTGAAATTGATAAAGATATATATTGACAATAATAGGTTTACCTTTGAGAAGTTATATCTCACTGGTAGCTTGAGAACTATGGGCACTTAAACACTGTGTAAGAAACTAGATTAAAGATTTATCAAGGAAAATAAAAAAAAATATGTTTTTCCTTTTCTTTTTTCTTCTTATTAAGGTTGGTTATTCATATAGTCCTCCAAAGATATGAGGGGAAAGATGTGAGAAAAATACACATAAAGGAAAAGGTGAATTTATCATTTTTACACTTCTAACATCTAAAAACTCCAGAAAAAGCTGCAGCTCTAAGCCATCTTTATCTTTAGCTGGAAAACATTATCTATTTCCAAAGGAAAATAAAACTGTTTATATGCTGCACTTTCTGTATACCCTGACAGAAACTGCAAAAAGAGCAAGAGTGAACTCGGGAAAAGCTGAGAAAAACACACGATCATACCATTTCATTTTCCTGAAAATTGTAAAGCACTAATCAAAGTATTTTGAATTAATTTTATCATGATTCGAGTTGCCAAACATCTTTACAAACAGCAAAATTTTATGTTGCTACTGAAAGATCTTAAAAATAAGAAGAAAGTTACATCAGTATTTACTTTTCTGTTAATTTAAGTAATGTAAACCTGACCAAAACAAAACAAAAAAAACCAGATGATTATAAGGAACTGTAAATTAAGGTGTATTATATACTCACAAATTTTTAATGTCAACTGCCCCACGGAAAGCTTTCCTTGGAATTGCTTGAATTTGATTTTCACTGAGATCACTAAAAACAACAAAAGAAAGGAAGATAATGTTATAAAAACATATTTTCACTTAGTTTAATCAAAATGATAAGTAATAGAAAAAATTACTCCACAAAAACACCCTCCCCACAGAAAGGGACAAAACAGTTTAATACAAAGCAAGTAACTATACAAATAATTTGCAATTCTCATGTATGTTAAAGTTTGGAGTATGTATTTTGTTTTCTTTCTTTAATCTATATTCTATCATAAAATATGGCATTTTTATTTAAAATTGACATAATTTTGCACAATAAAATATAAAATATTTCATTGAGACAAATAGTAGATTTTTCATAAATGAATTTCAGGAGACTTTGAAGCTTTAGAACTTAACATTGGCTCAAAAATCACTGTTGTAACTTAGCTTCCTAGAGAAGGATGATGATACTCAGACCACATAGTTAAGCTTCCACAGCAACTTCAGTATTATTAAAAAGGGAACATGAAAGCATTCATCCAACAATAAAGTAAAGTTTTTTCATGGAATATTAATAGTAGGCTGATTTGAAGCCTCCCCTAAATCTATTATAATCACAAACATAGAGAGTCTATATTTACATCTTAATTTAATTAAGAAATACATTTTAATCAAGGGGGAAAAAGCACTCTCAGTTGAGATGAAGAATTTGGGAGAAAAAAACCATTCATTGTAAAAATAGATCATTATTTTTCTTTCCAAGAGTTCAGAGTCAATTCTAAGACAATTCTCAGAGCTTAGATGGTATTACTAGGCTTATCACACAAAGTACAAATACATACATAAAATGATGTGCCCCTGGAAACGGAAAATTGTCTTCTAGGTTTTATTCACATGAATATACAGCAAGAAGTTGAAATATCAGGCAAACTATTAAAGTACCAATGACGCTCTTCAAATTCTAAGGTCACCCATTCTCACGAAGAAAGATGAAGCTACTGACCACTGATACACAGCAGATGACGAACTCAGCCGTTTTCCACCGGGTGGATACACAGTGAGCAGGTTGATCCAAGCTCCCCCTCTCAAAGCTGCTTGTGAGCAGAGCTCATAATTTACATGCTTCTAGCCACACCAGAGTGAAGAGGACACAACTGGCTGATACAGAGATTTAGTATGTGGTCCTGACCTCATTATTGCCGAGTTTTAGACAAATGAGATTTGAGTTTATATCTCAATATGCTTAATGTTCAAAAGAAAAATGTTTGCTAAGCAATGTGTAAAGAGAGAAATGTTAGTTACTTCATGACAGAAAATCTTCAGCAAAAAATACAAAGACGAAGAAGAAAAGGAAAAGGAAAATAAGAAAAATCTCATATTTGACTTCAATGAGTAAATTTACTCATCTGTGCTTATGCAGGAAGCACATCCTGAAGCAATGTAGTTTATTGTTGCTTTCAATCATTTCAGTACATCCTTAAGAGCAATAAAATTCCATTTCCTTAAAAAGCTGATTTCTCCCCCTTGCCATTGATTTGGACTGGCTTCTTTCCGTCCTTTCAAAATGACATCAAGTTTAGATTATTTAGCAATATATATTCTTAAAGTCTTGATGGCAGAAGACTTGTTCAGAGGAGGGCACAGAACAGAGATATTTCTGAGGAAGAAAAACCACAAAGTAGCAAGTGATGAGGAGGAAAAACAGATGGAATTCAAGCAAATACGAAACCTATCATGCTTGCTGAAAATGATTGTTTTTATCCTGCTGCCCCTGCCTGATTCACTTTTTCTAATCATTCCCCTTTCCACTTCTCAACCAAGGAATACTTCTGAGAGCATTTAAGCTATGATGGCAAAAATATTTACTCCAGTTCTTGAGTTTTCTCTAGCCTCTGTAGCCTTCTAATCCCTATAACAAGGGCCCATTCCTTCTCTGTTAATCTTGGTTCTGCTGCAGTTCCAGCCCTTCGGTAAGACTAGACTACCTTAAGAGGGATGGGAATGGTAAAGCCTTAGGTGGTTCAAATAAACATAGCTGTGACACTCTGCAGTTTAGGAGGAACCTCACTCCTCACTTTTATTGATTACCTATGACAGATTCCTAGATCATAGAATAGCTTCCTTTAGCTAATAGTCACCAATCTTTCCTTTCCCTAAGCCTATGAATGACTAAGTGGCTCAAAGCTCGATATTCCCCTAAAGTTGATGGCTGAGTGTAGCTGTTCCCCTGGATAGATAGTTCCTGAGCACGGAATGGAATCTAAGCATGAGTGCCCTGTCCACTCTGTCAGGCAGCTTTAATTATAGATCCCAGGTTCCTGGTGAAGAATGGGCCTTGTTCACCTGGAAAGAAAGAACCTGACATAAGCAATAGTTGATGCTTCAAAAGGAATGCATCATCCCATGCTCTAATCACCATAACCATCTTATAAAGCAGGTATTATTTCAATTTTGTAGGAGAGGAGAATTTTGTAGGAGGGATGCTTTGAAAATATTATCAGTACTACATGATAAAACTAATTGTTAAACACATAAGACATGCAGATAAACACTGAGCCCCGACTTGTGAACTTGTAACAGTGATTACTAAATCTGCTTTGAATATGCTCTTCCTGCATTTATGAACTTAGGTAAGGCTTCCTTAACTCATCCAAGGCTTTGCCTTATGTCATTGGTACAGTGATGAATTAGACTATATATTAGCAATAGTTCACATTTCTTACATATAACTAAGTGTGGTTTTCAGTCAAGTTTATTCACTTGCTATTCACTATATGTGGATTTTCAGGTAGTGTGTTAGCGGTTAATGAATTGAGTGAAGTTACTGTCCTGTTTCCAGAAAATTTAAAAATCAAGTAAAGAAGATGAGGTATATGTAATAGCTACATATGAAAGTGCCATAGAAGTGTTAGTTGCACACATACTGCCATTATTCTCCTTAGAAACCAGTTATTTGACCTTATTGTATTTGCTCTATTCCTTGAAGATCAAGGAAGGCACAGGGAGGCATCCCTAATTGCAGTCTATTGCTCTATGAGGTGTGTAGAACAAGCACGGTGAGTCAGAACTACTGAGTGAGTAGGATGGAGTTACCATGGGAGGAAATCTGTAATTATATCACCAGGCAATAGAGTGTAAAATTCTGTTTGAGTGCAGATAAATGACTTGATTGGACTTGATTTTTAGGAAGATTAATCTGGAAATTGAATTTCAAAGCAGGCAGGGATAATGGGGAGAGACGTGCCAGGCAGTGTCTCCAAGAGTCAGCTAGTGTCCAGTGCATGAGATATTATTTAGAGGAGAACATTAGGCTATAGAATTTGAAGGTGGTTCCAACTGGAAAGTATTCGATGTCAACTAAGGTGACTATCATCTCAGCAGAATTTCAAATCTCGTGAATTTTCTGGGCAGCATGGTGACAAAACTGTAAACCAAGAAAGACAAGTGTGCTACTGCTATGCCAGGTCCTGGGGAGTTGAGACAAGGTGATCAATCAGTTTGGAGATTACTAAAGTCCTCAGTCCTGATGTGAAATTTCTTGGAAAATTTTAAAAATACTGAAATTGACTTCTTTTCAATTGTAAGTGTATTAATGACTTGCCTTTACCTATGTATGTGCACCATAGGCATCCCTGCTGCCCAGAGAGGCCAGAGAGGAGGATGGGTCCATAAAACAGGGGTCACAGGTGGTTGTGAGATGCTGTGTGGGTGCTGGGAACCAAACCTGAGTCTTCTGTAAGAGCAGCCAGTATTCCTAATTTCAGAGTCATCTTTTTAGTTCTGAAAATACTGACATTTTTGAAAGACAAGTTGATTCATTTTCCTGAAAGTGACAGGGAGGTGCAAAGAGCTGCCAAGACTATTCCCTGCAGAATCCAGCCTCCATGAGGGGAGGGTAATATGATTCCAGCAGGAAGAACGTTACATGCTTTGCATGTGCATTATTGAAAAGACCCCTAAATAAGTACACCCCAGAAGGGAGTCACATGGACAATCACAAAACCCTGGATTTCTCATTTCAACCCTATCCTTCCACGATGTTCAGTCCTACCTCAAACACACCTGCAGTGCCTGCATTCAAGCCCCCCTTCCTCCTCCCCTAATCTCCTGACCACCATTAAGACATCAGTGGATGGCCAGTCATTCCCATTTTTTAAATGATTCAAACTCCTCTCCTTGTTTTGATTCATGACCAATTTTAAGACCCCCCACCAACCCTAAATAATTGTTATATCAAAAAATGAAATTACATTAAACTACATCCTCCTGCATTCCTTCTGATCTCAGTTAAGGGGGCACTATCCTCACAGAGGCTCAGACCTTTGGGTATGTTATATATGCTATGCCAAACTATTACCAAACCTTCACCGAGCTCAAAGTTTTTCCACAATCTGTTATCTTGACCTCCTCTGGTACAGACTGGCTTAATAGCCTGTAGCTAAATAAATTATGGCTGCTATCTCTGCCTTCCTAGGATTTCTCCTTCTTAGATACAAACTCCAGAGTATCTCGATCTAGTACAAAGAAAAGCTCAAAGCATCACAAAGATATATGTCTCACCAAAGAGATTATTTGCCATATGCTTTTGATGTCTATTTTCACTCTCCCCTACTCCTTTCCAAATAGATTGGCCTCTTCAGGGTTTCTTGGCAACTTCAGGTGATGATTTAGTTCAGAGCATTCCTGCTGTGCCTCTATGCATGTCTCAATCCTTGACACACCAAGCTTGTGCCTTTAACTCACCTTTAGCCTTTACTTGGGCTTTGACTCTCCAGCAACTTGGAATATGCAGCAAACAATACTGCAGTGAGCATGTGAGTCATAGAGGTCTTTTTTCTTCTAATTTCTGACACGTATTGATGCTAGTGATTCTTACTCTTAATCAAGTATCATAGGATTTTATACTCTCCAGGTGATATTTGTGAGAGTCTCCTGATATCTAAGTGTGAAAAAGTGTATTCCTCAGGATGTATTAAATGAGTAATTGTCAATACTAACATCAACACTGTTCACAGCTAGTCAACACTTTTTGGGTATACTTAATTCTGTCTATAAACTCATCAGGATGTAATCTCGGGTAAACTGAGGTTTACAAAGTCTATACAACTAACCTGTAGTCATTTTGCTAGAATTCAGTAGAGACCCGATTTGTACTTGACTCAGTTAATCCCCACCCCCAAAGAGGTGTCCCTAGTAGTCAGATATTGTCTGGCATTATTCTTCAGTGCCTTGAACAGTGGTTTCAAGGTGTGGACCAAGGTCCATTCAAAAGAATTCACTATGGTGCTTCTCTTAAAAACAAAACAAACAAGCAGCAATAACAATAAAAACCCAGACCCTGCTGGGCAGTGGTGGCATGTGCCTTTAATTCCAGCACTTGGTAGGCAGAGGCCGGAGGATCTCTGTGAGTTCAAGGCCAGCCTGGAATACAGAGTGAATTCCAGGAAAAGCATTAAGCTACACAGAGAAATCTTGTCTCAAAAAACCAACCAACTAACCAACCAACCAAACAAACAAACAAACAAACAAACAAAAAACCCACACCCTGAGCTTTAAGCCAATTATATTAGATAGAATCTGTAGCATAGAGATCCAAACATCTGTCTTGATTAATGTGCCAGCTAACTATTATGACCAAGGCCCTTAGAACCCATGTTAGCATCCTATTGAAATATATTTAGCAAATAGTGTCTCTAAGGGTCTTGTTAATTTGGGATTATATGTATGGTATTTGTATATATGCATATATTCAGAGGCATAAATATCAACAGGAAAACAAAAGTGAGTGAAATCATTAAGTCAAGTCAAATATGTATATCATATTCTCGACAAAGGAACATGAGATAAGAAAGGCCACTTAGTGGTTATTAACATATACCTACAATTTATATACATTGAAATTTATAATATTTAAGAGTATAGTTAACCAGGATTTAATACACTATCATGGCTGTGCAAAATTACTACCATCCACATGCAAAATTTTTAGAGGCCACTCTTTTTTAAGATTTATTTTTGTTTGTTTTAATTATATGTATGTGTTTGAGTATGTGCATTTGAGTCCCAGTTCCTTCAGAGGCTAGAAGTCCCTGGAACTGAAGTTACAAGCAGTTGTGAGCTGCTTGTTGTGAGTCCTGAGAACTGATCTTCGGTTCTCTAGAAGGGCTCTATCCACTCTTAAACACTGACTCATCTCTTCAGCTCCAACAGACCACTTTAAAAACATTTTTACTATCATAAAATTCTTACAGCCATGATATCAACTTTAAATAATGAAACATTCGAAGTATAAAAACTTTCTGCCCTTTCTCTACAAAATTATCTCCCAGAGTCTTCAAGTACAGAAGACTAAAATTAGTGCCTAAGACAAAGACAAAATGCACTTCTTGTGTGCTTTTTAGAGAAGAGTAACTGACATGGTGACCCATACTTATAGAATAACCCTGTTTTCTTGCCACATCTGGGCACTTGGAGATCCCCAGTGGTCTGAAAATATCTGAGTTTTAGGGAAGTTATAAAACACAGTATCCTCAGGCAGGTTTCTCACAGAAATCATGGCTCTACTGTTTAGAAACTACATGACTACATGATCTTGGTTAAGGTATTAAAGTACTTCGATTCCTGATTTACGTCCACAAAGAAATCCACTGAACCCTTGTTGTATCATGATTCCCATGAAAAAGGATTAATTCTAAATATTAAATGTAAACATGTCAAGTTCCCCACCCTGTCTCCACATGTGAAGACACTTGTAAGTCTTAAGACTGGCCTCTGTGCTGGTCACCTAAAATGTTAGTCCTCTAGCATGTGGGCTCTTAATTCCTACCATGACTACTCTCAGAAAGTTCAGATTATCGTTGTTCATAGAGGGGGAGTGATCCTTTAGCAATCAGAGTACTGATGGAGAAAAACACCTAAAATGTCTCAAAATAATAATAATGAAAACACACTTTTATGCTTTTTGGCAGATTTAGGATGGTATATTTTAGTCAAGAACATTTGCTGTGGATTTTAAGTTTATATCTATATCACTAGGATATACGAGAAACCAGTTTTCATTCATTTTCTCTTCTAGTGCTCTGTGAGGATTTCCCTCTGCTAGAAGGCTCCCATGCTGTGCTTCATTGGTTATTCTTCTTCTCTTACAAACTTTTTCTTTGACCTGGCCTAATGCTGGCATAGGCCTCTTCATTTGCAATCAGGTTCCTTATAATAATATGTAACTAAAATCTGTCATATTACAATTGCTGGCTCACTTGACACTTTCTGTAAAAAGTGAGCAAAAACTAGTATCACACTCACTGGCATTTACGTTCTCAAGTAGATTCCTTATTTAAAAGCTACTTGATATCTTCTGTAGAGGAAACAGAATAAATATGTCATTTTCTACTCTTCCAAAATAAAATTAAAATGTACTTGCTTTTTTGTCCTTTAACATATGGGGAAGATATTCTTATCATAATTCAAACATCTTTAATGAGATCAGCAACAAGATGATATTGAATTAAAATGATTACGTCAGTACAAGTACTTTGTATTATAAATGAAAAATGGCCTTCACTGCTTTTACTCAGCCTAAGCTACCAGAAGTTTCACTCACAGACAGTGCACATTAAAAAACTTTAATTCTCTCAGAACTAGGGTCAGGGAGTGCACTTTACACACACACACACACACACACACACACACACACAGGAAGAATCAAGGGATTTTCATCATGACATACATATGTAAAGAAATGTGTGTGCATGTGTGTGTGTGTGTGCATGCACTTGTGCGCACATGCATATTCCTCAGTGCAACCTGATCACTCTATATAATGTTACTTGTATGCATTTTTTCAGGGATGACCATTTGGTATTGGATAATCAATTGATACTTATATGCCCTTTCCTCCAGAAGACTATTTCTCCCTCTCTTAGATAGCTTTACAAGTTCTTCAACAGAAGATTTGTGTACACTCAAATACACCTTGAATTAAGGCTTCATATATGAATCAGCAAAACATGGCATAAAAAATGGTCCTCAACCAAAAAAAAAAAAAAACTTAAGTAGAATTCAACAATGTTATTTAGATATTATTTACACATCAAAAATTACACACACACAAATATATATATATATATATATATAGTATATTTTACTATATATAGTATAAATAAATGTAAATGTGTGTGTGCGTGTACTTGTAGAGTGTGAAATCATAAGAAAATTCCATTCATTTATTGTAGATTATTTTCATTATTTGTGTTTGTGTGTGCACATGTGTGTGCATGTCTCTGGTCCTATGACAAGAGGAATATCAAATGCTCTTAACAATGGAGTCGTTAGCCCCTACATTTTCATTCTTTATCCTGAAAAGAAAAAAAAATTGTAGAATTTGGCTGACCATTTATATCCTTAATTACATTCCTTTTTATTTGTTTTTAAATTAATTTACTGTTGAGTATATGTACATGTGCGGTTGACATGTGCCACTGCAGGCATGTGTAAGCCAGAGGACATTTTATGGGAGTGGGTTCATGATTTCCACCATCTGGGTCTCAAGACTCTTCCCCAGATCAACTGGCTTGCACAGCAATCACCCTCGTCCATTGAGGCATCTGGTTAACCTCCATTTTGTTTTGCGGGGACAGAATAGCACTTCAAAGTCCAAATACTAATGGAATTACCATATAATAAAGGCTAGCTTTAATTCATGAAAACAAATTTCCCCAAGTACCCGTAGCTAGGATTGCAGCCATGATACTTTCAGAAGCCTCACTCAAATGTAGCATACTCTGGAGAGGAGGAACAGTGGGGTAAGATGAAAAGAATTTTCCAATGCATTCATTCTAAACATTCTTTAGATATCATTTCAGTTTTTTTTTTTTTTAAATAGAGGTAACTTTTGGCATTATTCCTTTCTTGTGCTCAGTCTGTCTGAGGATTTTCAAAGGGACAGCGTGGTACAGAGGTGCTGACTTACTGCATCAGCTCTTCAGGAAACAGCTAACACTGCAGTGCTTGCTGCATTTTATTGCCCACAACGTATGGTTCTCAGTAGAATATCCCATTAACCTCGGAGTCCAATGATATCATTTTAATTATATAAATTGAAAAGGCAATGTATAATACCTATATCATGTAAAAATGGATTCACTTTATGTGAAAGTGTTCTAAATATATTTCACTATGAAGTAATAAATTTATTTTAGATGGCAAAGCTGCCTGTAAATTTAATTACTGGTAATTTTATTTTCCTCCACAGTTTAACCTCTCTTAGAGACTGACTAGGACTATCATAAATCTGTAATTGCTTCAACTACTCTGGAAACAACTGAGTAATGATAGATGCATATTTACCCAGATTTTATCTTTGGGAAGGCAAAAAATATAACTCTTGTTGGGAAATAAATATTCCAACCTGTAAATATCATCATGGTGCAAATTCCTAATTTCTAAATATATTGTTTACTCAAGGAAGAGTCCTTTGTTAACATATCTAATAAAATCATATCTGTCATGGAAAGGAATTGTTATCATATATATGGAGTTCAAGTCACTCAGAGCTGTAAAAGAAGTACAGCTGTAAAAGAAGCTGTAATAGCTTCAGATAATATGCAATGTTTGCATTAGTCCAACAGATATCAGTCTCAGGCAAAGAATAAATGGGCATACATAGATTATCCCAAAGGTCACAGGGAAACAGATTCTTACAAGAGGAGTTTGGAATTTCAAAATGAGTAGCCTCAATCAATGTTTGCTTTTTTGGTTTAGAATTTTCTACAGAGGAACTGTTTGTAAAGGGAGTAGAAGGAAATCTCATGTATGAAAGGTAAAATATATTGCATTTTTTTATGTTGTCTAGTTCCATACAGCAGGTATGTAGGACTCATTTCTTTCTTAAAATACAGGAGAGAATGCGTCACATACCATGAGTCATGCCACCCAAACCATAGATTGAAATCCACATATAGGCTCTTCTCAAATAAATTCTTCCTTCTTTCCTATTCACTTTGACAAACAATACAGCCTCTTTAAACTTTGATTTCCATCCAAGTAGGGAGGAAAATGGGAGGGCAGGGGCAGGAAATGGGAGGGTATGATGTAGAAGGGAATAGAGAGATGGACAACTAACACTAAAGGCCTTTTGAAAAGCCATGTGGAAATGTTCTACTGTAGAAGTTTCCAAATAGACATACATATATGAAAGGAATCTAAATGGAGCAAACTTATAATGGTGGAGACAATGATTTATCAGACATTTTATACCAAAAAGTAAATCCTCAGTTATATCAGTTAAATCCTGTTGAGTTGTTGGCCAAAGGGCTCACATAGACACCTCCAAACATCATAGAGGCTATTGGCAAGGCTGTTGGTTATTCTCCATGAGCTGATGGCATGGCCCTGTTGCAAAAGACACAACTTATGTAGCATTGAACATGGTGAAAGTGAACTGGTGTGCAACTAGAGACTTCACTCCTAGTGACTACTGTTCATGGTGCTATAACCAGAGAAGAAACTTTATCATCAGTTTCACCCAGCTAAAACAGAGACTTGCTTGAAAGATATCCTGGTGTAATAATGGCACAAACGATATGAGAGTAACTGCAGGGGCCCACAGACATTTCCTAGTAGAGATCTGATCTTTACCCAGCAGCGGATGGCCTGACCACATGCATGGTTACTAAGTGTTTGGAAGGATCTGCACTTGGTTGTATTTGGGGGAGTTCGTTTGTCCCACCTCTTGGCATTCTGAAAAGACAGAAGGGGCTGGTAGATATTGATCCCGGTCCTTCTGAAGCTGTCCTGTGGTTCTGTTTGTCTTCTCTACATTATCTTTCTATCTAAGTATTTCTTATCCTTCTCTCTTCAAGAGTACTCTGTGAAAAAAGTGGAAACTGGCCTCCCACAAGTAACCAACCACTTTTGAATAGAGAGCCCACTCTATGAGATGGAACCCATATATGAAACAGCTAAAGTTAATGACATTGTATATGTCTTGGGCCTAGTGGGAAAGAATACTATTATTATCTACTAAAGGATAAAATATAGAAATAAAATGACTTCTAGTAACATATTGCTTTATACATAGATCCGTGCATCATTTCATCTGCCTTTCAGACAGAACAGGACTGTTGACATCATGCACAAGTCTCCACAGGTTCAAAACATTTAATATCCTAGCACTGAGGAGGAGAATTGGACACAAATCCTTACCTTGAAACAAAAAGCTATTTGTACATGACATCTCCTGGGAAAGGGAAAGTCAGTTTTTTCCAATGGGATATCACGCAAGGCAGAATGCATAGGAGTAGTTTGCCAAAACAAAATAGACTCCATGTTTCATTCATCTTTCTTCTTTCCCTCCTTTCTTTCCTTTTATCCCCCTTTTGTTAGTGTGTGTGTGTGTGTGTGTGTGTGTGTGTGTGTGTGTGTGCACTTTTTATATTTTGTTTTGGTATTCTTTTTGTCTTATTTTAGTTTTTTTTGTTTGTTTGGAGATTTGTTTTCTCTTTTTTATACTTGTTACTCTTTTCCTTTTTTAATATTTGAGAAAGAATGGATGTGAGTAAGACAGATGGAGGTGAGGGAGGATTTGGAAGGGGAAAGAATATTAGTAAAATATATTTTATGAAAAAAACCTTTAGATAAAAATGAAACAAACAAACGAATAAGCAAAAACGACAACAATAACATAAAACTTCTACCCTCTCATCTATGAAGTGGTCATGACCAAAGAACAATGCACCGAGTCCTAAAGTCAGGATCTAAATAGATTGTGTGCAATGCGGGGCAGGGTGCTCAGTACCCAGGGTGCTCAGTACCCAGCCAACGGTCAGGTTCAGGCTAGGCTTGCTTGTTGGAGCTGAGGGTAACTTTGCATGTTTCTGTTTGTTCACAGTGGGATAAAACGATGGTCTGGATTTTGTCTTCAGATCTGCTGAAGAGTTTTATCGGATGGGCTAATACCTCTATGACCTTCAGCCAATTATTTTTTACTTTTTAAACTTACTAAATCTTCACTTCTTCAAATGACCATTTGAAACTAATATTTATAACATAGCTTGTATAGCTATTGTGATGTTGCGTGAAATACTCAGCAAAGGGCCTTGTATACACTGATAACATTCAGTAGAGGTAACAATATGTATAGTTGCATATTATCATTTTAAAATGGAAAAACATAGCAATGAGCAGTATTGGGGGTAGATATAATAACATCCAAGTACAATTTAGCACACCAATTCTATCCTTCACAGTACAATTTAGAATCAAGCAGAAAATACTTCCCTTTATTTTTAAATATAGTACCTGGGAATTATATCACTGCCATTATCAATAAATACTTACAAACAATTTCAGAACGCTCTGAGTTATATTGGTACATTTTAAGTTCAGGAAATTTAAATTCGTCATGTACAGTTTCGGAACTACAAAGAAGCATTAAGGGTTCAGAAACTCCACGATGTCTCCCTCTATTGTAGTATTTCGTTCCTTGCTCTCCCACTCTGTCCCTGCTTCAGTTCAACCACCCCATTCCCTGATGTTCTCCCCCCGCCATCTCCTCCCCTCCATTGCCACCCCTCACTCGCAGTTTACTCATGGAGATCTCATCTGTCTCCCCTTTCCATGGGGAGAAACCAGGTGCTAGGGAACGTTGTCAGTAGGACAAAGCCTACACGTCCAGGGAACCAAAGTTATATTTTTATGACACTGTGGTTTTGGGATTACATAGAAGAGATAGTTGTCCACATCTATCTTAGTTAAATATGAATGATAACTTCTGGCTCTAAATTTGGTTAACGGCCATGGTGGCTTTTTACATGGAGGTGGTCGGATGGCAACTCCACTGCCTGTTCTGTCCTGATGAAGGTTTGGATGTAGGAGATGGAGGGAGTTTCACAGTACAGAACCACCACACTTCCGAGGAAGGATGAAAACCACATTAAATTCCACATGGGAAAACAAAGATATGGCAGGGATTGTATAGCAGTTCAGAGGGAAAGAGAAAAGATGGCAAAGAGAGATACAATAAAAGGGGAAAAAAGAGCTCAAAATAAAGAATGATAGATGTAAAGGATATAACAGGAACAATGTGCACTTGAGAAAGAAGCATGAGTGCTGATGTTATAAAACTATACCCTTTATGCTTTTATGTAATCAGTAGGGGCTGTTTCACCTCTGAGGCATTGCTCTAGTTTTAAAAAACATTAAATATATAATAGGTACAACCTTCAGAAGCAGGCAAGGTATTTCTAACACAGGATGCTTGTGGAGGAAACAGGAAAAGCACCAAGTCCCCAAAGCCTTTCCACATTCATTGAAACCTCAAGAGATTCAAGGTACATCTGGTAATGGTGTGTAAAAATGGAAGAGACATTCAGAAGACAGACAAAATGTCTCAAACATATACATTTAAAACCCAGCTCACACCTTTTCCCTGTGTGTGGTATCTTTAATTGTGACAGAAAGTGAGAAAGCCTCCCCAGTTCTACTAAGACCATGTGAAGCCACTTCAGTGAGACAAAGTTTACTTTGCATCTAGAATGCCACTGAGATGGCTTGTTCTGGTGCCAGTTGTCAATAAGCATTCTAACCCATCATATTTTATTGAAGCTCTTTTAATAATGGACGTCATAGCATTTCCCAGCTTAAGTTGATGGAAAACTGCACTGCTATAGCACCAGCCCTTCCATTTGGTTAAAACTCTATCTGGATGCCAGAAGTAACTCAGGCACAATTCTGCAGTGTAAGCCACTCTCCTGCCCACTGAATCAATTCAGCCCAACAACTACTCCAAAAAGGCACTTAAATCAATTTGCTACAAAGGTAGCATGTGCAAAATGATCTATGCACAGCTATACTTAGCCATTCTGTATAGATAATTAAGCCCAGCAGATTGAAGACTCACATTTGAATGCAGCTCCTGTGTCAGTACACCTTTGTGAGATATATCTATTGATAAAGCACTTCTAAGGAACATCTGCCATTTATGTTCATAACACTAGGGGATTTAATTCCAAGGTTTGAGAGTTTTCATTTCCTATGACTTCCGAAAACTATGTAAAGCTTAGCACAATTACCTATGTCCTTTTCAGACCCATATGGTTTCTTTCAGTAGCATGAAGAGCACGAGGAAGCCATCTGTAAAAGTAAGAGGGTCGGGATTGCCTGGATGGTTTTGTAAATATCAGTGGGTTAATTCAAAGAAATGGCCACTTTAAGTTTGGGAGAAATGCATTCTGTTTCTACCCGGCAGAGACAAGCCATACTCATCCCATCAGTAAGTGGGACTGAATGACAGCAGTTGACAATAGAACAATTCCAGGGGATTTGCAGAGATGCTAGAATGCACCAGAGCAGAACTAGGAGGTCAGAAGTAGCTTATGCCCAGGCTTCTGGGTGGCTTAAATATGGGAGAAATATGAATTACTTTAGGACAGTTTTGAACACTGTTTATACATGTACACACCCACAAACTCATGTTTTAAGGTCCCTATTCTTAAATTGTGGATGAATTTGGATATCGCTACCTTTCTATAAAGACATTGTTTTGGTATAAATATGAAGTTTCCTCATTTAATCCCATAACTCAGGATAACCCCCATCCCCTAAAACATGGGTTCAAAAATGAGAACTGACTAGCTCAAAACTGACAACTACTACAACATTGCTTTCATTATATATGGGGAAACAGAGTAATTCCAAAGCAAATGTTAGGTTTACCCCCCCCACACACACACCCTTTAACCAAATACTGCTAATGAACAAGTATCTTTAAGATTCTAATTTGGAGATGTCAGCTAAAGTCAGAATAAAGATAAACCCTACTGATATATGTTATCTATTTCAAATTAGATATGTCACTGGATCAGAGCTTTCCTTCATTGGGAATACACTGATGTGGTGGTACAGACAAGTGGTTCTTATAAAAGGCACACAGCCTTCTGCATGTGGAGTGGTCATGTTAGGGAAAAGAAGAGGAACATTTTCACATCCTTTTGTGTTAATGCTTACTACAGGCCTTTTCTGACTTTAACATGATGTAACAAATACCAAACTCATACATATGAAACATTTAATACATTCTGTGTTTTTCTACTCACAACACTTTAGGATAAACATCTTGTGTGTTCCCTGTTTCAGGTTCTAAAATTAGCTACCTTTAATTTTCCAGTAATTTTTATTTTACTTAGTACTTTGAACCATTGATATTTTCTCCTATTAAAGAAAAAATTTTTTAAAATAACACTTTCTCTATATAGTATAAAATATATTTTCTTTAATTTTTAAATAATCTGATTAAGGAAAATATTCAAAAATTTCCTATTGACAACTCTCTTATTAATAGAAATAGTAACCACAAATCTAAAGTAAGTTGCCAAGTAGGTCCACCTAGCTCTCTGTTGGACCCTGGGCATATATATATTATTAATATGTCAAAATATAAGCAGTTACTATATTTAAAAAGGCAGCCACTTTAACTGCTTTTAATTGTTTTTAGGAGTGAAAAAGGATTACTCTAATTTTCTTCAAAGCAACAAATCTTTATAATTCAACACACAACCCAATATACAAATAAATACTGAAGGTACTTATAGAAACAGTTGAATTAATCTTATTTTACTGGTCTTAATATGAAAATTATTCCTAAAATTCATATTTGGTGGAGGCTTAAACAGTTATCAGTTCTATAGAATTGGTGATTTAAATAAAATATAGTAATTTAATGCTAATAAACTTGACTTAAGTCATTTGAAATGACAATTAATAACAAGCTAAGGAAAAAAAAAGACTAACCACATACTTTCTACAATCTAAATATGGTTGTGAATAGATATGGTAATACCCCAGCCTAGGAAACAGTCATTACCTTTGAACAATTCTTTCTGCTTCAGATTCAGTAATATTGCGTCATTAAGGAAAACCTATGGATTCTTCAGACATTAGCTCCTATTCCTTTCTTTCTCATCACTCCCTCTAAGAATGAAAGGTCCTAAAAATTCATAATTTCTTCTTTTGCAAATTGTTTCTACATTTATCTTTATACCTGCAGTAGTCTCTCCCCCGCCCACCATGTGGTCATCAGATGTTTGAATGCCTCTTGCCTGCCTTGGGCTCATCAGATGTTTGAATGCCTCTTGCCTGCCTTGGGTCCTCGTAGACTGGGTATCCACTTCCATGTGACAAGGGAAATTATTGGATGCCATAATTTCTCCTAATGACTTATTGGTGTTAATAGACCCATGGAAGTCAGAATTGTAAGGGTGATATGTGACTCACAGGGAAACTTAACTGATATTGTACAAAAATGTGTCCTTCCAAATAATATTAGACCCCTATGCAAGGCACCCATTAGGCAAACATTCATGAAGCCTGCCACTCTGTGAAGTTCCTACTATTTTCACCTTCTCCATGTACCTAGGTTCTATAGCATACTTTCTGTGCTTTCTTTGTTTGGATAAAACATTAACAATAAGCTTTCTCTAAAACTACAATTTATAATTTCCACATTATTTCATTTGCTACAACAAAAAGAATTTAGGCATAGATTGGACGTTTTGAACATCATCTATTTCAGTAATGATGCCGATTTGTTCTCTATGCATAATGTGTATAATATGAAATGTTTGTCTTGAGTTTACGTTTGTAATATTCTGTATCAGAAATTTAATTATTTATTTGAACAAATAAACAAGCAGAGAAACCATTTTGATGCAGTTATTTATTTCAATTGATGCTTATGTCCTTTTATTTACTCTTCAATTTCAATTTTGATATTGAAAAGTTTTGTGGTTTTAAAAACTTTCAGGCTTATTTTTTAAGGTAGGGAAAGAGATAACTTGATGCTTGGTTCTAAATAATAGTTTTTGGCCTGGCGGTGGTGGTGTATGCCTTTAATCCCCGCACTTGGGAGGCAGAGGCAGGCAGATCTTTGTGAGATCGAGGCCAGCCTGGTCTACAGAGCGAGCTCCAGGAAAGGCGCAAAGCTACACAGAGAAACCCTATTCCCCCACCCCCACCCCCCCCAAAAAAAGTTTTTGGCTTTGTTTGGCTTCCAGTCATGTTGGAAAATCCAGAGACAATTTCTTTTTTTCTTTTTCTTTCTTTCTTTCTTTCTTTCTTTCTTTCTTTCTTTCTTTCTTTCTTTCTTTCTTTCTTCCTTCCTTCCTTCCTTCCTTCCTTCCTTCCTTCCTTCCTTCCTTCCTTCCTTCCTTCCTTCCTTCCTTCCTTCCTTCCTTCCTTTCTTTTTCTTTTTTCTTTCTTTTTTTTGGTTTTTGAGACAGGGTTTCTCTGCGTGGCTTTGCGCCTTTCCTGGAACTCGCTCTGTAGACCAGGCCGGCTGGAACTCACAGAGATCCGCCTGCCCCTGAGTGCCGGGATTAAAGGCGTGTGCCACCACCGCCCGGCTCCAGAGACAATTTCAAACACGTTTTTCAAACTCCTCCTATCTTTGCTGCTTCATTCTGTACCTGTTATTATTTGCCACTTAACAGACAAATAAAATGGAATTCCTCAGAAATCAATGCCGTTTCTGTGTGGAAATGAATTCGGGGCAGGTGAGCGTCATTGAAGAAGTGCTGTCTAATCTCACACACATTTGATTCTTTCCTAAATTCGGGGTAGGGCCAGTCAGGGCTACCATGGAAAAATGACGACACAGGCTCATGACCGCAGCCTGTATTTAGCAAAGCCTCGCTCCCGCTTCCACTGCTCTCCTGGGGAGAAAGGCTGCCTTAAGTGAGCAAACCACTGTGAAAATTCCCATCTGACAACTGTCTTGGAAGAAGGGTCAAAGGAATTAACCCGTGGCTAAGCAGGCAAGGGTGTGCTTAAGTACTTTAAGTACAGGGACAGATTTGCACAGAGATCTGAGCAGCTGGTTCCCATCTCTGATGGAAGATGAATGAGGGAATGGGGTGATGCTGCCGTAGGAATGAGGACTTATGGACAAGAGGAGAGAAGGCTCAGTGACATTTCTGAAGGGCCCACTAGACCCAGGTTCAGCAATTATTGTGTCATGTAGCCTATTCAGCATTCTGTGAGACCTTTTGAGAAACTGAGAATAGAAAGTGTCTTCACTTGTCTGAAGTTGAAAGACTAATAAATGGGATGCCTTGTCTTTGACTTAAATTTTATAGAACTAGAAAGCCCTTTATACTACAGTAGTGACTTTACAAGACAACTGGCTACCTAGAACCTCTGGAACTCTTTGGAAATCTGTAGCCTTGCTTTTGTTTTCGGCTTTTTTTTTCCAGAAAAATTTGCATAAACACACCAAGATCAGACAACCAGTGCATGAAGTACAAGACCTTCTGTGCCTTAAAGAATAATAGCATGGATAGAACTTGACTACAGTGTGAGAGCCAGACCTTGGAGAAGAGACCGCAGTGTCTAAAAAAGTGATGGTGTAAATCCTTTCCTAGTTTTTCATTTCCCATATATTCTTTCAACATTAATTTCTAATGCTCATCTCTATAGTTCTTCCTTATAGAAAGAACATTTAATTTTAAAATTTTAATTATAAGTTTTAAAATGAGCCCAAATTTTTAATAACAATTAGATGATTTCTTGAAAATATGCTGTTTAGGTAATAAATATTTCCACTTAAAGTAACACATTAATAGAAAAGCAATGTTCTAGAAAGGGTAGACTTCAAGCACACTGAATTACTGAGGCAGAAACTGATTTATCATTTTAATAGCCGGTAGTTTTAATAACAGAGCTGGGTACAGGGCACTTTGCATTAATGACCAGAAGGGGAGTCAGGGGAATGGCATAGACTGACATGATCATTAATAGGACTAGAGTGACTTGTACAGCCAGAGCTTCCCAGAATCCCCTACCATCACCCCCCCTCCCCAGTGCAGTTCCAGTCTACAAAGGACATGCATAGAAGACACTTCTGTGTCCAAAGAGTCTGATGGAGTGGATCTTTGAAGAAAGCATGGGTTAGTGTGCCAAGATATGTAACTTAGGCACACATGCTGGGAAGCACGATGTTGTGGCGACATTTTATTTGTGCTCTAACAAATAAAACTTATCTGGGGATCAGAGGAGAGGCAGCCACTAGATTAGACATAGAGACCAGACAGTAGTGGCACACATACCCTTAATCCTATCACTCAGGAGGCAGAGATCCATTTGAATCTCTGTAAGTTCAAGGCCACACTGGGAACAGAGCCAGGCATGGTGACACACACCTTTAATCCCAGCACTTGAGATCTCATGTCTTTTCTTAGGAAAGACACATACCTTTAATCCCAGGAAATGATGGCAGGAAGCAGAAAGGTATATAATGCGTGAGGACCAGGATTGAGACGCTTTTAAGCAGTTCAACTGAGACCCTCAGGGGTGAGGATTCAGAGGCTGAGGATTTCCTAGTGGTAAGAATGTGGCTAGCTTCTTTTTGCATCTCTAATTTCTCAGTTTTCACCCCAATTTCTGGTTCTAGGTTTCTTATTAATAATAGGACTATTTAGCATTTCGTCTTACATAATGTAGCTCATGACTGTGCAATATTCCAGAATGTTAAGTGCAGTAGGTACACCTGGAAACAGTGGAAGGCTCAGGCAATGTGAGAGGTTTAATGAACATTGCTCTAAAAATTAAATAATGATAAAAACTATGTATTACTAAAAGTAGGCAATAAACTGATGGCAGCATGAGCAAACACTTATAATACTGCTTAATTAGTGGTTCTATTCACTGCTACAGTACTGCTTGTTTTTTTGTTTGTTTGTTTGTTTGTTTTTTGTTTTGGTTTTTTTGTTTTGTTTTTTCTTCTTTTTTAGTGAATGCTATAGTAGTGTCAAAATGACCCTTCTGTAGTGGTCTTAATTTCTGCCAGGGCTCTGCAGTGGATGTGTTCATTCCAGAGCCTTGGGTGAGGAATCTGCACACTTCAAGAGGAGCCATCAAACCACGAATATTCCATAGGAATGTTCAACCTGAATAGCAATTCAGTGGATTTATCATTTTCTAAAACAAAAATTAAAGAAACATGATAACAAAATAAATCGGCATTGCACTTTCACACAGCATTTTCCATTTAGCTGTGTCTCCCACAAGCCCTTTTGGTAGAGCCTGTTTTGAACCCCATGTGCCATGATGGCTTCCATAATTCTCCTCTTCAAGCCTCTCTCTCAACACTTCATCTGCTGAATGTAGGAAAAAACAAATCTCTTTTACAGTGAAAGTTCTCTGGAAGAACCTTCCCCAGGTGTTTCAATAGTTTTATATCCATCATTGTTCCTACACATCTCTTCTAGCCTGATAGCTCATTTCATCTTGATAGTGAAATAATAACAGACAACACAACGAACTCTTATTCAAGCATCTCACATTTTGATTCCTTTGTTTCCCCGAAGCTCCACTTCTGTCTCCTCTTACCACACTGAGAGATCATTCTTTGTCCCGTACTTCCCGTTTGGGGTACCTTCTTCAATATTTCAAAAACTCTTCAAATGTTCCAATATATTGCTTACAGTGAATACATCCAGCAGCTATGACCACCTGCTGCAAAGTGTTCGACACATACTAAACACAACTATTTAGCCATACACAATCTAGCTGCAAACCACATTTTCACACCTTTAAATGATTTCTGCCTCCTTTTTTCTTTTTGATTTTATGATTGTTACATTTTCACTTTGGCCAATAGTTAATGTGACTGGACATTTCCAGTTCAATGAACCCATGATGAATGAGTGAATGACTGGTACATCTCAGTGCCTTGGGCTAAAAGTTAGTTGGTTGGGCCCAAATACACTTAAAGTTTATGAGAAGGTGTATCATTTCCACACCTTGTCCCCTAAAGCACCGATCTTTTGAACTTTCCGTCCTGAGTTTTCTGTCCTGTAAAAATACTTCAAGCCAGCTTTGGAGGGGGAGCAAGCTCTTGCATGGAAAGAAACAGCACACAACCTGTTTATGTCTGTACACAATGTAAATTGAAACCACAATATTCTTTGTTTTTCAGGAGGCTATGGTGGATCTTTTGTGTGCTGCTGCCCTACCCTTTGAAGAAAAGACAATCTAATCAGCAAAGCTGTGTGTACACACAAAATCAATGTAGACAGTAACCGTTGACTATATCATTGCACCCTTTAGTATATAACTGTAAAGAATCTGAAGCTTTCCCAGGCATGGTTTGACCTGTAAGCAACAGACTCTTACTCAATTCATGACTTGCTCTAGTTACTTTCAAGCTATCAGAGTGAGGGTAAGCAGCTGTCTGCCATCTCGATATGCTATTAGCACATTTTTACAACTCTTTCTTGCCTTCTGTCCTCTCTGTCATGTGAAAATGTTTCCCTATACAAATACTCCATAGATATGGAACATCAGCTATCACTGGATTGAAAGGAAAACCCATGAGGCTCTCGAGTAACACACCAGCTTTCTAATCTTCAATAGGCTTAGGAGAGAACATACTGAAAGGAAAAATGCTGTTTCTGCTCACATCTTCTCTAGCTCGCGCCTCGATCACCAGAGCACAAACATGGCCACATCGTTCCTAACAGTGCAGATCTTGCAAAGTCTGCAGAGGGGTGTCTTTTTCCTTCCTGACTCCATTGTCTCAGCACACTGCTTCAGCAGGAACTTTAGTCCTCACTGCCCTGTCTGAGTTCTCCTCCTTCTCACATATCCTGAAATGGAGGAAACTCGCCAGTCCATAGAAACTCCATTTAACCCAGGTTGTCTTTCATCTATTTTCCAATTCCAGCTTCAGTGATAAGATTGTATTTTCCCTCTCCTTAGGGATATTCCAATTTAATGAGTTATTTTTATAGAGGGAAATTATACCCTTATTTTAGTAAAACATTTTTCAAATTGTATTTAGCTCTGTATGGAAAAATTAAGCCAGTAATATGACATTTAGAGTTTATTTTCTATTTAAAATACCTCTTAATTTCTATTTAATGGGAATAAAATGGTTAAAATGTAGAGTTCTGAGATATTGCTGAGTTGATAAAAGCCTTGATTACCAGCAAATGATAAAATGATGAATAAGAAACAAAAATTAGCAACCACAATTCCTGCAAAGGTATTACACCAGGTAAATTACAGATATCTGTTACCATACATAGTATCTGCCTTTGTATTTATTTCTGAGTAATATAAGGGCAGATAATTGCAGGTAGGGGCATAGGAGAGTAAGATAGTGAGACGGGACAGGGAAAGGGTCTGGAGAAAACAGAGTGAGTGTTTGGTGAGGAAATAGTTAGAAGTGCAACTGTTTTTTCCCAGTGCTGGAAGCATTCAAGCCAAGATAGCAAAAGTTGACTGAATTAAGACTGTGTGTGCCCTTTGCTGGCCTGGGGATAGCTGGTTCCACCCCTTGCTGGACAGTGTAACAAGAGAGCTGGCTTGACCCTCATGGGAAAGCTGCTCCCCAAGCACTCAGGAGACATGGCCCTCCTTACCAGGAACTGAGGAGAGCTGACCCTGATGCCATATGTGTAGAGAGCTGGCTCGACTCTCACCAGAGTGGGGGAACCCTTGAAGCCTGGATTAATCAGCTCAACTACCACCAGGCCCACAGCCATGTCTATGGCTGGCCCATCGTAACATCTACCCCATATAGGACCCACTGAAGCTGGTGGGGTGAAGGGACTAGTCCTGTGGGATGATAACCACAGGATCTCGATGACTTGGCTGGCCACAGGATATTGGAGAGGAGTTTCAGTGAGGATCCAGTAATGATAGTGTACCAGAAACTAGAGACCTTGAACCAGACCAATGACTCATTGCAATGAATCTTTGTTGGACAATGAAGTTGATTGGACAAAAGGGTATACTGTGTGACACACCTAGGCTTCCAGTTCCACCAGGATGAATGAAGAGGTGTTGGAGAGGTGGGAAGGAGTTAAAAAATGATTGCATATTTTAACCAGATTTCACGAGAAGACAGAAACTTATTTGACCACGGAATAAAGAAAATTATCTTTGGTGCACAAGTAAAATGATGAATAAGAAACAAAAATTAGTAACCACACAGTCCTGCCAAAAGCAATAACCCAAAAGCAAAGCCCATCAGCAAATCACACAAAGTCCAAGCCCTGGAACAGCTACCCTGGACCATGACATGACAATAACCATTGGCTTCACCAACCAGTTTTTCACATGCTTCTGGTTGAAGGGGGCTCTGAGGTCAAAGTTAAATTCACATGGCCTATTACTTAGCAGTTTGCTGGCATTGAGTACTTCCTCCCCTACCCCCCAATATGATGCTTACATCATAGAAAATCTTTGGGTCCTTTAACTTCATTGTGGTATGAATAATATGTCTAGGTAACACAAATATATTTTATTAGAGAATGGTAAAACTATAATTTTAAATTCACTGAAAATCTTCTGCTCAGGAGGTAGAGAAGCTAAATACTTAGTAAAGGTCCTGTTTTCACCAGGCGGTGGTGGCGCACGCCTTTAATCCCAGCACTCGGGAGGCAGCCTGGGCTATCAAGTGAATTCCAGGAAAGGCGCAAAGCTACACAAAGAAACCCTGTCTCGAAACACACACAAAAAAAAAAAAAAAAAAAAAAAGGAAAAAGGTCCTGTTTTCTTGTGTCACACAAATGTTATTACTAAGGAATCTGCTAAGAAGTGTGCACTCACACTCCCATAAACATAGTAGAATTTAGCATGTTATAGTAAGATATTTAAGAAGAAATGAAAGCAATCACAGTATTGTTATATTATATTTTATACCCAAATTTAATTCATGTCAAATAGTAACGGCTATGGAAGATATTTTTAGAATTGTACAGTTATCTAGGAGTCTGCAGTGGTCTGGGAAAATGGCAAATTCAGATTTCTAGGTAATTTTATTCTAAGCATGCCGTTAAACAAAGGAAATCACTTCAGCAATTTTGGCGTTGTCATCTTTTGTCTTCATGTTGTTTTTTTCACTGCCCCATACATCAGTGCTCTGTAGGCTGTATGCATCAGCTGAAGCTCACAATATACTATGCTATTTACAGACCTGCAGCAGTCAACATCTGTGGAAAGGTTTCAGAAATTGATTTAAAGTCTACAACATAAGCATATCCAATCCTAAGAGTACACAAGGCCATATATCTTCCTGAGGAGACTGACACATGGTCCCTTCTCTGACTGGTGATAATGCATTCCTGCCAAACCCAGATGTAGTTTCAAATCCAGGGAGATGCAGTCCAGTGATGGATAGGTCTAACCCAGTTGTGCACACATTTGTGTTTGGAAAAGCTACAGTGTGGTACTGACACTACCTTCTTTTTTACTTTCTCTACCATGTTTCATCAGGTGTTATCAAGATGTCATGATGTCCTCCCAAGTTGACAGGCATATGATCAGATTTAATGGCATATAAAGATGTCAGACTGCCTTCTGAAGCAAAATTTCAGCACTAGAAATGTTAACAATTAATTGGACTTCCCTGGCAACCCCACTACAAATGAAATTAAATGGTGGAACTCTTTCATTAGAAGGATCTGGCAAAATACCTGCAATAGAGTGAAAGCTTTTCTAAATTAAAAATGGCAAATGATTTTCTTTCTGTGTGCCTTTACCTCGTGGGTCTTAGCTTTTATGATGTTTTTCTCTCCTGAGAGGTGGTGAGCTCAGGGACAGGTCTATATCCTCTTTTTTTTCTACAGTTCCTAATAACTCCCCAGCATAAAATAAGGCATTTGATATGCTAAATCCAACTGTATGTTCAGATATGAGCATACTGTGAGCTTTGGAATTAAATATGAATCAAAGCCATGTCATCTATTAAAAGAAATACTCTTATGAATCAAATTGCCTTCTTACAGACCCCAATTCATTTACTGAAATGCTGACTTCCCGTAATTCTGAATGCGATCTTTCTTGCAGATAATATCTTTATAATTTGCAGCCATCAAGTAAAATGGTAAGTTAAAATGCAGCCAATAAAGTAGTCCTTAATTCATGATGAATGGTGTCCTTATAAAAAAGGGAATTTGGACACAGAGAACACTGTCACAAAGGCAGAAACAAATATCATAAGGATTCATGCAAGAAAAGGAATGTTGAAGACCATCAAGAAACTATACACAGCTAGAAGGAGTTGGGAAGAGAGACTTGTTCCAGGCTCTCAGAAGGAAGCAAGAGCCCAGCACCTTAGCCTCAGACTTTCACCTTCAAGAACCATGAGCAAATCAATTTCTGTAGCTTAAGCCATCCCATTTGTCATACTTTGGTTATAACAGTCACGGAAAAATAATATAGTAACTTATACCAAGTCATTTCAATGTCCTGAGGCTGGCTTTAAGATAGAAATAATATGTCAACCTTGTATCTGCAACACATGAATGCTCAACAAATGGTGGAGTTGAAAATGGCAAGAGAAAAAGTGATGTGTGCAGCACGTATTTATTCAGGACCTTACATGCACAGCGCCCTGCTCTAGATTCTAGAGAGAGAGGTGTTCACAGTGGAGCCCATGAAGCTGATTCTACAGGGAGCAACAGAATGGAGGAATGAATAAACACTACAGCATGCTAAATGATGGGAAAGAAAGAACAACAATAGACAGAGAAGCAGAATATGAAGGAGTTGAAAGGATGTATTTTATATAGGATTTCTAGCATAAATTGCGTCTAGGAAAAAAGACTAAAAGACTAAAAGAGAAGTCTCAAGTTTGATGTTCTAATGTGACACTGAGATTGATTGTCCTTTGCAATAAGATTTATTAGAAGAGTTGCAAGGCCCATAGATTAATAATAGACAGATTGCTGTGTGGTGGAGGCGCTGAGGGCTGTTCAGGCAGAGTGGGGAGCACTGCTTATAAGTTTCAGAGGTAGGGGATTCCATGTTTCATGATTGGGATGAGTAGCCAATAATAGATGTTTGCAGTCTGGCTGTCTCTGAATCAGCTTTGAGGGAGGGCGGGAAGAACCTAGAAAAACAAGTCACTTTAGTTCTTGAAATGAAACTACTGCATTTTCTGGAATAGTCACAGTCAAATCAAAATGGAGGAGCTTCCCAAATCAGCATGGCACTGGATAACATAAACTACAACATAAAGGGACCAGCCACAGAGGTACTTGAAGAAAATAATTTTATAATAAGAGAACAGCAAATTCAAAGACCCGGAAGGTGGAATATTCCTTGCCTATTATATTGACAGGAAGGAGGGGAGCATTGATGGGCAAAACTATGAAGAGGAGCAATAAAATGACATCAGAAATAGAGGCAGAGAGACTTCAGGAACCAATGTAGGTGGAAGTGGTCTTAGAGCCATGGGGGAGAGGGGCTGCCTGTTGACAACAGCAAGGTGAGGGGTAGAGGTCTGTCACAGTCTCACTTAGTCTTTGAATGGGATCATACAGAATGGCATTCAGTCATTCCCAGGAAGGAAAAGGCAGAGGCATGAAGACCATGTACTAGTTCATCCCATCAGCCAATTTGTGCAATAGGGGTTTGGACCAGGCTGTGCAGATGATGAGAAATGGTCAGATTCTGGCTGTATTTTGAAGGTAAATCTAACAGTGTTTACTTCAGGGATGTATGTGGAGTGAGAAATAAAGAGAAGTCAGAAAGACTTCTATTGGGCAAGTGGATTCAATGAAAAAGAAGAATCCAGGGAAGAAGGCCTTTTGGGAGTCAGGATAGGATGCCCTGAGTTTTGTGTGTTCATAAGCAGATTCTGATAGCATAGGAACCAAAGGATATGCAGGGTGGGCAGTGGGATGAGACTGAGAAACTTAGAAACTGTGTCCTGGGAAGGACCAATACATTTGGGGATTGATTGTGTTAGATCTTAAAGTTGAGAAAACGTGTGAGATCACTATGGGAATGAGGCAAAATGCTGACATTTTCAGTATGTGCTTGTGACATTCCCAGCCACTGTTCAAATGCTTTATATACATGACCGCATTAATCCTCTTAACTAACTCCATGGGGAATCAATTGTTCACATTTTTCATTCCCCCCTGAAGTTTAGACTTTGCCCATTGCAGAAAGGAGGCTGTTTCCCATCAGTGTAAGTGTTAGTGGCCACGACTAACAGTCGATGTTTTCAGAATTCACTTTGCAGTTCCCTTGAGATTCCCAGTTTCACAATGCAGAAAATTCTGGTAAAAAAAAAATGTGGACCATGATAAGTCTTGCCTGGGAAGACACTAGGTTTTCTACAAGAACAACAACAGAAATGGCTTGGAATGGATGGAAATGTGACTTGGAAATCGGGCATACTACACGCCTAGAGCAGGATTTGTCACACATTCTTAGAAAGAGCATGTTTAAACAGGGCCTGCAACTTGGAGAATCCAAGGCATCTTCTGAGGAAGAGGAGGATGATTTTATATATTGAACTCTTTACCCATTAATTGGAAATGGTTATTCCTAATGCTATGCTTATTCTTACTCGGATCAACAAGGTTCCAAAGTAACATAGAAGAACAAAACCAACTCTGTGATCTAAATTCTGTGAGAAACATCGAATGGCTGGTAAGAAGCAGGCACTCAGTAAAAGCCAGGTCTTTCATCCAAGTCCTTGATACAAACTTTCTTACACTCAGTTCTCCAACTCATCCTGCAGCCCAGGTCCTCTTGGCACCCATGTGTAACTTTGTTATTCTGTGGTGTATTACATTAAGTTTAGTCTTAGCCACCAGGCAAATGTCCATCAAGGTGAGTTACTCTGTACAAAAGTCTTCATTCTGTAAGCTTCAATGACTACAAAATAATAATATATAACTGACCCCCCCCCAAAAAAATGAACATATACTCTGAGCTTCTAGGCATGACAAAAACAAACTTAACCTGTGTTTCAGCTTCATTAAGAATAACTTTACTTGGTTATTAAATGCCTTATGTCTTTAAATGAAAATTCCCAGGCTATTGAATACAGTCTTATTCATGGTATATCCCATGGCATTTTCTTCCCAATGTTCTGTACTAAATGAAAGTATCTTCTTTTTCAAAATAAATTCTCTTTTGTCCCTTTATGACAAATTACTACTCTAATTAATGATGGATTGTTTCTTCCCTAAAATCTTATGATAGGAACTGCTCAGCCATTGCAATACTGAGATCCTCATGTCAATGAAGCATACTATCTAACTAAACTGCTGATTCCTTTAAGTACAGGGCCAGGTGATGATCATACTTTCTCACCGGGGCACCTAGGATATAGCCTTCAGCAAGGGGGTCAATGGCAACCTATTTCATGCATATATTACTGATTGTCATACCGTCTTCCAGGGAGCATACATAATCTATGCTTTAGCAACAAGTTGCATGCTGATCATTTTCTCATAACCTCTGAGTGAAGTAATGTGTACATGATCTAAGTTATCTAAGCACTTAAGAGCAATGCTGCCAGTATTTCTGGAGCAGATATTCACTTCGAAGAATTTCTGATTTTAAAAATTTTATAAAACCAGCTAAATATCTGCTAACAAAGAATAAGGTGTATTGGCTATCATTAAATACCCCATAACAGGTAACTCCAAAGCAATTAATACTGTGAGAATGTGCTCATTACACAGCAATGAGTGACAAGGTGTGGACCAACCTCGCAGATGTCAAAAGTTAACAAGTTTTCACTATGTCATCCTTAGCATTTACGGCATCTCTAGCCGCTTCCAGGATCCTACAGGCTGTGCATGCGCTGTTAGTATTTAGGCAAAATGCTTAGACAGCCCAGGTCTTAGGGCCTTATGTAATCTATTCATGTGAGCTGTAAGGCTACATAAGCCCCTGTATGCATGTGCTGAGCTTCCTTCAAAAGAAGACACCACCCAGCACTTTCTCATTCTCTGCTACCTCCCTTTCAGAAGCTGCCTGCAGGAATGCTCCCTCTCTTCACACCTTCTTAATCAACTCATATATATATATATATATATATATATATATATATATATATATATATTTATTTTATTTTACAATACCATTCAGTTCTACATATCAGCCACGGATTCCCTTGTTCTCCCCCCTCCTGCCCCATCCCTTCCCCCCAGCCCACACCCCATTCCCACCTCCTCCAGGGCAAAGCCTCCCCCTGAGGACTGAGATCAACCTGGTAGACTCAGTCCAGGCAGGTCCAGTCCCCTCCTCCCAGACTGAGCCAAGAGTCCCTGCATAAGGCCCAGGTTTCAAACAGCCAACTCATGCAACGAGCCCAGCACCTGGTTGTGGGAGCCCATTCTCGGGTCCTCATAGAGGATGATTGGGACCACTGGCCTGAGTGCAGGTGTCTGAGATGGTCTGCACTTGGCTGTGCTGGGGAAGGAGGTCTTTTGCTCCACCCCTTGGCATCTCTATAAAAACCCTGGGGCAGAGACAGTCGGGGCCCATTGGAATAGATTCCAGGCCCTCTCAAGGCTATCCTTTATTTTCTATCTGTTTATCTCCACGATTCTCCACTATAAATCCTTCTATCTAAAGGTGGAGCTCCGGGAGTCTAATTAGCGAGAAAGAGGACAGTTTATATGAACGAGAATTGTTGAAACCAAGGTTGGATAAAGCACAGGGACAAATAGCCAAACGAATGGAAACACATGAACAATGAACCAAAGGCTGAGGGGCCCCCAACTGGATCAGGCCCTCTGAATAGGTGAGACAGTTGATTGGCTTGATCTGTTTGGGAGGCATCTAGGCAGTGGTACCAGTGGGGTATTTATCCACCACCCCCACAATTCTCCAGAGTTTTCATGAGTGGGAGCAGCAGGAAATATTAGATAGAAGGATTTATAGTGGAGAATCTTAATCAACTCTTAATGTGGGCTTTCTTGTATCTTCCCGCTGTTGAGCAACACCCATGTCTACCTACTTGCTCTGATATATTCTTTCAGAACTTTGCTGTTCAGCCCTTCTTTCTAGTCAAAGCATTTAGTTCCCCACCCCCCTAGACTCTTCTGGTTTCCATACATCTGTGGTCCACTTCAACCATTCCCTGAATACACCTCCCTTTTTATCACCAGCTGTCAAACATTTTCTAGGGCCCTGCCCATTGGCTTCTACCTGTAGGTCTCTTGCTAGTCCTATGACAAACCTACTTATCCTGAAAAGGCACTTCCTAAAACAGTCCCTTCTTTCCCCATGTTCCCGTGCTACGTTCTCCCATCCCCTGTGTGCATACCACCCATGTTTTTATTATTCTTTCTTAAAGTCAATATGTACATTATTCAAATTAAGTTGAAACTGGACTTCAAAACTGTGTGAGTCACACTGAGATTTCTCCAAGTGAAAAAGCATGAGGACCTGTTAACACTCCAGGAGCCTTTTAATTCCATTCAACTCTAGATAAATGTTGTGGCTTTGATCTTTCGGTAAGTGAGTTTTAAGAAAACATTCATTGGAAACCATCTCTTAATATATCGATTTAGGCCTGAATCTGTTCTAGGAACCCATATATATATATCACTTACAGTAATTAAGCATAAATATCAATCATTAACAATCCACCAATGCATGCAGAACATCTTTTAATTAATTAGGAAGGTGAGGCTACCCCTACTGGCCAAGTGAACTGCTGTCAAAGGCATACACCAGTGCTCTTGTTTGCAGAACCCTTGCCCACTAATAGGAAATGTGCTGTACCCAGCCACAACAATGCACTGCATTCTGCCTCTTATCTACATCCTCACACTCCTCCTTTTCAGAAGTTCGCATCACACTATAATCTAAAGCATGCTATATTAATATGACATGGAAAATATGCCCAACGCAACACTACATATCTGTGTGACCCAATAATCAAAGTGGGGGAAGGGACCATAGACAAAGAAAATTCTGGGGCTATAACAACACATACATTAACTTCTTAATAGATTATTACGTTGTGTTTAATAGAATGTTATTATGCATTTTAATAACATTCTGCATCTGGTAAATTGTCTTACTTTCAGTTATAGGTTGATATCAAAAGAACCTCTTTTCTGGTATTAGAGATAATGTATTAGTCAATATACTGTGTCCTCAGGGGGCTGCCATCCACACACACAGCACAGAAGGCTTTCACAAGCCGCTACTGGTCTTGATCTGGCCAGTGGTAACACTGGGATCCATATGATGTCCACATGCACAGAAATACTCTGAGAATGTTTCTCACCCAATATTCTTTTGGAATCAAATATGTTAAATTTCAGATATTAATATTACAGTTGATAAGTATAATATTGCCCCCCCCCCTTTCACAAAAGTAGGAATAAGGTAGAAGAACAAAATGTCACTATGGAGGGAGAAGATTGTTACTGGAGACGTTTTAAAATTCAGTGACTCTTAAGCATAGGCCAGCCAGGAAAATTGTTCAAGTCAGAGTGCAAAGACATCACTGCTTCAATTAAGCAGAAGATGCACTTCACATTTTGATTTGTGAGATCCCTCTCCCACAATTAAAGTAATGAATCTATTCAAAAAGAAAGTTCTCCTTATTGCATATTTTTCCCTGCTTGTAAAATGCCCAATAAAGAGCTTTACAGATTTCCCAAAAATTTCCCTTTATACCACATTGTGAGAGATAATTTTGAAGGCAGCATTTATATACTTAGAGTTGAATATTCCACTCTAGGACCAACACCCATTAACTCTAGAATTAAGTAAGTCATTTTCTTCACACCTCTGGTGGCCAAGTTAAAAGACAAAAAGGCAAACAGCAATGAATGAAGACTCTGGGGTCCTTTCATTAAATTCAAGTTGACTGGGGTCCTCATGGAGAGGCCTTACTTCATTCCCACACATTTTCTGACCTATTTTGTCTGCCTTTTCTCAGAAGGATTTTACTTGCTCCACTGTGGACCAGGCAGTAAACTAATTATCTTGTTCAAATCCCTTTGTAACGCCCCTAATCCTATTAGTTAAAAGAATGGCTGAATGCTGATTACAAACTTTTTTTTTTTTTTTTCGTTTGAAGAAAAAGAAAGTCCAGTGGTTTGGTCCTGGGGAGACTGAAGCCAGTTCACTGGATTGAAAGCTAAGAAAGGCAATCCAGTTGTCCAGACTTTTAGGCCACCTAACAGAAGACAGCCTCGTATTCGTTTTTCCATTCACTTATTTCATTCCATTCTCTATAGTGGAATCACAAACATCTCTCTCTCTCTCTCTCTCTCTCTCTCTCTCTCTCTCTCTCTCTCTCTCTCTCTCTCCCTCTCTCTCTCACTGCATTACTTTTAGCTCCCATTCATATCAGTCAGAACATCCTGTAAAAGCAAAAGCCAGGTTCTAAAGACTCCCACGCACAGTAGAGGTTGGTGAACCCTGGCCTCTACTAGGAGTCCCACTTCACTTTCCTCTTTTCATCAGGAGCATTTTCATAGGAGGGTGACGGTGACGACATCCCAAGAAGTCAAAGAAACCCCATGAAGACTAGGAAATGAACAAATATTACTACAGACCACTTCCAACCCTTCCAGTCTTAACTTCTTTTCTTCAAAGAACTCTCACAAGTCTTGTGAAAGAATCCCCCCACCTCTCTCCCTCTCCCTCTGTGGAAGAAGCCAAGACCATTGCCCCCTGCTGTCTACTACTGAGAGAACTTTAATCACTTTTTCTTTTGTTGTTCCCACTAGGGAAGGAGCCAGAATGTGGCTACAGGTCTGCAGTCAGAGCTGAAGCTGAAGAGCATGGAATTTATCTGACTTCCATAAACTATGTGCTATGATTTCCAGTCCTGCTTCTACACAAGCTGCTGCTCCAGGGACAGTTGCTTCACATAGAAGAAACACTTTTTTGTTTTAAACAAAGACTCAAGATGCTACCTCCCAGTATCTGCCTACCCTCTCTTCCCACCTACAAAGACTGTCTCTATTTTTGTCATATGAAGTCAACCTTTTTACACTAAGACAAGTGTCTCATTTTTCACTGTTTATTTCTTGAAAAGAATATATGTTTTGGAGGAAAAACATTTTCTTTATTTCTAAGACCTGAAAAAACTGGTGCAGATAACAATTAAGTACAACTATTTTACAAAGAATATAAGGTTTGTAGTGTAACTACATTCAAGGGCTGGGTGCTTATTCTCTGACCAACTCTTTGCTTTAGTAACTAATAATCTACTGAAAACATAGACTGCTACCTCTTGGACAGCTGATACACAAGGAAGTCAGTAGACATAATTGTGTGTATGTCTATGGTTTGAGTATGCATGTAAATGGCTTTGGGGAATGAAAAAAATGCCTTACTTCCCAGATACAGGGATTTATGGGCTCAAGCAATGTATGGTATATATTTTAGTAATAATAAAGATATAATGAGTATGTATACACTTGGCAGTGGTGGTCATGAGGAAGTACTGAGAAAGCTTACGGTATTTGCATAGTATACCATTTGATGGGGGAAAAGATGCTAGGTACTTCAATAAGTGAGTAGACAGAACAGAATACACAAATAAAATGGTAAATTGCTTTTGTTGACAGAAATCCACAGAGACCCAGGCTGAGAGAAGTGCTATAGACAGTTCTGTTTTACTGTCACCAAAGAAAAATACTCTATGTTTGTTACTTAAAATATACTACCTATGCAGGGGGCAGACATTTTATCCCTGACTCTACATCAGAAAGAAAGGCTGCCTTGGAGGCCACAACATGAAAAGGGTAGGTAGCAAGACCCTCATATATATGACAGTCACAGCAGTGCCTTGGATCAACTCTCTGGAAAGCCAAAGGCATAGAGCAAGACATTCCTCTGAAATAGAAATTTCACATTTGTGCATGTGATTCTCCAAAGAGCTAGGCTTGCATATACAAATCTCAACATCCAAGTAAATGCAAACAGGAAATATACACACAAAACAGAAAGCACTATGAAAAAATGTACTGATATTAATGCAATACTAACAGTAATTCCTACTTTGTCCTTGTCTTCATAGTCTGTGTATGATATGGAACATCACAGGTACAGGTAAAACTAAGGGCATGGTGACATGCTAAGAAAGAATTGTTGAAATTAGGGAACTACTCCCACTGGGAGAATGACTTAAAAGTGATATTTAATTGCTTTCTTTCCAGTCCTAAAAACAAACATCCCCATGAACCTTTCTACAAGCAGCATATGCTAGAAAATAACCCGAGTTCATGAAGGAGCTTCAGAAGAGAGTAAAAGTCAAGTTAAACACCCCTCCATGTCAGTCAGGACCTGACAGCTCATAACAAAATCACAGAAATGACCGTGTTTCCTTAAGACACAAAGCCCACAAAACATGGATGAAAAGTGACTCTCATTCACGCACCAGCACCTCCTGGGCCCTAGCCCTGTCAATTCAGCAGCTGATGCCAAGTGCAACCACAGGGCTAAAGTGGAATCTGAGTGGGGTACAGGATGGATACCACTTTAGCATGTCAGCAATTTCCCACTTGAGGTTAATGCTTCGCAAAAGCATTTCTGTAAGTAGAGCTGAATCTAAGTAGTAAGGATGTAGGGAGGCCAGACACCATATATGTGACCTGGAAGCAGAAAAAGCCCAAGCTGCATAATACTGTAGTTTCTCTTTGCGCCGCTTAGGGGCGCTCAAAGGCCAGAAATGGTCATCTGAGTCTAATTCAAAAGATTTTCAGTGTGAGAACTACACACGTATAGTAAACAAACTTCAACATAATTACCTAATGAGTATCGTCTTTCTCGTGTGAGCACAGTTAACACTTCTGAGGTAACAATAAAAACAACAAAATCAAGACACATTTTAAGGAGAAGAAAAGCAATAGAATGGTGTCGACAAGACCTGGATAATATTTTCCTTTAGACAGGACAGAAACAGGTGGCAATCACAGAGGAAGTCAAGGAAAGGATTGTGTTGGTTTAATGATTAAAAATGAGTTCAAGCCAAGCGTTTCTCATTACAGAGCTTAAAAGAACAACCTTAACAGCCAAATGGGTTTAATTGATTTTTGGTTGGTTGTTTTTGTTTTGTTTTGTTTTCCATGCCTGTATGTGTTGTTGTTATCATTAACCCAGTTTCATTTTGATGATACAGAAAACGCTGGCTTTGCAGGGCTCTCCTGTGGAAGAGAAGTAGGTGAGGCTGTTGTTACTGCACGAATTATTGAGTAGAAGATGGAGGTGACTTTTCTTTATCTCACTAGTTACACCATTAATCCCTTCAAGTGATCAATGTCAGTTAGAACCATTAGAAATGAATGGAAACACGGTTAAAAGTGTTAAAGAACATATGATGAGAAATGGGATTATAACTATATTTGTATATGGTCTAAAATGTAAACCTTGAGGAATGATTGTGACAGAATAGAATTCTGTCACTCATAGAATTCTTCACTTTAAAATGAGGAAAGGAAGATGGATGGGGGGTAAAGATACTCATCATCAAGCCTGAGGACATTAGTTCAATCCCCAGGACACACATGGTAGTAGAAAGGAACTGATTCCCATAAAATGTCTTCAGAACTCCCCATACATTTGTTACACACACACACACACACACACACACACACAGAGAGAGAGAGAGAGAGAGAGAGAGAGAGAGAGAGAGAGAGAGAGAGAGAGAGAGAGTCAGCCAATACATGAGTTTTACATTATTTTTAAAGAGTGCAAACCCACACCTGTCCCCATGTGGCTTCATTATACCTGTTCAAAGATACTGGAAAGATTTGTAAAATCAAGACTTCTACAAGAAGACTGGTCTGCAATGTTATACTGATTTTTAGATACAAAAATGACATAATCCTAGGTGCCTCATGGAAGACAATTTTAAATCCCACTTATATGCTTCATCTGTGGAATCTATAGTGATGTATTTCCAACATAACAAATAACACACACACACACACACACACACACACACACACACACACACACAAGCCAGACAAAATGTTTTAGATCTCTGGAGGTGCAGATGTGTTGTATAAGAATGCACTGTCTCCTACAGATTTTAAAGCATGGTAGGATATATATATATTATGCTGCAATGGATGCAAAATACTCATTGAGATATTAGTGGGATAGTGAAAAAAACAAACCCACAAAGGTGAGAGCTAAGACTAAATGAAGGAGGTGGGGCTGGCAGAGCAGGGCTCTGAGAAACACAAGACCAGGCAAACAAATGGGAAGGGATTCATGTTTTCTAGTGGAAATTCTGTTGTGAATGCTCTTTTTCTTGTGGGCACCCTCTGTGGAGATGGTATTGTTCAGTGGGCTCCAGTAGGTCATCAGGAATGGAGACTTACAATGCATGCTGTGTCATTTTCTTTATAACCTGGATGTCCTTAGTGAATCTTTTTCCTGTGAGCATGTTTTTTTTTTTATTTATTTTATTTTTTATTTCAGCTAAGGATAGTACCACCATCACTGTTGACCTCACATATTTTCTGAAGATCCAATGAGATCAAAGAAAAGGACTTCTATGCCTAGGATGCTTCTAACACAATGTTGCAGAGTATCAGCCTAAATCACAGAGTGGAAGCCAGTCATGAAGGTTCTTGACACCACTACAAAATGTCAAGATTAAGGGGGTACTTAATAAGTTACCTACATATTGACTTTTTTAGGAAAAAACAGAATATCCCCCAATAAGTTACCTACATATTGACTTTCTTAAGAAAAACTGGAATCTCTCCCAGGTAACTGTTCTGAACTTTAAATGCTAATATAAACAAGTACTTATTAAATTAATAACATTTATAATATAAATATAATATATAAATATGTATAAACATATATTATAAATAATAATATATACAAGAACAGTATTATCCACTCAATTTTCCTCATTATTAGTAAACATGTCATCTAGCAAATCTGCATCCACGGATTTTCAGTTTCATTTCCTGTCCTTTGGACTCCACTCCCGTTTCTTAGGTTATGATGCAAGGTCTTCCCTCTTGCCTTTACATCTTCAATAAATATCTAAACATAAAGCAGCTGCATTTATCTGTCCCTTGCAATTTTAGTTCATTGCCCACATAGAAATGATGCCTCTTGTCAAATACCAGACTCTTCTATTAACACTATATTACACAGTAAAATTTTCCAGATCATTGCTCATCAGATAATGATCTGCCAAATCAAGTGAAATATGATTATTTTCAAAACTAGTTTTCTCCCACTTGCTTCCTTATATCATCCTCTCTGTTTCCTAAAGAATTTGATTTCCTGGATTCAACATCCTTTTCTCTACTACCTCTGTTCTGCAGATTCTTCAGGTCTTCCATTCTAGCCTGCTCTCTACCCACTGAGGATTTATCAATGCTGTGTTCATCTGCTAACAGTCCAAGTGGGATCTTCTCCTTCCTTTGTCCCTGCATTCCAGGCTGGGCCTCTAAAACCTATTACAGGTCAGGCCACCATGGGTTACCCAAAATGGGACCACCTCTGTCCCTGAGGACTCAATAGAGAAGGCAGCGACATTCTTGTCATAGTAAAGAAAGCATTTACCAAAAATACTCGTTGACACATTAGTGGGATAGAGGGAAGTATTAAAGATGATGGCAAAGACCAAATGGAGAGACATGGATGGAACAAGAAGACCCTGAGAAATATATGGTCAGGCAAAGTAACGGGTAGGAAACAGAGGGACAAGTAAGTGTTGGGTACAGATAGAGAATGCAAGCAGTCCCACAAAGCTAGTAATAAAGCCAACCTCTAGTCTTCACCAATTGCTACATCAAGAGTGCAGTTTAATATTGTTATTAGCTTTGGCAGAATTTGTGAAAAATGATTATTAAATATTAAGAAAAGCTCACAGTTGTAAAACTTCATTATATAGCATGCTGTCAACTGGTTGGTATATTTGAATCTATGAAAAGTTCTATGATATTTTAAATCTTTTTAACATCTAGTTTTTATTTTCTCAAGTTTATTTATAACTTTGCTAGGATTATATTCCAGAATTCCACAGGTAATGTGACTCGTGAGTGTTTGAATCCAGCAGGAGTGTCTGTCAGAAAACAACGAGACTGTCATATTCACAAAGCTAAGGAGGCATGAGATTGAGAAGCAGGTAAGAGTGTCTCAGGGTATTTTGGAACTCTGTTTATTCAATTTAACATCCCTGAAAAGTGACAGAAGTCAGTGGAAAATGTTTCCTAAAACATATTAGATTCATGCATCTTGCTTCTATGCCAGCTCAGACAAACTTGACAATCAACAAATGGCTTCACTTGTCCATTTAACTTAGTAAATCTAGGAAGAAATACAAAATATTACCTCTACCTGAACAGCCATTTTTTAAACACAAACCGATACAGAAAGATTGATATTGCCTGGTAGACTTCTGACATTGCAAGCAGCATTTTGTCAGCCACATGACTTGCCAATGCATTCTGTTAAGAAAGGACATGCAATGCAGGTACTAAAAACTCAAATGCTTGACGAATGAACCCATATCCATTACTCGTTAGTAATATACAGAAATACCACAATTAAGACGTTCCTTAATTGATAATTTAATATGCAACATTTATATTTATATTTTAAGTTATAACGTTACTATGTCATTAGTGCATTAGAGAGTCACAATGTCAGTTTGTAAGTGTTGGGACTCTCCTGCAGGTCACATCTAGCAAGTGTTAATTCTGCCTCTTATCCCTCTATAATCCTAAGAGCACTTTTATTTTTCACCTTGAAATATAATTTCACTTCTAAATGAACAATAAATATATACATGTTAAACATTTTATTTCTGAAATTCTCACTTTGTCAGAATTAAATAATCAATAATAGACTTTCTATATAGGTGAATTAATGTTGTAATTTAGTCAAGAAAGTTGCTAAAGAGGAGACAATGGGCAATTGTTGTATAGTCACTAAGATGTTCATTATTGCCTTTGCTCGGAGTCCGTTTATTCTGATCTTTAAATACCTTCATGACATTCCAATTAAGTATTTTGTTTTCAAAAACATTAATGAAATAAGGACCTGTGTTAAGACAGTGTCAATATGTCCCCTTGTATCTGTGGGTTTGTTCAATGTGTACTCTAAAATCTAGCTGTAGGATATTGTCAGTCAGGTATATGAGATCAAACACAGAAGGAACAAGTTGCAAAGCAGATAGAGGAATGACCTGTTAGAAAGTTTAAAGTTAGGTAAAAGGAGTCAAAATAATGGAGAGCAGGTTAAATACAAAAAGCCCTGCCAGGCCATACATTTCCAAGTAGTGGTTGGAATTAACAACTCTGAAATGAAAAGGAAATTCATAAACACACTAATATTCTGCATACCTACTCTCTCCACCATCCTAATACAAGTCTGGCCTGCTGGACTGAGAGTTTACCATGCTCCCTTTTTGCCACTATATCTGCTTAACACTGAAAACATGTTATTTCCCTATTGGCTCATTTCCATTAGAAAGTAAGCTTATTGGAGGCAGGAATCCAATCTGATCTGTCCACATCAATGATCCTGAATATAGAACAGTGCAGTACATGCAAGAAGAAAAAGAGATGTGCAGAACTAAAAAGAAAAAAAACATGTTAAACCTTATACATATAATTTGCAATCTAACAAAATAAACACTTTCATATCTGCAGGGAACAGTGGAGATTCTTGGATTGTCATATGAACACAGACCACACACAGGAATGGATGGTTAGGACTCATTATTTCTAATTTGAGATGTAAAAATGTCATCAATGTTGGCATTGCTCAACATTTTTCTTCACTGCATACGGCTTTCATTGCTTGCTATAAACAGCCATCTTCCCTACCAAATTCTTCCCATATGGTCTCTGAATCTACAATGATGAAGTCTCCTATAATTGGACTTGGGAAAGACAAACCCCCAACACTGAGGAAAGCACTGTATATCAAAATCCAAATCACTCCATGAAAGCATAAACCACAGTGATATTTGAAATAGTATCATGAAATTTTAAAAAAAGACATTTGAAGTTGCTATAATTTTTGGTTGCTTGAAATAGTCAAATATTGATAACTTTTATCTGGAACCAAGTAAAGCTTTTAAAATAATAACAGCATATTCCATTATCTTTCACTTCAACACTTAAGCATACATGATTTTTTGCACTGTTAAATATGCAAGCTATCCCAATTCATAAATTTAACTCCTGATCTTATTTTGATCACTTTGTTAAAATTCAAACAATGGAAGTGTTTTAAAGATTTTAAATATAGTATATCATCTAAAATTTATGCACAAATCTTCCAAGTTGTAATTTGTATAAGTTATATATTAATTTCATCCACCTCAATGAGATCTCAAATCAAAATATAGCATGTAGCAAAAATAAGACCAAAAAACAAGGGGGCGGGAAAGGAGTGTATAGAAAAAGTCTCTGAAATGAAACTAGATCCTTCTGACAAAGTGCCTGAGAAGTAAGAACTTTTTCTGATGGTGTCCTAGTCAGGTGTCAATGAGAAAACTCTGAACTGAATTCCAATCACTACGTTTTCTAGAAAAAAAAAAAAGCAGATGCAAACAAACAAACAAACAAAAAACAAAAAAAACAAACAAGAAACTAAAGCACAGGTTGCTAAATGATATTTTATGAACTCAAAGAAATACTATCAAGAGGAAAAGAAGGAAAGGCAAAACTTGAAAAACATTTCTCAGGAAGCTTAAAATGCTTGGTATTGTAACATTGGCATTGGTTGTGGTAGGTTTCAGTATTGAATCACAAGAATTATCACTGCCCACTGGAGACCCCTACCTCAACCTAGAGACGTTGTAATACCAAATTGATGTAAATTCTCTATTTGAGAGACTGGGAGAAGGAAATGTGGATGCTTCCCATAAAAAATTGTACATACTTGGAAATATATGATTGCAACTTATTTTAAATGACTTTATGAGAAAATCTGACACACACTTTTAAGGAAGCACAGCACTGAATCTACAGCCTTCCTCACTACGCCTTCCTTCGTATGTGTTGCTCCTTTTAATGCCAACAGGAAATCAACAGCAGAGGAGAGACATATGGTGCAGGGAGGGGCAGCAAGCATATCGTGAATCAGCTCGCTTCACTGTAGGCAGAAAATAAAATGTTTATATTTTTAAATGTTACTACAAAATGTTCCACTGGCGAAGGAGTAATTCTAAGCATTGTGTAAGGATCTTATTATTGTCACTTCTTAGCATACTTTAGATTGGCTAGTGTAGCTGATTCCTTGGAAAAAGAGAAAACCTGATGAATATTTCCTAGTGATGTAATTCTCCTGATTCTTCATCCAGTTTAGAGAACTAACAATTATTTCTGCTTTAATATCTGGGTTAAAATGTTGTTATTATTGACTAACCTTTCTTTTTACTCCATCTGCTTTTGTTCTCAGTACAACTTGCAGGAAAGTAAGAATGGAATTTAAGAAGGCTCAGGATGCCACAGCAAAAGAACATAAAGTGTGAGGCTTAACCAGAGGCATTTTGCTCTCAAGTTTCTAGAAGCTTGAACTCCAGGGTGTGGAAGCTATTGTAATCTGTTTTCATTGAGGGCTCGCAGCCCTGTGTCCTCGTGAAATGAAGAGAAAGTGGGCAGGAGAAAAACCTCTGCTGTCTGTGCTTAGGATGAAGAGATGACATAGCATCCACATTCCAGATCTCAGTATGGAACCCATAAGCTTGTGTTAGAATCTGACTGTTGCTTGTGATAGTAAATAATGAATCTTTTAAACACTGACATAACACTATTTTCACCAGTTTAACTTCCTTAACTGACTTTATCTTCAACATTAAACAAAGCTGTTCTGTTCCACTTGACTTGTCTCCATTCAGTGTAGTCATCTTCAATTATCCCTAGAAAACACACACACACACACACACACACACACACACACACAAAATTGTAAATATGTTTACCATACATCATATATATACATACATATATATATATATATATATATATATATATATATATAATACATTTGTGCTGAAGTTTACTTAGGACTCTAACTTTATACACCTCCATGTCAAGTGTAATTTTCAATTTTCACTTTTGGTGCTGGAGAGATAGCTCAGTGGTTAAGAGCTCATACTGCTCTTGTAGAGGACCCAAGTTTGTTTCCCAGCATCCACATAAGGCAGCCCATAGCCCCCTTTAACTCTAATGCCAAGGAGACTTGACATCATCTTTTGGATTCCATAGGCACCTTCACTCATGTGCAGATACAAAAGTGTTCATATGTATAATATAAAAATTTTAAAATATAATAAAAAGGAAATTTTTTTTAATATTTTGTGCATAAATTGGCTTCTGTACATGTTATTATATGATTATAATGTATGAAAAATATATTTAAAATCTCTAAACAGGTTTACACATAACAATTAGAGATTGTCTGTTTCTTAGAGAAGAACTATAAATAGGAATAATGAAGTGTGATAGTTATAAAATACAAAATAATAATTGCAATTTTAACATCCTTATTTTATAAGGATGTTCAATAACAATAGTTATTATATATGTTTAAAGCAATATAATTTAGCTTTTCTCACATTTCATAGATATTTGGTAATATTTTCTTATCTTACATTCAAGATATTTGAAATACATACTCAATATATATGCCCTAAAATGCTGAGCATATTTTTTGTGAAAGAAAGGAAGAAAATAGAGTTTTTAAAATCAGTTCATAATCATGAGAAAGGGTCTTCTTAATTTGTGATTTTCTGTATTTCTGAGATATAATTATTATCTACAACATCCTGCAAATTTATTTAAGATTACCCAAATGGAGAAAAGCTATTCACAATGGGAGACTCTGAGAAATCAGAAAGACAAAAGCACCCAGAGCCCACAAGTAATATTGCTAGAGCCTTCAGGACATGAGTTAACACCAGCAACTTTGTAGTCAAGAACAACAAGTAAAAAGTGTTTCTGAGCATTTGCTATGGTCCAATAACTGTGCTGAACACTTATCGGAAATATTTCATTCAATCTTCAGAGATAGTTTGTGAAGGTAACCTCTTACTTCATCCAACAGATGGCAAACTTATGGTCCACAGCTTTCACATGTGTTCAAATAAAGTTAAAGATGCAAACGGGAGCATCAGCCAACAAGGGGTTGAAGAGTACACCTGCGAAATCACCTCCATGTTTTCATAAAGTCATGGTTTGCTGGTGAAGAGCCTCCTTTCTTTTATGATTTCTCATCACCCGGTAAGTCTCATGGGGAAAGCATTCTATGGCAAAGTGAGTAGAAGCAGTTGTCCGAGTTATGGAAGGCAAAAGTCAGAGGCAGGTGAAAAGGCATCTTTGGGAGGAAGCTCTGTGGTAGAGAATACAAGTTCAGTGGCCTTGATACCCTAGAGTAAATATCAGATGCAGTGAGGCTAGAGGTGGGAATGAGATCTGTAGATTAAGACATGCTACAATATTCTACGAGTCAAACGTCATTAGGAAATTACACGTGTGTGTGCATGTGTACATATATGTGTGTATGTGTGTGTTTCTTTTTAAAGCTTTTATTATTTGGCTGTTTTGCTCTCTTACCTAAACATTTATTTGATAGTAGTATTTATTACTGATGCATTCAATAAAATCATTTCTCTTGTCATTTTAGACCTATCATTGAATAAAATCAAATAACATTTTTCCAACTGCTCGCATCCTTGTCATGGATTCCTAAAATCCTGGCCTTTAACAATATTACTATTGTTAAATATAGCAAGTATATTTTATCAATTTTGATCAATTTTTCATAGCAATTGCTGTGATGCACCAAGGAACTAGAAAACTATCTGAAGTTGGGTTTCTTTGCATTCTTAACCAAAATCACTTTCCTAATCACCTTATTGGCAGGTATGATAGGGCACATATATCCCCTGATGCATATGGACACTGTCCACTCTGATGACTCACTTGCCACAATTGACTCAGTGAGAACAAGCAAATAAATAATATTAACAAATGGTTAACAGTCAAAAGTAAATAATTGACTGGGCAGTCATGAAATTCACTGGTCCTTAACATTATGCTCTAATGTCACAGAGTCACAGAAGAATTATTAGATCTGAGTTGAAAACATCCCCGTGAACTCCACAAGCCATAATAAATAACATGTTATTCCTTCAAATAAATATGTGTCTGATTCTACAGCCGTCCTTGCCAATAAATCTTTAAGATTAAAAAAAGTTGTGTTCTTTGTATGTTGCTGTCATCGTCAACATAGATATTCTTATGGCTATCTAACATTTAGAGAGCAAGCTACAAACTCTGATAACTTTTACTAAGAGGTATGGGCCTAAAGTCATGTTTACTCTATTTAATTTATGTGCATTAAGGTAGCATGAATCTATATCAGCCAGAGAAGAGAGAGTGAATCGTTTCTGTACAAAAATGCTACATTTACTGATTTCCTATAGTTAGTCATCACATGGTTGTGATTTAAGTACTAAAATTTTCAATATCTCTTGAAATATTTCTGACATTTCAAGGGAAAATATCTATGTGTTCATGTATGCATTTATATACTGTTTTTATTAAAATAATCCAAATGTGTGATTATAAAAATTTTGAGTTATAAAGTCCATCATCACACACATTCTAACTGAAGGGCTTGTGTGACGATCTTTGACTTTCAGTGGTCTTCTAAAACAAGTTTACAGGTGTTACTATTTCTCAGTGCTTACAAACGTTTGAAATTTAAACTGCCCACTACTGTTGCTTATCTTAGGACAGCACCATTGTGAGTCACAATGGTGCCATCTACTGGGAAGCTGGTGAACTATTATAAGAGCATGGCAATGCTTTCTGTTTTCTGCCGTTTTCATTTTCCATTGCATCTTTTAAAAAAAATTTTTTAATTAATTTATTTTTTAATTTTATTTTACAATATAATTTAGTTCTACATATCAGCCACGGATTCCCTTGTTCTCCCCACTCCCGCCCCTTCCCTTCCCCCCAGTCCCCCCCCATTCCCACATCCTCCAGTGCAAAGCCTCCCCCAAGGACTGAGATCGACCTGATAGACTCAGTCCAGGCAGGTCCAGTGCCCTCCTCCCAGGCTGAGCCAAGCATCCCTGAATAAGCCCCAGGTTTCAAACAGCCAACTCATACACTGAGCATAGGACCAGGTCCCACTGCCTGGATGCCTCCCAAACAGATCAAGCCAATCAACTGTCTCATCTATTCAGAGGGCCTGATCCAGTTGGGGGCCCCTCAGCCATTGGTTCATAGTTCATGTGTTTCCACTCGTTTGGCTATTTGTCCCTGTGCTTTATCCAACCTTGGTTTCAACAATTCTCGCTCATATAAGCCCTCCTCTTTCTCGCCAATTGGACTACCGGAGCTCCACTCGGGGCCTGGCCGTGGATCTCTGCATCCGCTTCCCTCAGTCATTGGATGGGGTTTCTAGCACGACAATTAGGGTGTTTGGTATTTTTAAGAACATAAATACAAGAGAGCCGGTACCCCAGAGCACACCCCTTTGCAAGTGCCTTTGCAGCTCCCTGATCCTTGAAAAGTACATACAAGCAAATATGAGAAGAACTTTATGTAGGAGGCTGAATAAGAACCCAAAGGAGAGCATACACATGTAAAACTGGACTGTTTCTCCTGTCTCTATTTACATAGAGTTCAGCACAAAACAGTGTACTTGAGAACATCACCACATAAATAATTATACAGCAATACCAAATGTCATTACTTAATGCATTTTCTTTCCTCTCTTGGCTCTACTCACTTTGGTCTTCAGGCTTTCTAGACTGAGGCTCATTCACTATTTACTTAACGGCCAGTGGAGAGCAGAAGATAGCATTCTACACTGAATTTGATAGGAATGATCTTAGCCCAATAATAATTTAGCAGGGCATGACCATGAAAATACCAGTGTAGAGACCTAAAAAGAAGACAGGTTAGTTTACTAGTGGTGAGCAAGCTAAAAAAAAAAAAGTATGGTTTAGGCGGGACAGTTAAAGATAAAGGACAAGGAAGAGATGCTTGGGTTACAGTATCAAGAAAAGAATGCTCAAATCGTAAGTTTCAAATGGAGAATGGAACGTTCAGTTTTAACTACAAAATTTATGGTAAATAATTTTGCACTATTCAATTAGGCTCTCTTCTTAATTTGTTTAGCTATTAACTAAAAGTTCATAGGTTTCATTTCAGTTCTGGAAGTTCAATTCTGGGGAGGCGTTTGCCATAAGCTTATAGCTGGAATTCCATTTTACTGGCTGAAAAATCTTGCTTTTATATAACTCCTTAAACACACACACACACACACACACACACACACACACATTTTACAGTAGTATATCCTCCTTTGTTCTAGCATTTGATTGTGAGTTTAGAACAAGATGCAAGATGGAGGGTGTATTTCCAGCTAATTACTAGATAGAAAAATTGTTTATTAATCCTGTTTTTTAAATGATTCAAAGCAAAAATTCACATCACCAGTCATAAACCTAACCATGTGTTATGCAGACTTCATAATTTACTTGCACTAATCACACACTATGATTGACACAGGTAGAGTTAATGAGTTGCTGATCACCACTGCTCCATTTCCTCTGCTTTCCTTCATCTGAAGCCCCAGCTCAGAGTCTGGCTGAAAAGACTTAGCTATCATAAGCACTGTCAATCAGTGTGTTTTGTTGCGTTTCTTTTCTTTTGATCACAGAAAGGGCCTTTCAAAGTGCTGCAGATAAAATCTTCGGTCTTTGGCTCTCCTCCACTATGGATTCTTAGGGGCCTGAACTTTGCAAAGAAACTTCTTGTTTTCCCCAAATATTTCCAAGTCCAGAACTCAGTCAAAGGCCAGAGAGTACAGAACATTCCTACTTTTCTCAAGTTGCCATTCCTTAGTTTTACTCAAACACAAAAGATGGGCAATCACAGATCTCACATCCTAGCACTTAGCCATCTAAAGATACTTTCATGTTTCTGCCAGTTGCATGTTCTGATGTTCCGCTGGATTGTTTTGAACTAAGCTGTTGTGATTACAAAGCCAAGTCCCCACCAATGCCTGCCAAGCAGTGATGCTGAATAGAGCTAGTAAAAGCAGTGGCAAAGCCATTGAGGGAGATGGCAAATGTGATTAAGCCAAAGGGAAAAAAAAGAAAAGAGAAAATTCTAGAATGTTTTCACTATCGCTTTATTTTGCACAACCTGAAAAAAAAAATAAACTTTTCCCCTATTAAAATTATTGTTGAAGCTATTTCTGGTATAGTTATCATTAGAGCCTTTGAAGTTGCTTAAAGATAATATTGAATTGTAATTGTTAAAAACTTCTAGGTCTATCTCTTAGTGAAGAGCCCCAATGTTAACCCACCTGAATCTCTACAAGAAAAGAAAACATTAGCACAACTACATCTCCTAAAACACTTTCAGTGATTTAGCTCTTTAAAGTGAAATGCAATTTTGATTCTTATTAAAGACTCGTGGACTTAAAGGAACAAAATTTATATAAGAGAAGTCATGCATACTTTTGAGCTTGGCACGTTTTCAATGTAAGACTTCACTTTGTGTTTTGAAATAGTTTGTGCCTGATAGAGTGTTTTCATTTGGGATAATTTAACCACAGCCCTAAAAAGCCCAAACGAATACTACCAAACTATTAATAAAAAATAGATGTTTAAAAAGTTAATCTCCTATAAATAGATAATAAAATAATGGTTGCCAGGAAGGACAAAGACTAAGAGAAACAGAATGAATAAGAATTCTAGATTTTCTAGGCAACATTCTCTCTGTTTTACCCACTATTTTATGAACCATGTATTTAAACACACATCTCATATCAAGTGTTGTGCGAGACCATTAAGAAAGATTTCCTAAGTACTAGTAGCCCCTGTTAAGTCCCAAATGTACAGCATCCTCTTCTAGTAGGGCTTTATTTCTATCAACACTCATCGTGTTTAACCTCCTGGTATTCAGGGATGTAAGCTATTGTCCAGAGCCACAATGTTACTGGCGGTTTGATTAGAGACTTGGACCCTGACTGTCCTATTCAAGGATGGAACTTTTAATCATATATTATTCCATTCTGCTGCCTATTATTTTCAAGACAAGACTGTACTCATGAAGACATGTGAGGTTTTAATTTAAACTGAATGTAAAGCAGGCTGCTTCACATAGTTAAGAATTCATTAAGGCACAGGATGAACATACAGAATAAGTTACCAAACTGCGCTCAGTGTTATATTTATATCTCATGATCCTGATGGCTGCCTAAAAGTACACACACTAATGATAAAAAAGTAATGTGGTTAGAAATTTCTGAGGGTGTTAAAACTTGAGGATAAACTGCTCATACCTATATTTGGACATCATTATAAAGAAGAAATTCATCTTTACAGAGGCAAAATTAAAACTTCAAATTTGTATGTGACCCAAATATTAATTCTTCTAAACTTGTAATTTGATTTTAACAGTTAGCAGCCACTGACTGTCTTCAGTATGAGCATGGGATGTCTAACACTTATGAAGACAAAAAGTTTCTCAACCACTGCAAATTAAAATGTCATGAAAGTTTTGTGCTTGGAAGGGACCCTCACTTGGACAGGTCTTTATGATTTTACTAACTGATTCATGTGAAGCAAAATCACAGTACATTCCCAACTAATAAAGCTATCCTTTTTTTTTTTTTTTTTTGGCTAATTAAAGCCGTACCAAATGAATGAATAAAGAAATGCATAAAAGTCACTTATTCCATCACATGTTTTGAATGCTCCCAGTAGGTACTCTCTTCACAATTCAATTTCCCCAATGGGATGAGAAGAGGAAATGAAACAACAAATTGTCCTCCAGATGAACCAAGCAGAAACAGCTCTTCTCCTGGGAGTCCTGCTAGGTCAATTAGTTCATCATGCTTACAGAAGAGTAATCTACAAACCAGGACACGTTCAATAACCTCTTGTTACCTAGTCTCAGCCAAAATTGCTGGACATTGGTGCATGGCTTGATAATAAATGAAAACCACTCTTCTTGGAGACAGTGATCTTGTACTACAGTTACATCCTTTCCTAGACCCCAAATTCAACTACCATCTGGGGGGCTTTTGTTGTATAGGTCCTGAAATCCCCAACAGCATGGGAATCTTTAGACCATACTTCTCTGTATATGCATGGTACCCACTCAGTACTCAACGTAAAATCTGGGAGTAGGTTCTAACTATATGAAATTAAAGTAAGCACTTCCAAGAAGGCAACCCAAATGTTTATACGAATTTCTCAACACTTTTTTTTCTGATCCCCATTTTTCCAGTCTTCTTTACACTGCTCAATTATTCACCATAGGAATATGGAGGAACTCAACAGGAATTCCTTTAATGGGCAACATTAGAATTTGTACTCCAACCTGGTCCTGCACATCTCTCTTTCCTTTTATCCCTATTGTTCCTGAAGGTATCTGCCAGACTCTCTTTTCTCTGTTTTGTAACCTAATGGTTCATTTTTGGAAGTAAACCTAGCTTCCTATCTCAAATAACTAAAACTACCTACAAAACAGTTAGCTGCTAATTAAATGTTTTTAAATCATGGATTAAGTTCTTTTAGGAACTGTTTTCAGATTTACTTTCAGGAGCTGGAAAGGTGGCTCTTCAGTTAAGAGCGCTGCCTGCTCTTGAAGAGAATAAGAGTTCAGTTCCCATTTCCCATTTCAGGGAGTACGGAGTCATTATATCCTCACTCTAGTGAAGGCCCTCCAGAAATACATACTCATTTTGGTGTTTTCTTGACTTTAGATCCATACTAGTCTAAAGTTAATTTAAAAAAAAATATTATGATATATTTAACTTATAAACATTTTTATATCTGATGCATCATTCTATATTTTATATCTCATTTTCCAAAGCCAGATAACTGGGAACCATATGATCTCATGTTGTGCCTATCAAAAATTTGATATCGCAAATTCTGTCTCCTGAAGATGCTAAAATCAACATACTCTTTTCATCTTTAATTATGCTGTTACATCATGATGCTAAAAGTTCTCTCTGACATGCCTTGATTGCCTCCTAACTGCTTTCTGCACATCCCCAACTCAGATATAATTAAATTCCTCATGGTAGCCAGAGTAAGTATAAAAATAAAATAAATGATCTGTAGTTATCTTCAAAAAATCAAATTCACATAGTTCAGAAATAAAGAACATACATCTATAAATGACATTTTGTATTTTAATTATAAAGTAACTTTACTTTTGGTTGTAATAAAATAGTCAACCAAAATATTTAGGACAGAGCTAGTCATCTCTCTGAACAGTTACTCAGTTTAGATTGGGCTCTGTATTTTGTTCAAGCCTCTTGTCAAACCTGCTTTTCTCAATAGTCATATATACCTGGCTTTGGGGAATGAGATATGAAATGAACAATAAGACATAGGACATGAGTCATATAAACATCCTTCCATTACTCTGTCTTCTGGTCCTAGAGCATTCCCTCAAACTTCTCCTCCTCTCGTAGCCAAAAGCTTCAATTTTTGATTAGGTTTATGATAGAACTTACATAAATACACCCATCTAGCCCAGCATCTTAGTAACTCTTTTCCCCTTTAACGCTTACTTGATTTGTGGAACTCTCCCTCCATAGACTGCAACTTGCCTCCAGGGAATGACTGAAAGTGTTTTAAGAATTAAGGCCCTACTATACTGCCTGATAATGTCGCAAGTCCTCATGCCACACTGGTGGTCAAGCCTCTGAAAGTAATAAAAGAGAGATCAGACCTGTACAAGACATAACTCTCAGAATAATTGGTGGATAGATCACATGGCACATTTAATCCAGAATCTCCCCACTTCTGACCTGGTCTGGACCTGAAATGATCAGGTCGTCCACTCAACTTCAGTTTGCTGAGCAGCTGAAAATAAAGGCATACACCATTGAGCCTGGATCTAACCTGCTCCTTAGCATTAGCTCTACTATGTTGATTAGTAAAACAGTCTGAAGTGACTGTCATGAGGATGGTTCTTTGTATAGACAATAGGCCATTCCCAATGATGTTCATATGAAATAAAAGAAAACAGGATCTGCATAAGAATATATAAACAATTAGATAGTAGTAATGCACGTACATGTTCATACATATACAAAAGTATCCTGAAAGAGATAGGCAGTGGTGGTTAGGTAGAATAGTTAACAAAACTACTTACTAATAGGTTACGTAGAATTCATACAGGAACAGAAAGGAGAAAGAGCAATTCTAGGGAAGACTGAAAAGGACTTAGAAAATTTTGAACTAATCTTTTGGTGACACTAGCTCTTCCATGGCGTATTAGAAAAGAGACACATTTTCAGAAGATAATGGTAACTCTCAATTTCATATCTACAAACTATTAATCTCTCTGGTGATAACATCCAGACACAGAATTGTTATGAGCCTTATATGATAAATGTGGGAAAAGGATAAACTATTTCAAGTTTCCCAGAACGAGGACCATAGACAGCATAATATGTTTAGACAACAAATGGCTCATCTTGATATTAAAGTTTTGTTTAATGAGCATATTGCTTGCCTATTCATTAATTCATTACACAAAGAAGTATATAATATGCTGGTAACAATATATTGCATATAATAAAAATGGCTTATTGTGTTCTAAATACTTATGCCCATTTATATGTATAGGCAAGAGACAAACAATAATTATTACTATGCTCAAAATAGAAATGGAATCAGTAAATTTTAATGAACAGAAATGAACAGAATGTCATTGTCCATATTCTTTCATTTTTTTTCGCTTTATTATGTGTCAATGTATTTCAAAGGGTGGCATATGGATCTGAGGATGGATAATAATATATAATTTGGAGATACTTTTAAATATTTATTATAGATAGCACATTGTTGTATTCTTTAACAACATTAACTTTTATTATTTAATGGCTAAGTTTGGGAAAGAAAAACATAAATCCTTATCTAAGATGTTTTGAAAATTCTAATATAAAAGAATGCTTGAAAATGCTTATTTTATTTGCTTTCTTTGGAAATTTCCAATGATTAGTTTTTTACTAAATCATTAATTTTCAGGTTTGTCAGCAGAGGTCTTTAATGGCAGTACCTGGGAGGCAGAGACCGGGGTCCCTTTGAGTTCCTGGCCATCCTGTTCTACATGCTAAGTTCCAGGACAGTCAGGGCTACATTGAGAAAACTTGCCTCAAGAAACAAACAAAACAAACAAAAAAAAATCATAAATTCAGGGTAAGACCTTTTGTAAGAGTCATATTTTCAAGCATTAATACATGTCTGAAAACGGAATAATGGTTAAAATCTTGAAATTTGGATCATGTGTGCTAAGTTATGTTGCTAGAGTTTTCCTGGTCCTGCCTGGCCCACGATCAGGACAAATCCCTCTCACCTGCCAGTTCTGCAGCTGCTCAGTCTCAATCAAGTAAACACACAGAGACTTATATTATTTATAACTGTATGGCCATGGCAGGTTTCTTGCTAACTGTTCTTATATCTTAAATTAACCCATTTCTATTATCTATAAGGTGCCGCGTGGCTCATGGCTTACCGGTATCTTAACATCTGCCTCTCATCCTGGCAGCTGGCAGCATCTCTCTGCCTCAGCCTTGCACTTCCCAGAATTCTCCTCTCTCCTTGTCCTGCCTATACTTCCTGCCTGGCTACTGGCCAATCAACACTTTATTTATCAATCAGTCATCCACGACAAGGTTATCATTTATATACATGCAAAGTAATGTCAATATTTTATTTGGAATCTGTTCCCAAATGCTATGATTGTTTATATCCATCAAGAAAGAATAAAGCATACTCCAGTAGCTCACCCTTCTACCCTTTCTGTAATACTCCTACTAGGTAAATTGAATTACATCACACACTCCCTGAAAATAACCTTGTAGTGGTCACTAATGCCTATAAGATAAGAGCCAAATCACCTTTTTTTTAAAGACCCTGTGCTATGTTCCTACTCATTCTTCTATGTTCCTTCACCTTTGGAAAGTCTGTCTACCATAGGCAGTTGAAAAAACAACCATAGAAGCATACATTCCTATCTAAATCTCTGTGTATGTTTTTTTTTTTCCTTTGGGGATGATATTTCTTCTTATTTGGGCCATGCAGCTTTGTTGTTCCTCAAATGCTCAGATCAGGTAGTACCTTCAAATTATGTCACCTAGCAAAATACCCATTTGCAAATGGTTCATGTGTGCAAGATACAAAGTAATCATACCTGTATAATTAAAATGGCAGCACATGGATGGCCATTATTTTGAGATAAATAGATTTCCATGTTGCATACCTTAGGAAATGAATCATTTTGGGCAAGTAACAGGTCTATATGCAAACAGAAAGCAATATTTCCACCAGAGAGTCTTGGAGCCATTGCAGTTTATTGGCCAAATCAGACAGCTGCAATCACCATGAACAAAGACTTGAGATTATCTTGTTCATGTCTGGCTGTGTACTATCAAGATATATACAGAAAGAAATTGCTCTGTCTGAAATGACTGCCATCAACTACTGGAGCACATGACCACAGTGTTTTATTTACAGAACTCTCCATGGATATAAAAAAAGAATTGCAAAATGAGTATACAAATGCCTTCCAAAGAACAGATCTTGAAAGCTGGTTTATATATATATATATATATATATATCTTTTTTTTTTATCAAAATGCCTTCTGGCTGCATTATCTCTATGCACAGTGTGCTGACAGCCAGGAGGGACAGTAACACAGAAGGGCTCTATTGGCTTCTAATGGATTCAGACCTGGGAAATGTGAAAAAGGTAAAAGCACAAACTACTTTAGGGAGCTTTGGAGCTCTCTCTGCACGTGGTCTTCCAGTTTGAAGGCTAGAGGGATGCATATGCAGAAGTCTATTTACAAGAGAACACAGTGCTTTAAAGAATTCCTTTTTAAAAAGATAAGATTAGAAGGTTACTTAGAGAAGTGCAGCATTACAGAGCACACCCGTGGGCATGAAAGAACAATCCAGCAAGGCCTTTAAATAGGGGTTTTATTCAATTTGACACCTCTTAAGGGAAACTTTAAGTAAGTTATATGCACATTGTTAGAAAAAGAGTGAGAGGCATAGCTTTTTGATAGTAAATGCTACCTTGAAACGGAGCTTATGCAGTAAATTTTCCAAACTATTTTCTTTAATAGTTATAAACCCATACACTGTTTTTTCCCCTTTGAAAACCCTTTAAGCCTGCTTGCTATTAATCCACAGATTGAATTCCCTACCTACTGTTTCCCAGTGATGACAGGTCTCATCATTGCATACTTCATACTGCAGCCCCTAAGAATATGCTGTGTGGTTGAGCCCAATGCTACTGTGTTGGAGAAGTTATCATTATTATAATCAAATAATACACACAAACACTGTTCATGAAGTCATGTGGTGAAAAGACCTTCTGCATACAGAGCCAAGGGGACAGGATAAGACTGAGTGGCACACAGTGAAGAGCAGTGCAGTGTCAACACACATACTGCATGAGGCAGCATGGTAAGCCCATGGTAAGCAACATGACAAGGCATGAATTCTCAGCAATGCCTCTAAGTGAAAGAATAATAATGGCTTAATGTTCCTAGGTAGGAAGGTCTTGCAGAAAGCAAGTATTAAAGGAAGGGCAGCTTGGTGAGAACATATCAGCTTCCATGTCTGAGTCTGAAAGACTCTCATCTCACAGCTAAGTTGGATACTTCCGATTCCTAAGGACATAATGTCTGGCTAAATGCTGTTCAGTCAAATGGCCTTCAAGGTAAGTCTGTGTCTTTCTTAAATTAATCAAGAGAACAACATCCAAACATTTTCAAGCTGAAACGTTTTCAAACTGTAAGAGCAAAAGAAACCTATGAAAACATGATCATGAATGACAAGCAAATATGTCAATGCTTGTTATAAGTGCTCATAGTATACCTTTAGCCAGTGCCTCTCACTGGGTCCAGCATTTATTTTCAAAGACTAGGGTGCAGAGAAACATGGGAGGAAATCATAAGTAAAGAAATCTAATCAGCCTTTTGTTTTATCCTCTGGAATCTTAAAACAGAAAAAAAAAAAAAAGAACAAACATCAGTGAGGTTGATGGACATCACTTCAGTATTCCATACAAAGAGGCACTGTCAATTGCTGTGGATATCGTTCTATATGGCAAATATGTTAATAAATAAAACACTGATTGGCCACTGGCCAGGCAGGAAGTATAGGCGGGACAAGGAGAGAGGAGAATTGTGGGAAGTAGAAGGCTGAATCAGGGAGACACTGCGAGCCGCCACCATGACAAGCAGCATGTGAAGATGCCGGTAAGCCATGAGCCACGTGGCAAGGTATAGATTTATAGAAATGGGTTAATTTAAGATATAAGAACAGTTAGCAAGAAGCCTGCCACAACCATACAGTTTGTAAGTAATATAAGCGTCTATGTGTTTATTTTATAAGTTGGCTCTCGGTCTGCCAGGGCTTGGTAGGAATAGGAGAGAAAACTCCAGCTACAGTCAATTACACCTGAACACACAGTCAGCCTTCTGTGAATTGAAATAATACTCTATTGCTCGAATTCTGTGCAATCCTATGCTCATGTCTGTCTTAGTTCCTTATTCCTCCCTCCAGGGGTCAGCACATTAATGTAGTTAATGTTAGTCTTTAAACATGTTTCCCTAAGGCGGCAAAGATATCTTTACCAGAAATAAAGGCATACGTGTATGCCAAGAGAACTGTCTTGCATCAACTTTCTTAAATGATCCCATTCAAAGACCTCTCTTGACAATCTGAGTCAGTTTAGGGAAGAACAGAACCTATAATTTAGAAAGAAAAGCAAGTCACCAATTATTTACACTAATATTCTATCATCAGTGCTGTGTGCTTGATGAATCACAAATCATGCTAAAACATGTCTTCAAATGTACCCTTAAACTACTTGGATTTTCAGCAATATGGTTTCAGCAAATGAATTGTGTCATAAAGCTCCAGCTTCAGTCTGATGCATTAGCCATAAAAGCAATTATCTGCTGAACAATGCAGTCAGCTTCTGCAAAGAATATGATTCCTATGCCAAATGTGATCTTTGCACAGTTAAATAAGCACTCAGTGCAATGAAATTACTGGCAGTCCTCTAGGTGTCTCTGTTCTTGTGTCTTCCCTTACCACTTTATATCTATTAAATACATTCTGCTTGTTGCTTAAAAGAATTATTTCATGCATCAGAAGTACCAGGATGCTTCTGAGGTGAGTTTATGCACATTGTGGCTGACTCAATTTAAAATATTCTTAGGGTTCAACAACAAGAGAAATCTGCAGAACTTGATGCAGGATTTGGCAACAAGTTATATGGATACACACACACACACACACACACACACACACACACACTATGTATAGGATATATCCATTTATATAATGGATAGTCCCCAAAAGTTATAATTAATGAGTATTTTACAGAATGGATTTTTGGTCTTGAGAGTCAACCAGCTATGTGTGACCAAACAAGGGGACAGATGAGAGGCTTGGCATACCCCTTTAATCCCAGGACTCAGGAGGAAGAGGCAGGTAGATATCTGTATCTTTGAGGTCAATGTGTTATACATACTGAAAACCTGTCTAAAACAAAACAAACAAACAAAAACAAGAAGTTTGATTATTCCAATATGCATAGTGTATTTTCCAACCTCTAACGAATTATTTATGTATACAGCAAAATTACAGAAACAAAATAATGGAAGAGTATGATTTTACGGACCTTGTGATTTGTTTTTAATTCCTTTAGGAATTAACGTGAAATTAAGTCAACATGTGCTTTTGCAAAATGTTTTTGTAGGACCCATATGACTAATGAACTTCAGTAATAGATAATAAAATAATTGAATACTGTAATTATATTAGAATGTTATTTGAAGAGAGATGGGACAGGGATATAAGTCAATGATACAGTGTATAATTACCATGCTGAAGGCATTGGATTAAAGACTACCTCCAGAGTAACATTATATATGCATATTCATATACATGTACATCCCAAAGTGTGAGTTTTTTAAACACAGTGAATATGAATTTGAAAATAATATGATATTTCAGTGGTATATTTTAATCACCCTTTATCTTAATAAGTATTAATTTAAAAATAGCCAATAAAACATGCTACTTCTAGATGGAAAAAAAAAAAGAACAGAACAAAATCTTAAACTAGTCATTGTTAAGTGCAGAAATGGACTTGGGGAGACACTGTAGCTCTGTAATTATTTTTTTCAAAATCTGCTTCCAAGCACCTGTTTGATCATAGGAACTCAATCCATGAATTGGAACACGTTGGTCAGACGATATTGGAGTATGCACAATGCACATCCATTCCTGTCTCCCTATAATTTTCCTCATTGTCACTGCAAAGCATCAACTTCAAAAAGTCTGAATGGAGCTAACCTCACCACTGCTAGTGGTTGATGTTTAAAGCTCTTTATGATGACAGCAAGATCAATAGTGTCAGTTCCTCAATGAACTCATATTTTTCACTTAGAATACTGTGTATTTGCATCAGAAGGCTGCCTGCATTTAATTTGGTCAGTGAGGCTCCAATTTAGAATAATGCATTCTGATCAAGCAAAACTTGTCTAGTCTTCAAAAGTTAGTTTCTGACAGGGAAGGATATTGGAATTATGTGCTCACATTTTTTCCCAATAGACAATCAAAGAAATTTAGAAACTCCTGGAGAGTTTTGAATTCTAATTTCTTACAGAACAAAGCCTCATTTGCTGATTCTACTGAAGTAACTGTTGTTCTTGGGTATGGAGAATAGGATTTATGTATGGAGAGGATTTATGGAAATATTGTACATGAAATTTACAAGAAAGTAAGAACCAAAGGAAGATTTTACAAGGTTTTTTTATTATTTCATTTTTTCAAATCTGGACATCAGTAGAATTCTGGCTTTGCCACCACTGAACTCTAGGTGTTCCTATAGGAACGTCCCTATTACAATGAACCTTTTTTTCTGTTTCACTTAACATTTTTTTCAGATGAAAAAGAGCAGATAGGAATATTACTTGACTTTTAAATTGTGACTAGAAGAGAAGTGATCACCTGGGATTTTCCTAGACTATGATAGAAAGTATGGCAGTTGAAATAGATTTGATTCTACCATAACAGTGAAACATTCTCAAGTGTTAGGAAAGCAACCATGTTATTTCTTACTCTTTTAAAGCATTCCAGTGCATGTCAACTAAGGGCTGTTTTGGAATATTACTTGAACTATGTAAAGATGTGTTACATTTGTTTATGTTACAGAATACTACTTTAATTGTGTAAAGATTTGTTTCACTATTTTATGTTGCAGAATATTACTTTAACTATGTAAAGATTTGTTACATTTGTTTATGCTACATTTGTTTAACTCTATAAAGGTGTGTTGCCATTTCACCTTGCATGCGGAAGGCATCTGATTGGTCTTAATAAAGAGCTGAATGACCAATAGCTAGGCAGCAGAGAGCTAGGCAGGGCTAGAGGGCAGAGAGAATAAGTAGGAGAAGGAATCTAGGTTCAAGAGAGAATGGAAGAATGGAGAACTAGGGAGAAAAAAGAGGAAGTCACCCAGGGCCGGCCAAGCAGGCAGCCTTCAGCTAGCCAGACAAGGAGGAAGCAGGAAAGCAGGACATACAGAATGAAGGAGATGTAAAAAGACCCAAGGCAAAATTTAGGAGAAGAGAAACAGGTTAAATTACGTTATAAGAGCTAGTGGCATAAGCATAAGATAAGGCTGAGCATTCATAACTAAAAAAGTCTCCATGTCATGATTTGGGGGTTGGCAGTCCGAGAAAGCCTGCTGTAGAGGGATCTGCTATACATCTGTGAAATGCAATAAATAAAGCCCCTGTTTTCTGTTGTCTCATCAGAGGTACAGTTCTACATCAGGCACCCCCAAAGTAGGGTCTAGGAATGTCTCAAAACAGCTAGATCAAAATTATTTTCAAAACAATGTTGACATATTATTTATCTGTTTCATTTTATTTTGATGAAAACATACTAACTCATCCTCCACAATAATAATTACAATATTCTGTATTGATGATGGTGTTAGAAACTCATAATAATAATTACAATGACATTTTAAGGATAATGATACCTCTCATGATAACTTACAGTTAAAAATTACACCCACAGAAATGATCTCATTTGACGATAGTGTTTTTGAAAGATAAGAATTAATAGCTATCTACTGCACAGGGAGCCACAATGTACAGGCAAAACTAAAAAGCACTGTAAGTACAAGATACAGTGAACTTAGCATCGTATATTTAACTCTGATTTTTCTTACTTTTATAATATTTTTTAATGTCTCATTTCTTCCTGAGAATCAGGTTTCCCTTTCAGTTTGCTTTTCTGTCTACATTTTTAAAATTTAGCTCAAAGGTCACTGCTTTTCATTGGGTTGTTTGCTCCTATTTGAGTTTTGCAAATTATTTGTATATTCTAAGAACAAAGCTTGACCAGATTTAAGATTTGTAAATGTTCTCTACTAATCTGATTTTTGACATTTCATTCTTTTAACACCCCCATTTAAAGAAAGAATATTTCAAATCATAAAGTAAAAACAAATGGTTTCAACTGGTAATTTATAATTGTGTTTCTGATATCAGCATTACATATATGAAATGCATCCAGTGCTAGCAAGAGGGTTCAGCAGTTAATAGCACTGGCTGCTCTTCCAAAGACCAGGTTTGATTCCCAACACTTACATGGTGTCTCATAACCATCTGTAACTCCAGTCCCAGGGGATGCAATTACTTCTTCTAGCCTCCTCAGGCAACAGGCACACACATGGTGCCCAGGCATATATGCAGGCCAACACCCATACACATAAAATAAAACGAAATAAAATAAACAAAATTTTAGAGAGAAGTCTTTGCACTCAGTCCTTTGCCAGTAAGGATGATTTCCATTTTTGCCTCCCATGGATGCTACCATGAATACTAGTTTCATAAAGGTTTTCAGATAAGTTGTTGCTGAATTTTGCCCAACATTTTTTTTTTTGATGTATGTATTGCGACAAATAAAAAGCTTTTCCATTTGACTTGTTAGTAAGTGTATCACTTGTCTGCAGTGGGAGTGGTGTAGATCACTTGTCTGCAGTGGGAGTGGTGTAGAGCAGCATGTACTACTTGCATTTCAGCAGTAGTTGAATCTAGGTGTCAGCAGAGCTCCACTTCTCTTTGGAGGCACTAAGGGAGAATTCTCTTTCAGGTTCATTGGTCATTGGGAGGACTCAGTTATGTATGGATAGAGGACAGAGGTCTGCCCTTTCTTACTGTTACCAGCAGCCCTCCTCCACCCATTGTTTCCCAGAGCTCTCTCACAGATGCACACTGGCAGCTCCCTCTAAATCCAGTAATGGCTCATTGAGGCCTCCACACTACACCTCTTCTGGTTCTTGTTCTTCTGTTATCTAGTACCAATCTCTGGGCTCACTTTTCTGTTCATCAAAGAGCTAAGGAGTTTCCCAGACACCAGATGATGCTGATACATCAAGAGGTTGGATATAGATGTCGACCTTAGAATCTAACTTCTTTTCAGCCAAAAGTTAAGATTTATAAAAATGTTAAAAAAAAAAAAGTTACTGTTTCCTCTGTTTACCTGACAATGTAACTATATATATATATATATATATATATATATATATATATATATATATATATATATTTTTTTTTTTTTGGTTTTTCGAGACAGGGTTTCTCTGTGTAGCTTTGCGCCTTTTCTGGGACTCACTTGGTAGCCCAGGCTGGCCTCGAACTCACAGAGATCCGCCTGGCTCTGCCTCCCGAGTGCTGGGATTAAAGGCGTGCGCCACCACCGCCCGGCTCAATGTAACTATTTTTAAAGAAACATTAGTCATAATATTTAGTGAGTTCATTATGCAGTTTTACATTATCTAAGTATTTTTTAAAATCTCTTAATTTCTGCTATAATTTGGATCTGGAGTGTTCTGTACAAGTCCAGACAAGGATCCTTGAGGACTCAAATATTTCTGTGGGGTCTTTAGTTCACTCAGTGTGTTGGTGTGGGACTCTGGGCTCTTCTCTCTTTTATCCCTTAGTGATATGAGAGGTCTTTTTTATTTTTATTTTTAATTGTCTGTCACAAGGTCCCCTTCTAGGCTAGTCTGTAATAGGTCCAAAGCAATGGGGCAAACCAAGCACAGAATGAAATTGTGTGCCAAAATTAGCCTTTATTCTCTACAAGATGCTTATCTCAGTTGTTTGATATCATAGTGCATATGCAATTGTAATGAGCAAATACTAATAAATCTAAAGCTAACAGGACTTACCTTCTAAAAGAGTTTTCTGCTATCTTCTTGGATTCCTCAAGATGTTTAGAAGTGCAATGGGATTGTAAATAATATACTAATGTCCTTTACACCTGAAACAGGATACACAAGCTCAAAAGATCCTATCTTGGGACAGTTAGGAGTTGTTTCTCCTCCTCCTTCTGCTTCTGCTCCTCCTTTCTTACTGTCTCATTCTTCTATTTCTATTCTTTCTCTTTGGCATGTATATGTGGTGTCTGTGTGGTTGTTAGCATGCAGTTGGGCATACATGTAAATGCAGTTACACATTGATGCATATAGAGGACCAAAGTTATATTCGGGGATCTTCCTCCATCACCTTCCACTTTATGGTATAAGCCTGGAGTGTATGGTCTTTGGATGTATATCCATCCAGCTTGTCTTAGGATCACTTAATTCTGCTGGGATTACAGGCCTTCCCACTTTTAACTGGCCTTTAGGACTGCATAGTAATTGATTTTTCCACTGAGCCATTTCTCCAGTCCCAGTTAGATAGTCCTTTCTTGTGAAGCCAAGCTGAGTGCTAAACAGACTAAGATAACACAGTGTTACTGACAACCACAAAACCACCAAGCTTTACACTGAGATGATGGCTCCTAAGGAAAAGTGTACATGAGGCTAGGAAGCTGGATCTATAAATCACGATGCTCACTATGGCATTCCATATTTAACAGACTGAGTGTCGATATTCAGACAGCAATGTCTTTGTAACAGAACAATGCACATAAAGCTACCTGCACAGAGGAGAGGGCTTATTACATCATTCACACAGCAATCTTAATATCCTCAAATTACTGTCTTAAGTATTCATTATCCGTCTTCAGATTATGCATAGAATGAGGCTATCCCAATTCCTTATGTTAAGAAAATACAGAATTTACACACACACACACACACACACACACACACACACACACATATATATACATATATATATATATAATGGCTATTCAATAGAGTATAATAATATAATATAGCATAATTAATAAAATATTATGCAAACACATGGGGCTAAAAGTTCAAGTAAGGATTTTCAGATTGGTTTTAAAATCAGGAAGATGAGAGGAGGATCAGGAGAGTTTGAGGCCAGCCTGAACTACAGAACAAACAAAGAAACAAGTCAAAGTCAAGTTTGAACACTGAAGTTCTACTTGGTGCCATTGCAGAATCATGGTTATCAATATTCCAATACATCTAATTCAATGCTTAAGGCTACAGGTACTGCTTACAAATGATATGAGAATATATAATTTTTAATTTGTCATTTATATTCATGTCTATGTAACTGTGTGTATGCCATATGTGTGCAGGTGACTATGGAGTTCAGAAGAGGGTGTCAAATATTCTTATCTAGCAAGCAAGTTCTCTACCCCTAATTTCTGATTTTATTTTTAAAATTCTTGGAATGGTTTATAAAGATATAGTGATTTACTTATCACAAAGGTAACTGTTTATCAATGAAGCATGTTTTAGCAAAATTAAAATTTCATTGCACTCATGAAGCTATAAACAATGCATTGCTAAGTTATTGAAATGCACAATCTGTGAAAAACTGTTAATTATCACAGTTGTTAGTTTTCTCCAGTCTTTTAATTTGCTTGCTTTAATCAGCCCTGTGTGGGAAAATCAGATAATTCAGCATAATAGAATTATGCTCAAAAACAGTCAACAAGCCTAAAAATTATTCTGCTACAAATCAAGTATACACACACACACACACACACACACACACACACACACACACACACCATGTGCAATATAGAATTTATGCATGTAAAAGTGAAATTATCCGATTTTTGCTTACTTTTTCCTGATTAGTTCTGGTTTCTGTGTTGTTATATTTTGTGACCTCACTCTAGCCAAGTTGGTCCAAAGCTCACTATGCCACCCAGCCTGGCCTCAGGTTCCTGGCTATCCACTCACCTCCCAAATGTTGGAATTAGAGGAATGAGTCTGAATTTACAGGCTAGATGTTGGTTCTATTATAGTAAGCAATAGTCAGTTTCTAGATAACTCAGATCTAGTTTTGTTGTAAAAAGTTATTAATTACTCAATTATGAAGGGAAGAGCTGCAAGAACACCTACAAGTAGACAGGCATGTATAATCAAAGTTTCAAGGAACATGTAATTTAAAAAAAAAAAAAACTGCATGGTTTTACTTCTGCTAAGAACAGAAAGAACTGTGTTCATTTTCTTCGGTCAAACTGAACAGTCTTTATAATGAGGTTTCCTTAATTTTAACTGAGTAGTTTATAATGGCCTGCTGTGTGCTCCTGCCTTGGTAAACAGTAACTCTCTTCTCAGTATCTTAAGACCATAAGGAGTACATGTTAGGCAGATGAGGTGGAACAAGTAATCAACACACCGGAAGATGAGACAGGCGACTAAGCAGCCTATTAACATTATGTAATCTTGAGGAGGAGGGAGGAGGGACAGAGGAGGAGGAATAGGAGGCAAAGGAAAGGCCACAAGAGGAAAAGGCAGGAGAGGAGGAGGAAGATAAATAAGATGCATACAATGATGAGGTACTAGTTCCACCTATTGGCTTTACTTCATAAATGGGAAAAATTTGAAGCTTAGTACATGAAGTTGCACTGTGAGTGCAAAGCCAAAGCCGGAATAGCTGACTGCATGCTGTGCTTTCTTGTTTTCCTTTAGTCATGTAGGCTCTGCTACCCTGATTGACTCACAGAACATCTGAGATTTCTGTTATTCCTGATTCCATCTAACAATATCCATTTATGAACTTTACCATGATTTTATTCAACAAATATTTACTTAATGTCTACAACAAGTCACACACTACACAAATAACTGAACACACTCATCTGTTCAATAGGTAGTTTAAAAATCTCTCATAAGTATTTGATGGGGGAAAAAAAGATTCCAGAGAAGTTCTACACTCTAACACAGTGGTGAGTGAGTTACAGAATGTACAACTCCCCCACCCCACCCCCCGCAAGGAAATACCAGATAAAAGCAAGTAGGCTTGCAGAGTAATGCTAAGGACTTGAGAGTTCTTTTTCATTCTGGACACCATTGCTGTTTCTGATGACTTCCATGTTATACATATAGTAACTTGGAAGTCTTTTTCCCATGGCCTGATGATCTCTCAGGTACTTGGGTCCTTAAGGCTACAGTAAAACATTTTGATGTTATGAGTCTCTAAAGGTACATGCACAATGTGTCACCACCAGTGTAGTAACAAGCAAGGGCTACTGCGTGGCCCAATTTAATTAAATATCAGAAGCTTTAGGCTTCTGACTATGATGCTCTATTCCCCTTAGGTGCTTCTATTCCAGGAGTACCCTTCAACAGTTTCTCTCTGAAACAATATTAAGTTCTTTTCTTAGTTTGCTTTAATCCACCTCAGCAGCAGACAATTCTGAACCAATTACTGGGAAATATCCTTAATGATACAACTGACAGTCTACTTGTTAAGGTCTGAATATAATTTCCTATCTCTTATTTTAAGTCTTAGATTGAAGTATAATTTAAGAACAATAATTTAGCTAAGTTTAAGTGTACAGTTCTAAGAGCTTTAACAAATTATGTCCAGTAATGTAATTACCAAAAATGTCATCATATTACATTACCCCCCACACACATGCTCTCATGACAATCTGGTGACCCATCCCACTGCCTTATTCAACTCCTGACAACCACTGATGTGTTTGTGATAGTATACCTATGTCCTTGGAACACCACAAAATGAAATCATTGCATGCTTCTGTATTTGCTGGCTTTTCTCACATAATATGACATGAGAGTTTGTTGAGCAGTAATAATCTACTGGATATATGCACATGTTTTTTTTTTTTTTTTTTTTCTTTTTTGAGACAGAGTTTCTCTGGGTAGCCTTGGCTGTACTGGAACTCATTTTGTAGAACATCTGGTCTCAAAGTCACAGAGATCTGCCTGCCTCTGTCTCCTCAAGTGCTGCGAATAAAGGTGTTGTCTGTCCATCACACCCTGTGTGTACACATGCTTTTTTTTTTTTTTTTTTTTTTTTTTTGGTTTTTTGAGACAGGGTTTCTCTGTGTAGCTTTGCGCCTTTTCCTGGAACTCACTTGGTAGCCCAGGCTGGCCTCGAACTCACAGAGATCCGCCTGGCTCTGCCTCCCGAGTGCTGGGATTAAAGGCGTTCGCCACCACCTCCCGGCATACACTGCTTTTAATCACAGGTAAAATACTTATTAATAATTGAATACTTACCTGAAAATTTGGCAATTGTAGAAGTTACTATGTATATTTGTGCATAAAGCATTAGGTAGACAAATTTATTTTCTCTTTTGGAAATGAACATTAGTACAAGACTTAATCATGAAAAGGTAAAAAAATTAATCTTATAAGACAATGGCAAAATATATTTTTTTCAGTGTGAATGATCCAGAATGTGTGGTGGAGGACGGTCTGCTTCTGCCCATAATCACCAGCACTGAAGATGTGCAGTCTCTTGAACATGGGTTCTCACAGCTTTGGAAATGTTCTTTTCCCCATAAGTAATTATGGTAAACATATTTTGAAGTGTTTGCTGGCAAAATTGTCAAATCTTCTGTGAAGTATGTCCAGGTATTTTGCCTATGGTTTTATTAAGTTTTTACCATACCATCGACTTACACATTTTTACATCTCAGGAACACAAATATTTAAAAGTGGTTTTTGAATACTTTCTCTTAGTCTGCAATCTCCCTTTTTGTTTTATAGCATCTTTTGCCAAAGGTAAAACTAATGATTCCCTTGTCTGTGTCTTACTTGAGAAATCTTCAGCCAATGTAAAAGTAAGCTTTTTTTTTTCTTCTATCAGTTGTGTGATTTTTAGCTACTCCTTTTAGTTCTGTGATGATATATGAGTTATGATATATATTTGCATGTATTGTGGAGTAGAGTCCCAATTAGTTTTTATAAATAAGAATTAATTGTTCAGTAATTACCTGTTTGAAAGATTACTTCCTGTTTTAGTTCCCCTAGTCATTTTCTTCATCTGTGATTAATCACATCTGTATAGAGGGCTTCCTTGTTTAGTTCATCGATCAATATGTCTACACTTATTCCAAATTACACTGTGCAGAGTGCTGAAGCTTTACATTAAACTTTAAAGTCACTTCATACATTCTCCATCTCTGATTGTTTTCAAACTAATTGGACTCTTTGCGTTTTTTTTTTTTTTTTCTCTTTTTCCACTTCAATAGCAGAAGTACCTTGGCAATGTGCACAGAAAAACCTTTTGAATTGTGCATAGAATTATATTCAGTTTTCAGATTAATTGGTAGAATATTATCATGGTAAAAGATAGGCAGGCTTTCCAACTTATAGCATGTTATATTTGAATATTTACTTAGGCATTTTCTAATTTTTTGGCAATGTTCTGTGGTTTTCAGTGTTCAGATTTTACACATATTCTATACAAGCCTCTGAAATATTTCATGTTTTATGATTTCAGTGAAAACCATGGTTTAAACATTCAGTTACAAAAAGTTCATTGTAGTCATAAGATCTATTTTTACTCATTATCACTTAATATCACAATCTCAATAAATCCACTTGCTAATAATAGAATTTTGAAAAATGCTCAAGATTTTCAACAAGGACATATGGATTGGAGAATATTGCAGTTTTCTTTCTAAGCTGTCTGCTTCCATTTCTCTAAAACTTCTCGGGATGAACAAGATATGAATGAAGTTGAATCTGAATAGCAGGGCGTTTTGCCATATTGCCGAGGTCTAGGGAATTCTGCTTCCATGTACCAGAGAATCTTGACTGGCACTTTTACACTGATGCACTTTTCTTATTTATTTTTTAATAAATGAGTTTATTTTTAAGATTTCTCTTTACAAGTATGTGCACACATGTGTGTGGAGGTGCCTACAGAATTCAGAAGAGGGTGTCAGATCCCCTGGAGTTGGAGTGATAGACAATTATGAGCCATAAGACATTGGTGCAAGAAACCAAGCTTTGGTCTTCTGTAAGAAATGAACATGCTTTAAATAACTGAGAAATCTCTATAGACTCTGATGTTCTTTGTAACATTACAATTGTTTCACTACTGTTTCTAGTATTTTTGGAGATCTTATTTAAATTCATAAAGATATTCTGAAATTTGTCTATTTTTTATAACAAAAGCCCTTCCTATTTTTATGAACTCTGATGGTCAAGTTCCTATGCAAATGCAGTCTGCTATTCCTGAGAATATGTAGATTGTATTTACCAGGTAGATTTTTTTTTATAATGACTTCTTAACTTTCTGTTTAAGGCTGCAATGATTCACTGCATTTCTGCAAATTATGTAATGTCTGTGTGTGAAAAACTGACCTGCAATCATCTTTAATGCTTTTTTGTGTGTGGGGGGGGAGGAGGTTGTTTGTTTGTTTGTTTGTTTTTTGCTTTGTTTGTTTTTCTTTTTGGAATGACATGTTATAAGGAGTGTTGGCAACTGTTTTATTTTCTGGAAAACACCTAGGGTCTTAAAATAATTTCTTATTTAAAGGTTGTAAAGTGTATTTTTAAATTAATACAAATTATACATGTTATTTACTGTGTGTGGAATGGGATTTTCAGTAAGAGAAAGGCACTGTAAAGAGGAAGTAGCAAGTAGAAGATGTAAAATGGAAATCAGTCACTACTCAACTAGCCTGGTTTGGTGACATGTGACAGTAACTCCAGCATGCTAGTGACTGAGGGAGGAACATTACCTAGGTTCCAGAACAAACAGTGAATTCCAGTCCAGTCTGTGTTATAATGTAAGATCGCAAGAGAGAGAGAGAGAGAGAGAGAGAGAGAGAGAGAGAGAGAGAGAGAAAGGAAGGAAGGAAGAAAAGAGAGTGAGGGAGGAAGAAAGGAAGGAAGGAAGGAAGGAAGGAAGGAAGGAAGGAAGGAAGGAAGGAAGGAGAGAGAAAAACAAATAAAATAAAAACACAGTGTTGCAAAATGCGACAAACAGCATTCATGAAGTCTATATGAAAGGTAGCATGCTTTTGGCTCCTTCCTGCTTGTGTGTTTTTAGAGAAATTATGTGCTATTCCTTACACATGTTATGTGCCTTTGTTTTCTCTGCTTACTTACACAAATTTGTCTTCATGATGATTTATAACAGTTTTATTTGGAGATTATTTGATTTGTGCTTTTCCTCCTAGCGCATCTAATTAATGCTTACTGAGAACTTTGTACTTTTAAGTAAAATTTTTGGGAAATCTACCAGTTTTTTAACAGCATCTTTTTATCCACTGAACTTTTTTTTTGGAATTCCAACCACATTTATGTTATAAAATTTGAGGTTGTCTCATAGTACAATGTTATTTGGTTTACTTTCTTTTCAGTATTTTTTTCATTCCTTTGTTATTCAATATTTTTATTTTTGTCACTATTTTTCTTGTTCTGTTTATTCAGTGTACTTTTGGATTCAGTGGTGTACTTTTATCCCTAAGTTTCCTCATCAGGTTCTTCAAGCTTTCTTCTGTGCTCTTAATTATGTGGGATTCGTGTGTTTACTTATATATTTATATATTATATGGGTTAAATGTATTTAGTGTTATTTACCATTCTTGTATCTATTCCGTATGTTCTTTTATACAGAATCATCTCTGTTTCTTTCCATTTCTATTTTTTTCTCCTTGTCTGTCATGTTTATCTTGGTTCTTATATACTTGAACATTTTTTTATTGCATGTAAGATAATCTGTACATTAGTGTTTCAGGATTTCTTTTGCTTTCCAATTAAGCATTCTAAGACATATATTATGAGACACAGACAAGTTATTTGCTCTTAATTTGAATATTTAGCAAATACGTTTAGCAGTATCTGTGACTGAAGTCTGCAGAGATGGCCCCTTTCTGAGGGCTCACCCAGGTCATGTGTAATTGGTTTCACTTTCTACCTTGTGTGAATTCTTGGGATGGCTGGGCCTTTCCAGTGATTCATTGCCTACTCTGGCATACTTTCTTCAATTGGATATGGAGCACCATAGACTTGAATGAGCTTTCTGCAGTTCCCCAGAGTGCCTCCTTTACACAGCAGTTTCTGTGCTCTTTTACTCTTCAAATCCCAGCACTCCTGCCCTCCCTTTAAGTCAACATTTTTCTCTTCTGCAATAGAAACCTGCAATTCTCTTTGGGCAGCCCCGTCCAAGCAATGCAATCTTGAATTTCCTTTAGACTGTATGTCTGAGTAATAACATAGTGCCTTGGTTGTCTCTTTTATATAACCTAATGGCTAACCTTTGAAGTTATTACTTGATTTCTTTTGGTCGTTTTACTAGTGTGAATGGAAGTTCCTGGAAATAAATGCTTTATTCCAAACTTTCTAAGGATCAGCTGATTTGAAGTTTAATTGTTTTAGAGAGGTTGTTACGTTGCAGGTCCAGAGCTCGATTACAGTTTATCTCCTGTGGAACCTTACATTCTTGTCACTAAACAAATAAACTGTTTGGAATGTATTAAAAAACAAATAGCTTCCACGAACCAGATTTAAGAATGTCAACTCTTATCCAACTCCATAGCAGATTCCTGGCTTTGCTGCAACTGACTAGCTTTAACTTCCAGCAATGTATGTGTAAAGTACTTTAATCTATGATTTTCCTTGTTCTGTTACCATAGAAACTTCATGTAACTGATATTGTGTTGGAGCATGGATTTTAGAGCAATCTGAATCCTGGGCCATGGTCACTCATATGTAGATCCAGAATAGATCATCTCTCATCACCTTTACATGGATAACTGCATTCACATTAGTACTTTACAATCCTAAAGTAATAAGTAAATCTCATCTCTTTAATTCTATCACAGCTGGAAACATATTACATAAATATCAACCACTTAAACTAGTCAAAGTAGGTCTGAATCCATAAAGAACAGAGAGTTTAATTTTCTACTGTTTACAGAAATTACAACTGTTATTATATTCTACATTTGAATTTCTACCAAGGAGAATTAAGATCAGCATAAATATTTATGTGTTATGTCAAGATAATTCAGGAAGTGATCATGCAGAGCTTTTTTGTTAGTTTTCAAACAAAATTAGAGAATATTAAGTTCAACAAAAAACTGAGTAGAAAGTAGATTTCTTATATACATCCACACAAATAGAGTCTCCCCAACTATCAGCATCTCAAGCAGAAGAGTATCTAAACTACAATGAAATTATCTGTGTCAATACCTCATAATCATCCATATTGCAATCTTTATACTTACATATTAGCATTGACTCTTACTATTGTGCATCGTGACAGTTTGGACAAAGGTATAATACTAAGTTTTCATCATTATAATTCACACAGGATAGACATACTCTTCCAACACTCCTCTGTGTCTGATGATTTTATTCATTCCTCTTTCCAAACCACAAAAACCATTGACCCTCTTATTTTCATGTTTTTTTTTTTTCTAGAAGAATATACTAAAACCAGACATGACAACATTTCCTTAGGTTGGTTTGTCTCACTTATCAGCACGCCTTTATAGTTCTTCTGTGTTGTGCCATGACACTCTTATTGAATTATTTCCACTGTCTGAACACATAAAATATATCTGTCCATTCTCTACTAAAGGATGCCTTAGTTTCCTATCAGTTTTGGCAGCAATGAGTGAAGCTGCTTAAAGAATCAGTGTTTGGAGATGTGAGTGTGAGTGTGTGTGTGTGTGTATGTGTGTGTGTGTGAGAGAGAGAGAGTGCATCTCTGTGCATGTGTGTGTGTGTGTGTGTGTGTGTGTGTGTGTGTGTGTGTGCATTCTCAAAAGAATTTTCTCATTTTACCGAAATAGCAAAGGACATAATTGCTAGGTATTATGAACAAGGATAACAAACTTGATAAGAAACTGCCAAACTGACTTCCAAAGTTGTTCTAATTCCATTTTAGATAAAACTTCTGGTTACTAATAATCCATGCCTTAAAAGAATACGCTTACTTTCAAATGGTTCACATAAAGGAAACATAAAGCAATATGAACAACAGTGGCATTTAAGAGACAGGCATAAAATGCATGTATTCTTTCAGTATTTCCTTATGTCTACATGTCTAAAAGTTTTGATAATACTTTCTTACATCGACAAAAGTTCTCTGAAACATACTAAACATTCTGTATGCCTTTTAGTACATAAATTAAGAACTTATGAGTATATCAAAAGGCTGACTGGTCTGTTTTCCTTTTTTTTTAAATAAGAAAAACCTTTTTTTAAAAGGCAAACTTATGTAGATAGATATATAGATGATAGGTTATAGATAGGTAGATAGATACATAGATACATAGATGGGTGGCTGGGTAGGTGGATGGATAGATGGACAGACAGATAAATAGATAGATAGATAGATAGATAGATAGATAGATAGATAGATAGATAGATAGATAGATAGACAGATGGGTGAACAGGCACTCAGAGAGAAATACTGTTTGCACAATAGAATAAAGATAGGGAGTAAAAGCCAGATCTCTCCTCAGGCCTGTGTGTTTTAAGGGTCTTTGAGGGTTCTTCTTTCTCTAATACGTGGTCGGTCAATTTGAACAAAGGTAGGTAGAGTGATAGGTTCTCAAGTTTTTATGAGCATGTGTAAGTACAGCCTTGAATTTCTTGATTTATTCTATGGGCAGGGAGGCTTTACTGCTTGGAGAATAAACCTTCCAGGCCTGTATGACTTTGTTTCTGGTCAAAGGGGTGAAGGAAATGCTGAAAGCTTGCTATCTTTATGATCTAGCATGCTCCCTATTTGTCTGCCTACCAGGAATCAAACTCCTACATCCTCACTCTGATCCTTAACTATTGAGGGGTTTTAGAGTGTCAGCTGCTTTAACTTTTTCCAGTCTGACAAAAAGGGCTATGTTGAGGCATCACTACCCATAAACTGCAACCACGGGGTCTGCATCAAGAAAAGCCATTCTGCATTATGCTAGGAATTCCTACCTCCTCTAATCAAGATTATTTTGTCTTGTCTCTTACATGTAAAACTTACAAATGATGCTACTTTGTTTGTTAAATGATTTTTTCTAAGCTGCTTCAGTTCTTCAACATAAGATATTCCAAGCAAATTAGGTAACTATGAAATAAATAAGATTCTAAGAATAAATGATTCTTTAAATTTTTCCAAACTCAGGTAATTTAATTGTAAAATAAAAATGGATCACCCTATCTCAATGCAATAATTGCCATCATAGGAAGGCCAAACCCACGTGCCCTGGGTATAAGGGCTTAATAAAATCTCCTCATAACTTACTTGGGTGGAGAGAATAATTTTATAAACGTACCATCAGAATAACTCTAATTTTCAATATATTTTCCATATTCTCAGTTTTCAAACTGAGATGCCTCAAATGGCAAACAAATTCTAGATACAAATTTTGCTAATCTCTGTACCCACTTGGGCTCAAGGATGCCATTCCAGCAAGACATGTAGGCCTGATAGCAACAAGCAACAATCTAGAGACCCAAATAACTCAGTTATGGTTCTTATTGATGCCCATTAAGCTACCCACTTAATGTGTCTGCATAATCCATCCCTGTTTGTTTGCAAATCACTTGCAGTGAGTTTAATTGTATCTATTCTGGTTCACACCTGACATAGTCTTTCACTCATCCTGCTCTCTGGCAGGCACAGTTCCATCTACGTTGAATGAGCAAACAAGCCAGGAAAAATACAAAATCTAAGATCTGGAGCTTTAACATGAGATTATATGCTAAAACCATAATTTGACTTAAAAGCTGTATGCACAGGTGTGTGTGTGTGTGTGTGTGTGTGTGTGTGTGTGTGTGTGCATGCATGTGTGTTCTATGTGTGTTTGACAATAATGTATGATAATTTAAAATAGAGAAATATGTGTTTGACAATAATGTATTATAATTTAAAATAGAGAAATTGTTCAAAATTAAAAATAGAAAATTGTATCTAATAAAGTATAATATTGTGCTTGAACAAAGGTAATGAAGTTCATTTTATAGCTAATAAATCTTTAGTGTATGATGAAATATAGGTATCACAGAGGGATGCATTACAACTTTAGCAAATACCCTATGACAATAGAAACATTCATGGTGACTACTTATAGCCTCTGGGAGGTCAGTGTTACCTCATTCAAAAGACATGAAAAAGATTATTTAATGTACATATGATATCATTGATCCATCATTATTTTAATTTGCCATTGCTCTCAATACTTATATTGCCCACTAATCAGTACAATCTTCTAAAAACACAGCCATTTTAAGTTAAGAACTTACTGGTAGACAAGAAGTTAATACAAATTTTAGTGTGTTCACACTACAGTGGGAAGACACATAAGCTCCAAACGGCAATGGACCTCATGATGGGCCTGCTATACACTCAGATGTCTGACTCCAAGAAGAGTGTGATTCTTCACAACTCTTGCTGACAGAGGAAAATAGGACTCATGTTACATATTTATCACATTATTTCTAGTCTTATGTTCAAAAGAGCAAACATTTCTATGACTTCAGAGAAATAGATTTACTTGCATATTGTTATTATTTTAATTCTATTTTACACATATTCACTTTTATTGAACTTCTTCAAAATATACTTGAGAGGCTATGAAGTATTTGTCTACTGAATGCAAAATTAAATTTTCATCACTTTTCTACCTGAGAAAGATTTAGATATTAAAAACCTAATTTCCTCAAGCACAGATTTGGCACTTTATTTAAGGTTTGGTTGTATGTTCATTTGTTCCATGCCATCTTTTTTTTTTTTTTTTCTAACCAGCCATTTAGTCCATACCTTAAGAAATTAAATAGGTAGGATATGGTGTTGAAAGTTCCTCTTCCAATTAAGATTATAGTCAAGTGAAGGACACAGATGAATAGATAAGGTCTCTCATTTTTGTCAGCTTAACATTGCCGGGAAACTATGTTAAAAACTATCATCCTATAAGCATGAAAGGTCTGTTTTGGCTCTTCATTCTAGAGATTCAAATCCACGGTTGCCGGTCTTGTTTTGAGTGTGTGGCATCCCAGCACATCCTAACAGGAACACTTGGAAAAGGATATTCCTTTACCTCCTGATGACTGCAAGGCAAAGAGTGAGAAGACAGAAAGGTCTATATCCTAAGACATCCTTCGTGCCAATAGTCCCCAAAGAGCTCTTCTCAGTAAGCTCCAATTCCTGAAGTGTCTAGTGCCTCAGTAGCACCACGGGCTGGTGAAGATGTCATCAACATATGAGTGATTAGGGCACAGTCAAAGTCTAAACTATAGCAAACTCAGAGGAGTTACTAGGGAAAATCATTCTTTTGGGGGAGCTTTTTTTACTCACTGTTACATTCATAAAAATATAAGAAAAATGTTCAGGTAGAAGGTTTTAACATCATTGTGACACTACAACTCAAGTTTAATTTGCAAGTGAGTGTAGGATACAACAGAATTTCAAATTTGGGGGCTGGGTAAGTGGTTCAGATGGTGAAATGTTTGCTACACGAGCGTGAGGAACTGAATTCAACCCTTAGTACTCTTGTAAAAACCAGGTAAGGGGTGCATGCTTGTCATTCCTGTACTAGCTGAGGCAGAGAAACACACACACACACACACACACACACACACACACACACACACACATATATATATATATATATATATATATATATATATATATATATATATACATACATACATACATATAGGGTTTTCTAGCCAGACATTCCAACCTAATGAGAAAGCCCAAGTAAGACTTTACCACTTCCCGTAAAAACGTAATGGACAATGCTTGGGAAATGATAGCCAAGGTTGACCTGTGACTTTGTCTGTCTGTCTGTCTATCTGTCTCTCTCTCTCTCTCTCTCTCTCTCTCTCTCTCTCTCTCTCTCTCACACACACACACACACACACACACACACACACACACACACACACACACTAGAAATCTAGCAGTAACAGTTTCTTATGATACCTTTCAGTGTAGAAAGGCCATTCTCACAGTGATTTATACAATCACCAGTGAGTCACAGAGATACTTTCCATTGGATCTATGCTAGATAAATTGATTTTCTTAACAAATCAAAGATATGATTTTCATGTTTTTCATTTTTCGTCTCTCATAAATGCATACTGGAATTTCCAGACTACACACTGTGTGGTATCATGACAACTTGAAGACTGAAGCAGAAAGATGCATCTGGGTGTTTACTAATAAACCAGATACTGAAGAGATTTGCAAATGAGAGAGTGCTTTTTTAAAAATTTTATTTTTACAGTGAGAAATACATTTTATAAGCATGTTTTCAATGTTAGCATCCAAGATATTTATTGTTATTAAAATTGTTAAATGAATATTTTAATTTTTACTCTATAAATAGCATATAACATATGCATGATTCACATAAGCACAAGCCTTATGTGGGCCTTTCTAGAAATGCAAAATAGAACTCCCTCCAAGAACCAATGGTTCTGCCCTTTCTCCAAATGTTGTACAGTTGGTACATGTGTGTCCTTCATCAATCTACTTCAAATCAAAATGTAAGTGTGATAATCAGTATAAAAAAGTAATAGTTCACCAAATTTAAATTTTTAGAAGTCATACTAATTTTGAATGAATATACACACATGTACCTATTGATGCTCCTATAAATTAGTTTCAATGTTAAAATACCAAAATCAAAACCAACAAAACAAAACAAAACAAAAAAATCCACCAAAATTAGATTAAAACCCCAAACCTAATAACAGCCCAGTGAGATCCAGGAAGCTAACAACTTTTATCTCTGTAGCTTAATGACATCTGTGGTTTTTCTAGGTGGAATAAAAGTGATTGGTTTATCAGGTGAGCACACTTTCTGCAGTGTTTCAGCAGTGAAGAAATCATCCAATAATTTCTTCAAAGCAGTCATAGAACCTTGAAGTTGTATGACTTACGGTCTGTGGAAGGAGCAGAAAGCCAATACCTGATGAAGAGCCAAAGTTGAGGAGGCAACAAGAGAAAGGAGGAAGAAGGAGAGAGGAGAGACTGTCAGAAAGAATAAAGAGCACAAGGGGTGATGGCTCCGTGCTTAAATCACATTCCATGCGAGCACTCTGACCCCCCAGAAGCCACAGAAATGCCAGCTAGGCCTGGTGGCCTTCTTGTGATGCCAGCCTCAGAAGGCCGAGGTGAGGGATCCAGAGGACACTGTCTGGCGAGACTACACTTGTCACAGCAGTGACCAGATTGTGAGAGCTCTTGCCTCAATGAATAAGGTGGAAAATCAGTAAGAGGATTTCTGACGTCAACCCCAGGCTTTATCACGTACACACATGCAAAACAAACACATTCAAACATACACACAAACATACACATACCGTACATACATATGAAAACTGCTAAAGAAAGGGGGATGTCGGGGGAAGGCAAGAATGGAACAACAGTTATGGGATTTTAAATAACAGAGCCAATTTATTGGACAGAGTGATGAGGAACAAGCCATTTCAACTGCACAGAATACAGAAATAACCATTCTGCCCTCTAATCCAGCCAACCATCAAGGTCATAGAACTGTGACACTGAAATTATATTCTGCCCCCATTAAGCCACTAAGAATCTTTCTCTTAACAGATAATTAGCAGAAAAGGAAAGACCTGCAGAAGGCACCTCCATCAGGGGCCACTGAGAATCCCTCCACCCCAAGGAAACCCCGAGTCCCGAAGCACATGCAGCTGCTGTCAACATGTCTTTATCCCCAGCCTTCAATCTCTGACTTACTTTCTTTGAATGCAAAGTTATAATTAGTTATCTCTAACATTGGTTAGAAATATATAACTATGATGTTTTTATGAAGAGGTACAAAAATAACATTCATCTGTGACTTGTGAATTGACAGCATTTTCAAATGATAGCTATGAAAAACATTTGCAAACACACCATTTACCAAATTTCTACAAGCAGGGATGCTTCTACTCAGAATTTCTCTTTCTTCCCTTGTAAATTTTCCAAAAAAGTTACTTTGGGCACTACTATTTTCTCCAAAGCATGTACTTCTTTTTCTGTGTACTGAATGTATTGAATTGGGCCTTGGGACCATCAGAAATTTCATTCGTTTATGACCCATATTCAAGTACCTCAGAAAGTGTCCATGCTTAAAACCATGATATAGAAATGATTAGGTTATAGAAAAGATGAGGGATCCTATTCCAATGCAACTCTAGGTGTTATGAAGTGGGACACGTGGACACAGATTTACATAGAGGAGAGATTGTGTATGAGAAACAGACCTAAGCCATCTAATCTAGCTATGGAGATTGACAGTGATATACCCATCCTTCACAGGCCTTAGAGAGCAGTAAATATACCAACAGATGATTTCAGACTTTCAACCCTCAGGACTCTGCAAGTGTCAACACTTGCTGTTAAAGCACCCAGTTTGTGGGACTGTGGCATGACAACCCTGAAAGATAAATATGTTTTCTTTGTACAGCTCTTCACTTTTCAAATGCAATTCTCTCTCTCTCTCTCTCTCTCTCTCTCTCTCTCTCTCTCTCTCTCTCTCTCTCTCTCTCTCTCTCTCTCTCTCTCCCACTCTCCAGCAGCTCTCACCTCCCCACACAGTTCAGTGTACCTTCATAACACAGGTATTATTTCAACACATTTTTTAAGATGGGGTGAGATCCAGTGAATCTATGGTAATGACAAAAAAGGCGAACTCAAGATTCACCTTCAGGCAGTTTAAGGTATGGGAGTTTAAGATGAACCACTATACCTCACCTAAATGAGAAAATTTCTAGGAGACAATCTTTCATCAATCTTTCTGAGGGATCATATTTTTTTCCCAGAAACTGTCCAGTGTTGCCTGCCCAAGCCCTCATTCCTCATATGGCCTTTGCTAATTCCCTTGTTGCCTTTCTTGAGGAGTTACACATATCCTACGTGCTACCCTGGAGCACTTTTTAAATACAATCACAATAGATAATTAATTGTATCATTTCCCCAGAGGTTCTGAGTTTCTGGTGGAATGCTATTAGGTCCCATTTGGTCATCTTCTTGCCTATAGTTTCTAGAAGGGAAAATAAAACATTGCAGAAACTTAAAATATTCTGATTGAGTACATATCTATATATGTATGCAAATTAAATTATATACATTATGAATTCTTTGTGTGAATATTAGAAAAAGGAAAAGAAAAAAGTTCAGTAGGACTAACATTAAGACTTTAAGCAGGGGGCATCATTAAGTTGCATATAAATTAATCATGTATGAAGCTAAAGATATTTTTATTTCTTTAAACCTTCCCTCAAAGAAGAGAGACCATTATATGGCATCAACTTGCATATTAATGAATTAAGCAGTTCAAAACTAAGATTCGTATTATATATAATTGTAAGTTTAAGTGTGGTGAAACTGATCTACTAGAAGTCAACAGTGCAGTTACAAACACAGTGAAAAAATTATTTTCCTGAGTAAGGCAATAAGGATGATGTTTTTCTTCCAACAAGGAACATTTGGTTCTATCGTTTAGAAAGCTGCTGAATTAATTTCAATAGTAAATCCTCTAACAACTCGTAAATGCCAAGGGGAAAATGAGAGTCAAAGACAGATGAGGAAGTAAAAGAAATGATCTGAGATCAGAAATGCTACGTCACCTATAAATGTAATGACATTTAGCATTTAGTATCTATTATTCATAAGAAACTCAGCAGCCAATAGGAAAATCATGTTTATATATCTGAATAGACTCTCAGAGCTGCTAGACCCTTTCAAGTCAGCTTTTCATTCCATTATGCCTATGGCATATGATCTTCACCTAGTAGTAAATACATTGACAACAAAATTGTACTTAATAATGGCGAGTCAATATAAATGTGCATGCCTTCAGTTTGGGTGTCATAACACTTGAAGTGCATGCAGGTTTAAGCATTCCTTTGTCTTTGGTATGTTTTATCTGATGTATGTAAAAGTCACTTGCAAAATCAAGGCAAGAAACCACATATATCAAGACAAGTCATAAAAATAGAAAATAGTTGCCTTTCTTAGTATGAGTATGAATCCTGTATGTGTCAGGATACAGGCAAAGACTGAACTTAGGAAATATCATTGACAAGCAGAAAAATATCAATATTGGAAGTTAAATAATTGCTAAAATATAACATTGAACCAGGACATCTTTAAAGACTCAGTGGACTGTTTCATTACACTGTGATTTATACTTCTCTTTGGGTTACTTTCCCACTTAAAATTTTATAAAACATCCTGAGACAAAATGAATGTATAATAATCATGGCCCAAGAGATCTCAGCTCTGAAGGCAGGCAAGCTGAAGTTTGTAGCCATATCTACCATTGGGTACCATTTGACACCAGACAGATGCTTCTCTACTTAGTATTTCTTCATCTGTGGAAGGGCAGTGAAGTACATCCCTGACTCTAGAACTAGGTCATAACTAAATGCTCTCTGGCTGTGGCACACATAGAAAGTACCAGTTAAATGTTACCTCTCTAAAAGTGGCCAAAGAACGAGATAGGGTTTCTTCTTGTCTCTAGAGGACAGAGTGATGCAAACAGTGATGAAACATAGAAACCCTATCTGCTGAAATTGGAGTCTGCAGAAGAGTCCTTGATTAATCCCCAAGAATAGTTCAACATGGTTTATAAAGTTTGTTTTTAAACCCATGCTTCACTAGTTCTTGATTTATCACTACAACTAAAAATAAGTAAATGTTGAATCACCAAATTTAAAAATCCTGTTAAAAACAATATGTTTGCACACACGCATACACATACACAGTTCCATCTAGATGAAAATCATATACAAAACAACATCCCAGCACTCATTCAATAAATAAAAAAAAAAAACTATTTACCACACCTTTTTAGATCCTATACAGTGATGGTTACCAGTGTGATCCCATGGAGCTTTCAGAAGCAAGTGACCAGCAAAATAACAAGTAATTAAACATTATGTGGATGGTTCTGAAAGCATCTACAGAAGCCACTGTAGGGATGTAAGCACAGAAATTCCAAAGAAGCAATGTGTCTGCTGAATTCTGTAGCAATTGATGAAAAAGACAGGGAGGGCAAGGCAGATCTAGCCTGTGTCACCTCTGTGTGATTTAAAGAGAGGTATTTTTCCTCCACACACTTGCACAAATGTGTCAGAGAAAAGCTAATTTGCTTTTGGGGCACAAAAATGTACAAGCATTCAAATTTAATTATGAATGCATGTGAATATGGGTGAAATACAAGTTTGTATAAGGATATACACATGTGCATTTGTATTTGAATATGTATATGAGAATATGTGTCTCAAAGATAACTGTGTGTTAGGTATTATTATGAATATGCAGACATATCTTTACCTGGAAACAATGTGAACTGTTCTTCTTCGATATAGTAATGACTCATAATCATAAAAGGCAGTTTAAATGGGTGAGTGGATGAAAGATATGAAGCAGGGAGAAACTATGTCAATTGCTAATGTAATCAAAGTTCAGTATTAACAGAATCAATTTGTTGGAAAAATTCTACAGTCAATGTATGTTTCTGAAAGAGTGTGCAGCAGTGACTAAAGGCCCACCTACTGGTCTTTAAGTGAATGTTGTCTAAGCATAGGATAACCATTTTATCAGGAATAAGATTTCTCTAATAGGAATAACAATTCTCTGATATTACCCAAAGGATTGGAAACATCTGTTTATGCAGAAAAAAGTCTACATTGAAGGGTCTGTTTCTAAAGATTATAAAGCTAACAAATGATATCATTAACATTTGAATTCAATGCAATTGAATTTCAACATCAGTGAACATCAGCACTGGTGCACAGCCATATACCAACATCTAGAACTGAAAGCATAAGATGATATGAATAGAAAGAGTGAATTAATCAGCCTTTTACAACTATCAAGTATGATATGCTCATAGCTGATGAATGCCATGTTGGAGTCACTGTTACATTTATAGGATAAAATGACTCAGCAAAAAGTGTTGCACATTTCTTGCCTGATCTCTATCATTCAGATTACATTTGTATCCCAAATGCATTCGGGGGGCGGGGGGGCATTTATTTAGAAATATCTGACTTTTTTTTTTCACTTTTTACCTTATATCATTTCTTTAAGTTCCTATTCCAATTTAACTAATGCATCTGCAACCACTGATGCAAAAAAAGATTTGAATTAATTCATACATGAGAGATGTATGAAGATAAATGATTGATGCTAAAACAAGAGTTTTAGTCCACTCAGTGCAACCTATAAGAAAAAAGAAGAGGAGGGATCCTACATCTTAAAATCTCCTGTTTGCACATCAAGAGAGCTAGTTGATACTGGGAATGCATATACTATATAGTAGTATACCTCATTTTAGTGCTGCATACGATTTAAAGCAGAGGCCATTGACCTATGGTGGACATCGTTATCATGGGGAATCCAGATGACAACAACCTTGCCTGGCCCCTTCCCCAGATGTTCTTGTGGTGCTAGCCCAAAATTTTAATTTCTAAAAAAAATTCAATTGATGTGGTGTTTTGGGCATGTAGGATAATCCCCAAGAAAAATTTGTGTATGGCAACATTTTTCTATGTAGGCAGAAAGCATTTCATGGAGGGAAGAAGTAAAGTTGTATCTAGTATACATGACACACAGTTTCTAGAAATGTCACCTTTGTCAGGAACAGCTGGAAGCCTAGAGATTCAAGAATTTCACAAGTGATAAGTGACTGGAGTGGGCTTGGATAAAGCTATGCCACACCTTCTTTTCACATCCACTGTGATTACAAAGAAAAAAAGTAAAGTGAGAGCAACATTATACCCAACAAGGACCCCTGACACCTCCCTGATCTCCTCTGGCCTGATTTTTCCATACAGAGGACTCAATTTTTCCTGTGTACCTGGACCACATCAGAAGGAAAGGCAGGGAAAGAGTAGACAACCCAAGTACTGTAGACATCAAGGTGGTCAATAAAACGTCCCCAATTGACCAAAGAATAAATATTGTAAGTAAGTTTCTTTTTTTTTTTTTTTTTTTTTTTTTTTGGTTTTTTCAAGACAGGGTTTCTCTGCGTAGCTTTGCGCCTTTCCTGGAGCTCACTTGGTAGCCCAGGCTGGCCTCGAACTCATAGAGATCCGCCTGGCTCTGCCTCCCGAGTGCTGGGATTAAAGGCGTGTGCCACCACTGCCCGGCATAAGTTTCAAAGCCTATATGGTCTTACTTGAAACCACAGTAGAAATAAAACTGCATTGGACCATTAGTAAGTGAATAGAAATGGCTAGAACTGAGTAACGACTGCAGCTCTATTTTGCATGCATGATTTCATTTGGTTGATTATATATAAACCATGAGGACTCAAACACCACAGGTAAAAGCACCTTCACCTTCTATAAATTGAAGGAGCATTACTATCAACAGTGTCTCAACACTGATGGACTAGAACATTAGAAACAAAGAAACAAATACAAAGCAAACAGAACCAAAACATCTCTCTCATTATGAAGAACTGAGAATGTTATTCTACTCTCAATGCCATTGGGGGAAGGAAATATAAAGAAAGGAATACAGATCCTCATGCAGAGGATGATGAAGGAGTTCACGATCTGCAACTGGATTCCTCCAAAGGAGGCATATCCAAACCAGAGATGGCAGAAATCCTTTTCTTGGCAAAATTCCTTCTCTAGTTATCATTGAGAATGCACTGGTTATCAATAAATAAAAACAACAGTTTCTGTATGCCTGAGTGTGATGTGCAAATGTCAGCTTTGTTACAAGAGCGACTGTACATCGTGTCAGTGATTCTGTAATTCCACAGGGCCCCACCTAAAATATGAGTCAGGATAGAAAACACTTCCTTAGAGTATATTATGCCAAAAGTATACCTTACCTCAAATCCCTTTACAGTTCTTCATCAAATTTTATTATGACCATGATTTATTTGTTTAAAAAAGTTTCATCCATAGAATAAAATTGTAACAATGATTTAGTTAATAAAAACTTTGTAGATACTTGTAAATATTTAGGGCATAGATAGAGTAAATGCTGAAATTTTATGTTGAAGTTAATTTTTGTTTGAGTGGAATTTAATTTTTTTTTGTTAAACCCTTTCATTAATGCTTTCTAGTGACATCTATTTAGGCACCACAATAAAGAAAGGCTGCTTCGTTTACAGCATAAGCACATAATTAGTTTCAATTACCTTTTTTTAAGTCATCAAAGTTGTATTCACTAATTTCTCTTTCCACGGGACTCTTCAGAAACTTTATATGAGTCAGCTTATGGAATTACTCCTTTTAGAAATTCCTTTGAGTCTCACCCTTTCATTCTTTCTGGTTATTTTCCCCTCTTCTTCTATCTTATCAGACTATCTCAAAACCAATAACACAGAGCTGAATTATATAAGTGATTTCATTTTAGTTAAGACTTCCCATTAAAACTCCCACAGCGTTAAGAATCATTTTAAGCAAAACAACAACATAATGTGTATATACAAAACATGTCTGGTAAGAACTCCTACTGTACATGGCTATCAATTATTTCTGGATGGATTATAAAAAAAAGGAAAGGGCAGAAAGAGAGCAGTTTATCTGTCTTCCTTTTCAAACTTATCCTCAAATGAAAGGAAAGGGACCTCTTTTCTAGAGAATCACATTGAAATTAGACACTGGCCCTGTTACCTCTGTAAGAATGGATTCAATGCATTCAACCTATGGGGCTATCCTTGCCGGAGTACAGCTGCTTTGTGAAGAGATAACAAAACTCTACAATGATAAAGAGCAAGGATGCTCAGAATCCATCTATATCTCACCTCAAATCACTGATGACTGAGATGGGGCTTAGGATGTCTGAACTCTCAGGATTGGAGACAAATGGAAGATGATTAGGGGAAATAAATAAAATGTTTCACCTCAAAACTGTTATGAGTTAGTCTGCAGGATATGAGACATATATTGTGTACCAGCTTTGATTAATTTCATATCATATTGTATTTATATTTTCAGACTTAAATGATTATCAGGAGACCAAGAGAGTAGTCAAATACATCTATGTTTGATTTACCCTGAGGGGCGCTAAATATATGAATTCATTTTCTTTTTTCTTTTTTTTTTCCCCCGAGACAGGTTTTCTCTGTGTAGCTTTGCGCCTTTCCTGGAGCTCACTTGGTAGCTCAGGCTGGCCTCGAACTCACAGAGATCCGCCTGGCTTTGCCTCCCGAGTACTGGGATTAAAGGCGTGCGCCACCACCACCCGGATGAATTCATTTTCTTAAACTTCTTACTTTTAGATTGGAGTGGAACAGAATACAGTATCATTTTACAAGAAACTTTAAAGAGACAAAGTGTTTCCAGGCTATTTTTCCTTGTGAGCTCTGTATCATCCATTAATTTTTCTAGTGTGTATTAAGTGTAGAAATATCTCAATTACTTTCTCTTTAAAAAAAGAAAGAAGGAAGAAACATCATACAACTCACGCCTCAGCAAAGACTAGCCATGTAGCAGGAATTGGTTAAAGGAATAACTATGTATTTGGACATGTTATTTCAGACCACGTTTTCTGATACTTTAAAATATATGTCTTATGTTTTCTTATATGTCAAACACACACACAAACATATATATGTGTGTGTGTGTGTGTGTGTGTGTGTGTGTGTGTGTGTATGATGTTACATGATATAAACAGCATCTCGTGGAACATTAAAATACTTCCTAGGTTCTCCATTTACTGGCATGTTAGATCAGTTGCTCTCCTAACTAGATTTCCATTCATTTAATGATTTCACATAAAGAGTAGTGACAGGAAGCTCTTCTCCAAGCACCTTCTCCATTTCCTTCATGATGTTTTCCTCCAACATTACATCTAGCTTCAATGAATCTATCAGTTACAGTGTCTCATCTATCTCTAGGCAACCATAATAGTCAAATGATCTAGAAAGAGCTGTCATAGTACTCTGTCATCCACAATGATTAATGAAACAACAAAATGCGCCCAACAAATGCTAACCATATTCATAGTAGAAACAGTTGATAGATTCATTTGGGAGAAAGAGCTGTGAATATCTATCATTTATACAATGTGTTGGAAACTGTTTCGGAATAGATAAGAACAGAAGAAAGCAAAATAAAAGTAAAAGAGAAAAAAAATGAGAATAAGATGCATGGAGAGAATGAGGAAGGAGGGAAGAAATGAAACAGTATGTGCCTTAGAGAGATAATGGGGAAAGGAGATAACCCTAGACTGTAATGCTAACATTTTAGTCTCTGGTTGCAGCTAGCCTTCAACCAGCTAACTCCAAGTAAAATGGACAAGTAGAAATATGGTAAAATTAAGTAACATTACTTTTTACCCTAGGCTCTTGTAGAGCTCTGAAAAGCATCTCTTGTCTCAAGATTAAGACACAACTACCTATATCAAATCACAGTTATCTCACCTTTTCCTGTGAAGGATAAAATGGCTTAGGGGGGTATAGGCAGTTGCCCGAAGCTTGTTGGAATATAGAGAAAAATGGATGGCTTCCATATATGATGTGAGCATAAGGGAAATAAAGGAAAAATATTCAAGAAAGAGGGATGAAGCAGAGTAAAAGGCAGTAGGATGGGCACTGTTCATCATTGTCTTATGCCCACAAACACTCCTTTGATTAATCACTTTCAGGTCAGGGCAGCCATGACAGTGCTCATCAGTGAAATGTGAGCCAAGAAATACAGGAGCCAGCTTCTAAGAGGACTCTGTTTTCATGAAAGGGTAATGAAGAGGGACAAGGGACAGCACTATCTGGCAGATCTTGACCAATCCACATTCCTAATTTTCCTGCCTAGAATATGAACAAGTACCTTAAAGTAAACTTATTCATGTGAACATGACGTGACCATCCTGCAAACAAAACTCAACAGAATAAAAATGCTCCAAACAAGATAGGAAAGTGCTCATACTCCTGAGGCATCACAGAAAAGTTTCAGCACCTCAGAGCAGCCAAACTACCTCTAGATTTCTTTCTTATACAAATACCAAGGGTATTTACATGTCAGTAAATTGTAGAATCTGTTACTTGAATCACTCTAAAATCATGAAAGGACATGCATGAAACATATTAGAACTTACATAGAGCAGTTGAATGGTTGTGAATCTATGAATGTCTGACTTGAAGAGTTAACTCCTGTACTCAAGCTGTTGCTAGTACTTAAGAACAACCATACAAATGGACAAATAGGCTAGTTAGCGTAAGAGCAAGAAGCTGTCAGAGTTGAACATGAAATGACAATAGGAGCAGACAGAATGATTTAAAATATCAATACTTTAAGGAGTATGGCATCTTTTAGGAGAGAACATACAAAATGTGAATACATTTGTAGATGAAACACAGCATAATGATCGGGTCTGTTAATGGTGATTACATTCCATTAGCCTGTAAACCAAGAGGAACATAAAGTACAGCTAAGTCTTCCTGTGCCTCCAATTCACTCCAAAAGTACATTTCAAAAGTTATGGGCATGTGAGATTATCAAATATATGATTAGTTATTGGAACTCCAATGCTGCCTAGCTTTTTACAGAAAGCAGGTGCTTGCACTGACTAATTTACATACCCTTGTAAGAGAAAATAAAATTTACCTTGAAGCCATCTCCAGAGCAGAAAAGCATCTTGCACAAGACATTTAAATGTAATTATACAAAAATGATAGTGAAGATATTAATCAGAAATATCTGCATTAAAAGTGAGAACAAGAAAAACTTGCAATCCGACTATCGTCTGGTTTTAGGTTATAAAACTCTCTTAGATTTCAGTAATTTTAGGAAATATTACTTCTGTCAAACAAAATGTTAAAATGGGCAATTTAGCTTACTTTTCTCATTACAGTGAGAATTACTAGTAGGCAATTTCTCTGGCTACCATAAAGTGACTACTCTTTATATTTCCATTGTTTGAACTGCTACGGAATATTTACACCTTTGCTTGCATATGTACAGGCTTATGGAATGCGGGATGCTGGTTCCCAGCTATAAAATTCTCCTTGCAGACACTCATAGGGGCACTGGTGCCCCATTCCAGAATTTCTTTAGGTGTAAAGTCGGCTTTTCAAAATAAATCATTTGCACACAAGCTGACAGCCATAATACCCTGATGGACGAGAGCAAAGACCAACTCTCCTTCTCTTGTTCCTTTCAAGTAGAAAAATCAATTGTAGATGGCCTTTGTGATCTGATTTTTTTTTTGACACATACACAAGAAAATAACTTTCCCCTTTGCTCACTTAAAATAGAAACTGGAAAACACAACTTCAAAATACTTTTCCAATTTCCCAAGCTCAAGCACACTTTTTGTGCTTTCCGCAACTCTCAGTCAGCTTTTTGAAGAGGGAGACATTTCCAGTTCACTAAGACACTATGCAGTAGGAACATGATCTTTTACAATTTGTCGTGGAAAAATACATGCTACTTAAATTGAATACTTTGACTTTTGCATGTAAATGTTTTTTTTCTTCAGATTCTCACAGAAATAAAGTGATTTCCTTCTTCAGGAACTAAATTCCCAAGCTGTAATTTATATACAGGGGGCTAAGTCTGTTACTAGATTGCTTCCTTTTGCAACACTGTGAGGAAATTCTTTCTGGGATTAATTCCATTGAATATGGGATTTTGGGGGGTTTTGTTTTTGTTATTGTTGGGTTTGGTTTGATATTTTTAATATTATTGTTATTATTAACTTGCCTCAGTTTGGCCAAAAATTCTGATTAAGGGGCACATTGCTATGTCATAAAAATTATCTCAACCCTAAATTACAATAAAAACAGGTGGCCTGACTTCCACATACTGCTATGAGAGAGAAAATGAAACCTAAGGCCAGAAAGAAAATTGAGCAAATGTAGATGTAAATTCTCTCAAACATATTCTTTGGGTCTGCAGAGACAATTACAGAGAGTCAGAAAAATCTCCTGTGGTCTGAATGATCTGTACAGACCAATGGAATACACCTCTACTCTACTTTGCCGACAAAATGGCACTCTGACATAAACACATATGTTTGAAAATTTTCTGTTGTGTACAATAAAGATCAAATACAGTTCAAAGCAAGAAAGTGACATGAATTACAAATGTCTATCTTACATTTCTGTGATGATCGTTTCCTTTGTTTACATTTTTTATGCAGCTTGCTCTACATTAGGTATTTTAAAACCTGTATTTTAAATCACACACTGAGTAGAATGTGGTCCTAGAATGTGGTTTTGTGTGTTTGCCTTCATCCCCATGTTTAATGGGGTGACAAGTGCCATTGTAATGTCAGGACTGGAAGTGTTGCTCAACTGACAGGATCCTAAAGAAGTTCATGAAAATAAAAATTACTGAAAGTGTAAAATTTAATGTGATGCTTCACAGCTTCCATTCCAAATGATAATTGTGACTGAACAAAAGTTGATTGAGTCTTATAGATCTTGAGTGTGGTTAATTTTCATGTGTGACATTTTTTATTTATTTGAAAGGTTTTTAATAATAAATTTGATAGATTTTTAAATCACTCTTTCAAATATTTCTTCCCCTTATAAAACAGGTTATATAAAGGAAATAGCTTAGAATTATGAAAAAAAAGCAGTAAATTTTCAAGCTCCATAACAAAAAGATTCAGTTAAAATGTATTAATTCATATAATCAAGCAAGGACTCTTTGAGAAATTAATTTTAGGAGAAAATTATTTACGAACTTATTTTAGATAGTCTTAATTATAAAATTTTATTTTAAGAGAATAGATACATACTTTTAAAAGTATACACTTACAAAGTCAAAATTTAAAAAATCAAAATAATGCTTTAAGACAATTTAAGAATCAGATTGCCTTGGAGGAGGTGAGAATGGGGGGTGAGTTGGGGGAAAAGCAGGGTAGCGGGTGAGAGGAAGGAGGACAGGGAAATCTGTGGTTGATATGTAAAAATGAATAGAAAATCTCTTTAAAAAAAAGAATCAGATTGAAAATTTTAAAACATAAAAACAAGCTGTCCACATCAAAATTTCAGAATTCTGTAAAAGGACTCAGTCAGAGCCCCACCAACTCACCAGTGGCTAACATCCTTATGGATTTCCTTAAGACTCAGCTCTATATTCTTACATTGTGCTCTGACCTATGTTCTCTCAACCCAGTATCTCAGAGTCACTCCACACCACGTCAGAAATCCTCTCAGGAAAACAGAAGCAATTCTGATAAAATGTCTTAAGTCCCCAGGCGAAATCACTCATCTTTAGTCCTGGGAACCCTCATCTCTCTTGAGGGGAAGCCATCCAGTGAAGTAGAGGAAAGACGGAGGGGTGGACAAAGAGCACATACAGTAATTCACTTGTCACAAGAAAGCAATTTTCACCAGGAAAATCCAGTCGTTTTTTGTTCATTAATTCCTTCTTGATATAGTGTAGCAGAATTAAAGAAAACAAGTAAATGGGAAAAACATCACAGACACTGTAGTTCTTGTCAAGGTTGAAAGCACTTTAACTTTTTTCTAAAACTTTCTAGATGAGCTTATTAAGAATATTTTGTGAGAGCTAACATTTCTTGCTAAAATATTTTTTGAAATACAGTCTTTAAAACTATTAATTATTTAAAAAATGATATTGCATTTAATCCTTTGTACGTCCAGTCATGAAAACCCAATATTTTAGCACACTGATACATCACTATCATTTTTCTATGTGTGTGTATGCTACCATTGTTATGTTTCTTTGTACAGTTACAATACTGTTACACAGACTTCTTCAGTTTGGGCTTTAATTTAATTATCTACTTTTTAATACTAAAACCTGAGGTGAGAGTGGATTAGATCAGTTAACTGAGTTCTTGGCCGTTGTTCATGAAGCACTGGGTTTGATAACTCACTCATAAAGCGAGCACGGTGATACATGGGAGATGGAAGCTAAAGGATTATAAGTTAAAGGTCATCCTCAGCTACCTAGCAACATGGGGGAGAACAAGATAGTGATGATGTCTCAAAAAATGGAGGGTGGTCTTCAGACGTAGTCCAGGCTAAATATTAAATTAAACTCATTCAATTAATTTGACGATTTTCTTCCCTCTTCAAGAAACATTTTATTTTTCCTTTAAGCAAGTTTTAAACTCCCACACATCAGCTTTCATTAGCTGTGGATCCTAATCAAGCCTTGTTGTTTTCAAAAATCTCACATAAACTTGATTTTCAATTCACAAAAAAAATTAACATTTTTCAGGAGTGATCACATATGCCATATGAGAAAGCACCCCAATACTGTGGCTCCCATATCTAGATTCCCACAAAACAGGGAAAGATTTGTATCATAAAGAAATCTCTGATTCTTGATGCAAGTTAAGTTTATAATTAATATTAACAAAATGTAATAAGATAAAACAAAACTAACGATTTGAGATTGGACAAAACAAACAACCAGACTGAAAAGTGACCCAAAGAAGGTATAAAAATCAGAAACCCACTTGTTCACACACTCAGGATTTCCATAAAAACACTAAACTGAAAGCCATAAGAAATATACAGGGGATCTGGTGCAGACCAATCCATGCAGGCTGTGTTCATGCTGCCTCAATCTCTGTGCGTTCTACGTGATCTTTGGTTTAGATCAAGTTGATTTAGAGGGCCTTATTTCTTGGAGTCCTCCATCTGCTCTCACTCTCACACTCGTCCTGCCTTCTATTTCAAAGGTTTCCTTTAGCCCTGAGGGGGAGTATTTGATGGAGACATCCCCTTTAGAGCTGAGTGTCCCCAGGTCTCCATTATCTGTATGTTGTCTGCCTGTGGGTCTCTATATTTTAATCTGCTGAAAGGAGAAAATTCTCTGATGACTGCTAAGCAAGACATTGATCTATGTGTATAGCAGATTGTCATTAAGAGTCATTTTATTGCCGGACGATGGTGGCGCACGCCTTTAATCCCAGCACTCGGGAGGCAGAGGCAGGCGGATCTCTGTGAGTTCGAGGCCAGCCTGGTCTCCAAAGCGAGTTCCAGGAAAGGCGCAAAGCTACACAGAGAAACCCTGTCTCGAAAAACTTTTTGTTTGTTTGCTTGTTTTATCTGAGACAGAATTTCTCACTATGTAGACCAGGTTTGGCCTCAAGCTCACAGAGGTCTACATGCCTCTTTCCCAACAACTGGGATTAAAGGCTTTTGCCACCATGTCTGGCCTTATCATATGTCCCTGGGCTAACTAGTCTCAGGTTCTTGGTCACCTAATCAGTTTTATGGCTGTTTTCTGTCTTGTTGATTAAGTCTTAAATCAAATTACATATTGGTTGGTTACCCTGACAAGGTTTGTGCTACCATCGACCTAGTATAACGTGCAGGCAGGACTCCATCACAGATCAAACTATTAGTGTCTGGCTTGGGGTTTGTGTTCCTCTTGTGGTATCATGCAGAGTATTTCCTATACCAAAGACTGTAGATCATAGGGGTGACGGCTGTATTTAGTCACCAGCTGCAATTCTCCACATTCAATGAGTTGTGCAGGTGTTGTCTTTAGCAACAGAGCCTTGCCATCAGTTTGTGATGAGCAATCTATATTCCTGGCAATATCCCACGTTGCTCTGTGGTTCCCATGTGACCCCTTTGACCAACAACTCAATTAGATGTAACCAATTCCTGGTACCGAAAGTTCCATTTGGTGACAAGAGATCATCTTCATTGAGGTTCCATGTAAATGGTGTAATTAAAACTAAGTCATGGTCCTTTTCCTTAAGGATTTGCAAATCAAAGAGAACCCATCTGCTAAGCATAATACAATTTGCAATATATCCTCACAGTGCTAAATTCACACTGAAGAGAAAGGCCTCTTCTACAAATTATAGATGAAATAAATATGCATAGTTCACAAAAATGCAGAACAAAATAGTAAGACTTAATGAAGCCACTCATAGTCACAACTACTAGATTGTTTGAACTTACTTGTATTCAAGGTACATTAGTACAGAATGTGCTAAATCATTTAGGGATCCTCTTTTTCTTCATTTTCTTTTTCCTTACTTCTCCCTTCTCCCCTATTTTCTTCTTTAAATATAATTTAAATAAAAGAAGGCTTATGTTCACATACTGGGTCTTTGAGACCTCCAGTATTGCCAGAGATAAAACACTCCAAGGAAAAGATGTCCCTGTGAGGTCAAATGTTGTATCTCTCACTATCAGATGCTTCAAGATTCCCCAGTCATGTAGTAAAGAAGATCTTGTATTCAATTTACTATTGAAGAGGACACAATTGAACAGAGTCATTCAGTGAACACTTACTTAAGTGTAATGAAATAGGAGAGAGAGCAGACAGACAGTAGTTGAGTCTCCCAGTCCTAGATATCTGTCAATAGAAGGTGACTTAAGTAAACAGAATTGGAGTGGTCCTGTCCTATGGTCACAGCTGAAGAAGAACATGAAGGATCCTTAATACCCCATTTTCCTCGGTAAGCACTACACTGATTGTACAGCATACCACCCAGTGAATATTCTCTTCCCACATAGTACCTCATTCTCACTTCTCTGAAATGCATTTCCATTTGGGTGAAGACCCATTTATTTCACATTATCATTCTTATTCCCTCTCTTTTTTCAAAGCAAGCTTTCTTTGTGTATCCCTGGCCATCATGGAACTCAAACTCGCTCTGTAACTCAGCCTGCCCTTGAACCCAGAGATTCACCTGCCTCTGCCTCCCAAGAGCTGTGATTAAAGTCATGCACCACTCCCACCAAGCCTCACATTCTCATTCTTCACAGCCATGCTACTCCCAATAGAGCTAACCAAATAACTAATCTGTTTCCAGTTTGCACTCCTTTATTAAGCTAAAGCACAGCTAATATTTACGGAATTTTAGAGCCCACTTTTTCCCACTTCCTCACCAAAGCATTCATTCATTAGAAGAAGAAAAAAAAATGAGGAGGAAAAAAATAAAAAAGTCAACTTTCCTATGAGAGAGCCACTGACTTCCCAGCAAATTAAAACTATAGTAAGTCACATATATTGAAGATTTCTCAACTTATCTTTTCTAGTCTTACTCGCCATCCTGGTTCTGTCCCTGGATTTTGGTTTACTGTAACCTAAGCAGTGTGTGAGAACAGTAATAGGACTGGCATCCTCACCGCCTTCTCTCTTTTTACCTTATTTCACAGGTTGCCCCAAGTATCATCTTTTCAACATACTAATCTGCTGCTCTTCATCCGTGGTTGCTATGGATAAGATGGGTACCAGTTCTAGTTGCTATGGATAAGATGGGGACTAGTTCTAAGGGGGTATAGGTGAAGTCTTTTTTGGGGGGGGAGGGGGTTGAAACAGGGTTTCTCTGTGTAGCTTTGCGCCTTTCCTGAAACTCACTTGGAAGCCCAGGGTGGCTTCGAACTCACAGAGATCTGTCTGGCTCTGCCTTCCAAGTGCTGGAATTAAAGGCGTGCTCCATCACTGCCCGGCTGGGTGAAGTCTTAACAGAATTAGAAAGCACTTAGATTTGGGCTATAGCAGAATACTCCTCAAAGATCTGGTACTTCCTGATTGCCAGTATTATTTTACCTACCAGAACCTGTCTCTTTCTATTAAGAACAACATATTTTGCCAAAGTTCTCAGAATGTTTTAGATATATTAATTGTTCTCTAGTTCTCATTATTTCTCACACTGAATCCATGGTATGGCTTTGGTGCAATGTTGTCCTTATCAGTTCCAAGTCCTGGAACTCCAGGTATACCTGCCTTTAAGTTGATTACTTCATGAGCCATCAGCAATATAGTCATTAGTCCAAGGGGAAAATCTCTCCTGGAATTAAGAAACTACTGGGAGCGGGGAGGGGGAGGAGGTGGCCCATGCCTTTAATCCCAGCACTTGGGAGGCAGAGGCTGGTGGATCTTTGTGAGTTCGAGGTCAGCCTGGTCTACAGAGAGAGATCCAGGAAAAGCCAAAGCTCCACAGAGAAACCCTGTCTTGGAAGAAAAAAAAAAAAAAAAGAAAAAAGAAACTAATGGGAGAAGTTTATAACTAATTTATAATTAGGAGTTCCTGAGCTTGTATGAGGAGAACAATGCTAAGTAAGTCACAGAACAGTCCCTGGAACTAAGTGAGATACAACAAGTAAGTACCCTAGAGATACTGCCTCACAAAAGTGCTTGCAGGTCTCTCCTCTTGGTCCTGACATTGAAAACTGCATCAGAATCACTTACAAGCCTATCCTGACATTCCATTTGCCCCACCAATACAATTTCAGAAGAAATCTGAATGGAGAAATCTCAGAGAACAGCAGATTTGTTTATTACAGAATGTATAGTCGACATTTAATTGCTTCATATCAACATTATAATAGATAAACTTTAAGTGTACACTAGTAGCTTTGGTTTTGAAATATCTTCCCATTTTTTATATTAGACATGCAACATAGCAAAAAACAATTAGTATCAATCAATGTGCTAATACAATGGTCTAAGGGATGCATTGGTATAGAGGAAGGAGAATTCAAAGGGATATTTCTCATTGTCTTGAACAAACACAAAAACATAGTCGAAATCAAGGTGCTAATCCTATGATCTAAGGGATGCATGAGTATAGAAGAAAGGATAATTGGAAGGGATATTTCTGAATATCTTGTTGTCATGAACAATTCCGTTTCCACTCAAGATACAACATAATAAATACAAGTCAACAAGCCTACCACATGTCTTACAGCTGTTAGCAGTCAAACTAGCCCTATGGATCTTAACGTGCATCTATGACATGAGTGGGCATAGCTTACTGCAAAGTACGTTAGGAATCATGTTCAGGCAAATTTGAATGTACGTTATTTTATAGATAAGCTGTAGTATGTAATGAAAAACTTAATCTATTAATCTTCTATCAAAGAGCTGAGGGAAATGTGTCCTTAGCAACATTAATGGTGCATACATTTATGACAGGCATAATTTGAAAAAGTATTGAAGGGAAATAAACTGCTATGATACCAATTCCAAGTCATTTTAAGTTTAAGAAAGCCACATGTGGTGATAGTGGGACTTTCAAACATTAGAGAGCACACCTGTTTTATTTTGTTTTTATATATAACTTACATAACATGTTAGTAATTTTTAAGTACTTATAATAAAAGACAAAATCAAACTGGTTGCTAATTGTGTTTTTAAAGAATCTTTTAACACTAGTAATTACATATAAGAATAATATAGTAACATATAATTAAGTGGTATACAACTATATAATATTCCAATCTTACATTTTGGTTTTAGCAAAGTGGGCTAACATACAAAAAAAGCATATCTCAACTATTTCGCTGTCTAACTTGATGTTAAAGTGAGTTATATTGTGAAAGGGAAAATAAATCTATAGCAAAGCCAAGTATGACCATATCAGTCAGTATTAATTAACAATACAAGTTTGTTGTCCTAAAGTCACTCACAACTGGTGCAAACACATTTAACCAAGAAGAAATTAAATGACGAACTGTTCTCTTCTGTAATGACAGTGCTTATTTAAAACTTAGAAAGAGCATGAAATTTCCAGGTCAAAGTGGCTAAAGTCTCCCCTTTACCCAATAATGAAGCCATAAGAATATAGGACAGACTTAACAACAGCCCCCAACCTCTAGGCTGAGAAATTGTGGTAGATGTTAATTTAAGATAGTTCCAAGTAATAGCACCTATTACAATTTAACAAAATTATATACCAGGCTCTTTAAGGAACAAACATGTTTTGAATTCTAATTTTTTAAGTGAAACTTATTTAGATTTTTGTGTGTGTTGTTCCATTTTTTTAAAAAGACATTCCCCACAGAATGGGAAACTTTCTATTTTCTACACTTACAAGATCATTACTTTGCCAGGGAGATTTCAAAAGGAACCACCAGTGGTGGGATTCCCTGAGTGTTTAAGCACTGGCCTGGGAGGGATGGAGAGTGGCTGGAGGGTTTTGCACTGAAGGAGCGTTTCCAGGCAACCTAACACAGTTGAGCAGCCACCTGCTACTGAAACAATGGTTGACACTGGCAGAGATCCATTAAAGGGGAGACTACAGAAGTACTCAGAGAGTGTGTGCCTCCATTTCTGAAAGTAATAACGAGTAGCTTAACACTGAGCTGGAGTAAATAGAAACAGTTCAGAAACAGGTGCAGAGAAATCTCAATCCTTCCACCAATTTCTTTCAGTGTTGTCTGCACAACAAACACAGTTTTCAAAATGAATTCTCCACCTCCTCAGCTGCCATGCCAGTCTGAACAGAGCACATTAGGCCACATCTTACTGTGCATTGATTTATAACAAGGCGATCTGATCTGCCTGATAACCTCAACTTCTGTGCCTGTCTCTGTTTGAAAATGGAAACATACCAAAATTAATATTGATCACGCTGAATTGATACCACATACTGTGATATTTGGCCTGGGTAAAGATGCAGTAGTGAAAAGAATCCTATCCAGCTTTTCAAGGGATTATCTATCCAGGACACACAAGTGACTAGACTCCAAATTTGAATATATCCACTCACACTGGCTTTTATTCTAATGCTGTGTATGCTTCATTTAATGACTTCAAGTTATGGAATGGTATTCCTAAAATAAAATCTTTACTCAACAACAGAAAATGAAAATGAGACCTGTATAATTTTTGTCACCATCTACTTGTTTTCTAGGTAACAGTATTATGAACAGCTCTTCTTGATCAATGAATTTCAATGGTATTTCTTACAGTGCTTGTTCAATTTTGTCAGTCCAATAAATACAGATGATTTATAAATTAGATGATATTGAGTGACCAAATAATAGTAATGATAGTAGCAAACTAGGCTAGTGAGATGGCTGGTCAGGTATGTACATTTGCCTTGAAAGCTTGGTTGACTGACCTTAATTCCTCAGAAGGTACTCAAAGGTAGACCAAATAAATAAATAAATAAATACCAGCTCCATAATGTTGCCCTCTGACCTCTGACCTCCACCGACATACTCACATCACAACAGCCTGCCATGCACAGTAATGTCTTTTTGAGTAGTAGTAACCTGTTATATCCTTCATTTTACATTTAAGGCTATCTCTGAGTATGATACTAATCAGAGATCTAAGAAACACAATCTGATAGTGAGATCAATATATTACTTATTGCCTATCAGTAGAAGGAAATCAGTGTAAAATATTACCTGCCATAACGGAAAGACTATAAAGTTTTACGTTTTAATTATAAACACAGACATTCTCTTTTAAGTAAAAATTTGACTGCAATTGTATTTTCATTCAAACCTTCTGTTTCGTGTCTGTTCCATGAAAGACTACTCTCATTGGTTAGGAAAAGATTTTTTTCTTCTTTTTTTATTTGAGAAAAAAGTTTTAAAGTTTTTTCATACAATAGTTTTCATCATATTTTCCCTTTATGAAACTCTTCCCAGATCTTCCCCACCTCCCAACCTATGCAATTTTATGTTCTTTCTCTCACACAAGCAAAAAAAAAAAAAAAAAAAAAAAAAACAAAAAACAAAACAAAAAAAATAAAACCAACAAAGCCAGTAAGACAAAAAATACCAATAGAAATCATTACAAAAAGCACACAAAACTCGTGTAGTCTGTTTTGTGTTGGCCAACTATGCCTGAGCACAGCAATTGCCCTTGAGTGCAGTTGATCTATCTAGTGACCATTTATTGGAGAAAATGATTTTTCTTCCCTAGCAAATATCAATTGCAAATAGTTTCTTAGTAAGGGGTGGGACTTCATGCCTGCCATTTCATCTCCACAATGGGGTGTCTTTCTGGTTTGAAACTGGGTAGGGCTTATGTATGCTGCAGCATCTTTTAATACTATTAACTTGTAAGCATAGAGATTAAGCTTCTAATGCATAAACTTTGAGATTTCATGTCCAAACCACAGCATAAGCTAAATCATAAGTCAGAGAATGAAACAGGAGAAGAATGAGCAAGGGACACAGTACCCATTCCTGCTGACCACACTGTCTGCTATACACATCATTATTAGAGGTACATGAACAAGTAATATGTAAATAAACTTTCCAAGAGCAATAAGTACATGGGTAATAATGGGTAATAATTAAACATATTTTTCTCATAAAGTGAAACAGAGTTAGACTTTTAAGCTATACATTAATAAAATCAGAAAATACACAAAGGCACAAAGTATCCCATCCAATGGTGTGCATTTGAACAGAATCTGTAGAATCATGACCGATTTACAGGCTATGGGCGAAGTGCTGTCTGTGTGTTAGGGGAGGAGGTGTCAAGCAGTATGATTTACAATTCAGTCATCCATACATAGCTCCATTCACAAAGAAACTATGCACAATGTGAATAATGACACGTCTGTTTCTATGGTAATTTTAGAAGCTTCAATGTTCAAACAAAAAATGGAAAAATAAAGTCCATTTATTCAAATTTGGTAAATTCAATAAAATAAAAATTTAGGTGAAACATTTTCCATTTATTTTAACTACAACAGACAAGACAAAGGAAGAACACACATGTGGTATTCTTTCTCCCAATCTCTCTGTCCATCTGTCTCTGTCTCTGTCTGTCTGTCTCTCCTCTCTCTCTCTCATACACACACACACACACACACACACACACACACACACACACGCACACGCACACGCACACGCACACACGCGCACACACACCACATAGGTCTAGTTTACTTCAAAAAATCGCTTACAAATTCTGAAAGCAATAGTTTGAATTCTGCCACCACATTTCAGTGGATGGTGATGCTTTATAATTAGATTTGGTAAGCTTTATGCACGGAGATCAGTTTCTATAGCATCTTCCACCATTTAACCATTTAGATTGTTTGCAAACCCAACTTAATAAAGAGTAAAGACATTTATAGCCTGCTGTGCTCATTCACGCAAAAATATTGCCAGCATTTTCAAAAGCCATATGAAATGCTTCCACAAGTCTTTCCAGGATCAAATCATGGAAAACAAAGTTCCCATTTTCTTTTAAAACAGTCACAAAACTTTGGAATATTTTTGGTGGCCTTCAGAGTGTGCATAGTGATTGCACAGTTGGATGAGAATTTTGTGCCTTTGGTCATCCAATCAGTTGAGGACCCAGATTAGGACTGTCAAATTGTGTCAGGACTTTGCAGTGAGTGCTCACCAGAGTGCCTTTAATCCTCCAAGGTTTTCTCAAATGTCACAACCATCTGGAGGGGAAAGGGCTTCCCTGCTGGGCGCCACTGACCACAAATTACCTTCTAAAGAAACAGACAACAATGGAAAGCAGTTAATAAATATTTGATTTTTTTTTCCAGAAAGAGAATGTTAAAAGAAACCCCTACCTTTCCATCTTGATTTAGCATTAAATATTTTATGGAGTACACAAACATGACAAAATAATGTCTGTCTGGCATTTAATATGAAAGCGACTGCAAAAATCCATTATCCACTTTCAGTTGACTGAGAGGGTATTTATGTCACTGTGCCCATAGCCCTTACTTCCCCTTGCAGTGGCTTTCCCATAACAAAACAACATTATTCTGTTTCTCTTCCTTCCCAAGGTGAATATTCACGGCTATGAAAGTCTCACTGACTAAAGTTCAGAGTATACTAAAGTTGAGTACCACTGTTCTTCAGAGTATCTACTTCAAGTTCTGAAAATAAGTCTGGTCTGGTCTCCTCTTTCCGAGTTATTATTCTAATCCTCTTCTTTACTCTGAGAAAAGCCACCTCCTCCTCTGGAAGAAGTCACACCCACACACTCATAGCCACCTCCCCCCCCCACACACACATATACAAATAGGAATCCAGACACACTAGCACTTGAAAGAGGCACTATGGGCAGCTGACTTCAGGAGTCAGTGAAGATTTGCTTCCAGTGTCCAAATGCAAGAACAAACACTGTAGGCTTGGGAATGCTATGCAGTAATGTCCCCAATGCATGTGGCTATTGATTATATAATGCTCTTTTTAAACTGAACATTTTATATTAGATTCGCATTGCTGCCGTGTTTGTGGTTACGAAATTCAGAAAGTTTCATTATGGATACAGTTAAAGGCAGAAACGCCTTCTTAGATCACATCAAAATTAACTTCATACTTTACTCATACTTGCTAATTATGAAGGCTGCCTTTTGGGAAACTCGGTTCTTTAGTTCAGGAAAAAAAATATAATTGAGTAAGCTTCAATTCTATAATTTTTATATACTATCAAATAGGGGTAATTTTCTTACAAAGCTAAAACTTGAACGTGCATATTGCTTGAGCTTACCTTTCACATGAATTCAACCGCTGTCAGAAGAACTTCAGCCACATTGGCTGTGATTGCACCCCAAGTCTGAACCAGTAAAGAGCTCTTTCCCTCGCTGTTGCTCTTCAAACTACAAATGAGACTCTAATCTGGAGCAAAGGCAGGATGGGATTTACTCCCTGCACTTACTTGATGCTTCTCCCTACATCCAAATGCATCCCCAGATCAAAGTACATTTCAGAAAGGCCTTAGAGTGAGATGGCTTTGCCGTTATTAGAAACGTGTCCTTTGAGTAACAGCTTTCCTTAGAGGATTCGGGGAAATAGAGGTCCTTTGAGAACCAGTATCTTGAAAGTCCAAGTTCATATTGTCTTCCCAACAGCCAGAAGTTCTGTGCATTGCTGGCTCAGCTGACCTATTTGTCTGTTTTTTGAATCTCTCTAGCTTCAATGATTGATATGTGTTATAAGTTAACTGATTGTTCCACTTTTTCGGTTGTGTTGAAAACATATTTCAATACTTAAAAAAGCATGCTGAGAAAATTGCCCATTTTTTTCAGTTGACTGTAAGAAATACGGGAACTATACCTGTTGTACTAAGCAAAAAAAAAAAAAAAAAAAAAAAAAAAAAAAAAAAAAAAAAAAAAGCAGGTGAGAAGAAGCTTTTACTCTGTGCAATCAGCATGAGTGACAGCTCCAACAGTGATGAGCAGCTCTATGTGATAAGGTGCACCGATGGCTTTAAGTTCAATAAGTGACATGTTAAGTAGTGCCATAGCAGAGAGTTCAATCAATCATTTCAATGCTAAGAGAAAAATCACTATACAAAAGAAAAATCACATACATAGGAGTGTGCAGACTTGACATTCTGCTAGCATCAACTGATAGTCTATTCACCACACAGCAGATGCAATGTCAATCTCCTCCTAAGAGGAAGGAATTCAAATCTCTGTATAATTAAAAGAGACAAAAAGAGAGAACCCAGACATATGACTGACATATGCTAATCACGACAAAATGCTGACCAGAAAACAAAACAAAACAAAAGGCTAAAACAAAATCTATCAAAAAGTCTCCTCCAAGAGGACAGCCATTAACATCACAACAAATCACTTTTATTTTTTATGGAACTTTGCTGACACTGATAAGCGAATCCTGCTGCTCAAGCACAACAGTGCACTGCTTAGCACTGTTATTTATAGGACATAACTGGTACTCAGACACACTCACTACTAGCACTTCTGAAAACCTTGTAATGTCAACACGGCATGTCATAGACAAGCAATGCTAATCCATTTAAGAAACAGACTACATCAGACCTCAAAAACAAAATGAGCATTATAAAGTTCCATGCTCAAGATATACTATGAAGAATTGCTGATGTTCTGATAATCATTTATGTATATTTCTTTGGCACTATGAAAAGTTACTAGCTAAGGACTCTGTCAGGAGAAAAAAAGTAAATATTTTCATTTTGTATTCCATGTAAGAATAAAAATTCAAATTATTTTAAAATCCAAAGAGAATAACATGCACTATAGTACTATGAATAATTATCAGTAGTTTCTACTTTTGGGATTAGAAACATAAGATACATCCATATAGTGTTGCTATGCTTAATATTTTAAAAACATTTTATTTTTAAACAATTTGGAAAGACTATATCTGAGGCTACTCTACCATCTGCAGGAATGATGTTCTATCAGACAATGTGGTTTTGTATGAGAGGGCCACAGACATACAATGATGATACAGGGAAGGCCCATCACATCTCATACATGAACTGGAGAAACTGAAGCATTGCCTTCAATAATAACAACAAAAAAGACGGATGGTGATGGGAGGCAGAGGCAGACAGATCTCTGTGTGTTTGAGTTCAAGGCCAGCATGGTCTATAAAGTGAGTTCTAAGACAACCAGAGCTGTTATACAGAGAAATCCTATCAAAATAAAAGTATGGGATTGGATTTTCTCCTTCTTCAGAGGAAATCTACTGGTATTAAAATATATTTAATGTATATTAAAAGTTTGGTGGAAATGTATTAGCACTGCATTATTAAAATTAGTAATTAAGTAAGAGCCAAATGGATGAGAAAATGACTGCTATCACCTACTTAAAGAAACAAAATACTTCGGGAACAAAAGTGAACTCTGCTTAGACTCTATGTATTAAACTACATCACATAGTTTGAGTTTAAGGGAATAAAGTATTGTACTTCAGAAGCCTTATAATCAGAATGAAAATACATGCCAAAGTCTTGGTCTTTTCTGCCAAGAGGTGAAAAAGATCTCAAGCTTAGAAAGGGAAATCAAGAATAAAATGTCATGATATTTGCAATTTACTTAAAATGCAAACACACAAATAAGCTGCACACTAAGGATAGTACTACACAGATACTACCAAATCCTTAAATTCAAGATGAAAAGGCAAAGGTCAAACAGACCCACAAACTACGCAGTAGAAAAATTGACAGATTTTAGTGTGGGAGAACAGGTACAGGGGACTAGATAGGTATAGTTTTCCTTATTAACAAATTCAGAAAAGAAACTCACTAGAGAGGTGTAAAGTATTTAAGTTTGAAAGACATCAAAAGATAGTTTTTGGTTGGTAATACAAGTTAGGATAATAAGTGAATTAGGTACAACACTTTGGACTCACAAAAAGAGAATAAATAATGGAGTATTTTCTCCAAATCTGCCAAACGTTAATGGACTGGACATTGTTAATGTAATTCTAGACTGTATATATTGTTTATAGTTATTATATAGAGTTTTTCATATATTAGTTATAACCTTTTATTATTTCAGGCAAAAAAGGGGAGATGTGGTGATATATTGTTTTTAATCTAAGAAATAAAGCTTTCCTGAAGATCAGAGAACAGAGCCAGCCACATAGAGGTCAGGCAGTGGTGGTACACAACTTTAATCCTAGCACTCAGGAGGCAGAGGCAGAGATCAGTCTGGATTTCTGGGAGTTCAAGGCCACACTGGGCTACATGAGATTAATCCAATCTAAAAGAGAAACAGAGCCAGGCAATGGTGGCATACACCTTTAATTCCAGCACTTGGGATTACACATCATTAATCCTAGCACTAGAAAACTTAAAACAGGAAGTGATATGGCTGGGCAGACAAAGGAATATAAGGAGGGAGGAGACAGGAACTCGCACTCTTTCAGGCTGAGGAATTGGTGAGATAAGAAGTGGTGGTTGTGGCTTGCTTTGCTCCTTCAATCTTTCAGCTTTCACCTTGATCTATTGCTCTGGGTTTTTATTACAAGACTATTTAGGATTCGTGCAACAAGGACCAACCTAGATAAGTCTATGTAGAAAACAGACACCTGGGCTGAGATGCTCAACCAGCCCAAATACCTTGACTGACCTAAATCCAGATAGCCAATATCTCATTCTTCATCCCAGTCAGAAATCTAATAAGAAATTCAAGTATGAAATTTCTACGACCACGATTTCCTGATCTATGCACAAAGGCAACTTGGGAAATTCAATAGGAAGCTCAGAATACATTAAAATTTCTAGAGAAACACAGTGACATTCAACAGCTGTTTGAGGAAACACCAACATCCAACAATGAGGCACTCACATTGCATTCCTTCTGTTGACATCATTAGATGTGCTTGCGATTAAGCAAAAGGGGAATGGCCGCTCATAAATCAATGTAACAGGAAATCTGGGTGGCAGTCTCCGATCTTAATGGAAGGTCAAGAAGTAGTATAGACCCCAACAGGTGCACACATCCCTCACAGGAAGTATTGGTGGTTAAGACTGAAACACATCCATCATTATATTGAAATTTGTAAGCCTCATTTTTATCAAACAGTTGCTTAATTGCAGTGACATAAATCTGCCACTGGATATAACTAGCAAAAACTATTTCTTTAGGATGATGGCATCATATAAACTTTTCAATGAAAGTAAGAATATTTGACAACACCTCACTGATTGACAACCAATCACTGCATCCTAAAGAAATCCAATCACCTTTCTAGTTCAAGCTCCTAATGTTCCCCTGGAAATTACACACTGTTCCACATTACCAGTCCAAGAGCTTACAATGAAGCTTACTCTACCATTCATTGCAGCTACAGGAAGACTGAAATAGGCAATTTTGCCATTTGGTAGCATTATTTCTGCTACAGTGACTTGTTTGGAAGTACATGTGTGTCTCAACTGGATTCATTGTGAAGCAACCAGACAGACATTTTTCCTGAACTGTTGAAAGGGTGGTAATTAACTCAGTGTTGGGAACCTTGAACCTGAGAGATCAGTTGCAAGAGGTTCAAGAAACCTCCATGTGGAGCAAAGGGAAATGCGTATATGGCTGAGATGGAAACATTAGGTAAGAGTACTCCTCATGATGACTCACTGGGTACCTGTGTTCTAGTCCCATAGGAAAATCTCCAAGTTACATTTTGTAATTTCTTCTTCCAGAATCTAGCACTATGGCTCTCATTCAGAACACAGCTGTTCGCAGCATAGGCCATGAACTAGTCATTAGTATTACTAGACACTTGGTAGTAAAGCAGACTCTTGGACTTCTTCCAAACTACTGTATAAGAATCTGAATCCTTAACAGGCAATGTTAACACACTTTGAGAAGTTTTGAATTAGATAAGGTTAGAAAGAAATGATTAAATAATAAAATGTCACCACCAGCACAGTCCATGTCACACCAGACCGGTTTTCATGGCTGAACTATACCAATTGCAACTTCATCCTTGTCTTTCAGAGACTTGTCCCAGCTTTTAGTGTTTCCTTTAAAAAAAAAATCTGTTCACAAGGCAATGTGATTGCTTAAAAATCTTTCAATGGGTCTCTGGTGAATTAGAGAATGAAGTCTAAGATCATTTATAGCATAAAAAGTCCCAAGCCAGCCGGGACCCCTTTCTGTAGCTCCGTTACTTTTGTTTGTTTGTTTTTGTTTTTTTGAGACAGGGTTTCTCCATGTAGTTTTGGCACCTGTCCTGGATCTCGCTCTGTAGACCAGGCTGGCCTCGAACTCATAAGAGAGTTGCCTGGCTCTGCCTCCTGAATGCTGGGATAAAAGGTGTGCACCACCGCCACCAGGCTGCAGCTCTGTTACTTTCCCTTGCCCTTTTCATTGTCTGGATTTGCCACATTCCCCTGGTCATAAGTGTGAGGAGGCATCACATTCTGCTTTGCCTCCTTTACTTGTCATTCTTTTCCATCACAATTTTTTTTTTCCCCTGGACACACACCTTTCTCCACTCAATTCACTCACAATCAACATCAGTTATTGCCCATGTCCTAAAACAATCGAGTCTGTCTGGTTGCTTCACAATGAATCCAGTTGAGACACATGTGTGCATCCATACAAGTCACTGTAGCATAAATACTGCTACCAAATGGCAAAACATAGCAAACATATCCGTCATAAACTCAGCAATAAGTCTAACAATTCTGTGAAGGCGGATTAAAAAGGCCTAGCCTGTAATATTTCCCGACATGTTCACTGTTAATATGTGAATGAATTGATGGGTGTTTCACATTTCATCCTTTCCTACAATTAGCCCCATACGAAACTCAGCATTCTAAATAAAATAAAAAATGCAGTCTTAATGGCTTTAATGTGTGCTATTGCAGTGTTTCATAACCATTTTGACACTCGGTGTGTACTTAGCAATGTCTAGAGACCTCATAATTCTCAAGTGCTTAGGGTGTCAACTTACCGGTGCCTAGGGCTATTTCTAAATATTCTACTGTAAACAGAATAGTGCTGCACAATGAAATATAATCTGCCTCAAAATGTGAATAGTTTCTAAATGAGAATCCTTGCATTATATGGACACATGTAGGAGTTGCCTACAAGCATCTTATTTGTTTTTTTTGTTATTCCTTTTTAGGAAGTTCCTTCCATGAGGCCAGCAGCACAAGGCAATCACAATCATATAGGGCTGCAAGTACAGTTCATTGGTAGAATGCTTGCTTAATGCGTGGAAGGCCCTGGGATTCATTCAGGACTATTGTAAAATAGGAGTTGAGTTCTAGGATCAATACAAATAACCTGGCAAAAATTCCTGAGCCCTGATTGAGGCCCAGAGCTCAAGAGCCACAATTTTCCAAAGACACATAGAGATTTAGACAAAAATGAGTCACTTTTTACAAAAATGGACTAAATAAAATACACACTACCAAATTTTGGATATTAACACTTTCAATTTTAATTGGTTCCTGGGAGATGCTAATGTGATTAATATTCAAAGTCCTACATGGATTATAGCATATCAACTTGAGATCAACCACTTTGACTTCAAAGGTAGATAGACACTAATATGACATTTCTAATAGAAATTACAAAAATATTATCTATATCCATTATACATTTTAAAATCAGTAACCAACAGTTAGACCATAAAAATAATCACGCAAAATTAATGTGCATGTATTTAAACAGCTCTTATTACATGTTTGGCAATATAGAGATAAAAGGGAATAAAATTAACCATACCCTCTAACCTTCCAAAAAGTTATTATAGTGGAGAGGAATAACAGCTTTCAAATTATAACAAAAGAAAATAAAGGGTCTGAGAAAGTAGTCTCCTGAGAAGGAAAGCACAAAACGCACCTACATTCATCTCTACTGTACAGTAAGCCACATTTGTCTAAGTGAAAGAAACGTTTCACTAGGGTGTTTGAGATAGGATCCAGGGTTGTGAATAATGTAGACAGAACAGGATAAAAGCTATATATGGGTGAAATTGCAAGAAAGAGGTTATCAAGGATACAATGATAGTCCCTGCCTCAATTAGCAGCAACAGATGATGAGCATTTTGATATAAACTCCTAAGAATCAAATACTGTGCTAGTGGCCTTTCAGTGGCTAGAAAGGCAAACTGAGAGATGGAAGAAATTTCATGAAAACATTCAGTGGATAATATCTGAGAAAATGAATGTGAGGATCCCTCTCAGATTTCCCTAAACAAAATGAAATTTCTTTTCTAGCATACCTGTGGGAACTTATTTCTATTTCTTAACACAGCAATTTTATCTCCATGTCTCTGTGTTCCCTAATACATTGTACGGTAGGATAATAAAGAGATCTCAAGATTCCATCTTTGTATTTTCAACAATAATAAAAAAAGATACAGTACTTACATGAGGTTCCAAACAAACTCTTACTAAAGGATGTCAATACAAAACAGTAGAGAAAGTTTTGTCTTTTGGAAGAATAAAGTCATTGTCAGAAATGTGCTCTACAGTGTCCTAACACCTGAGGGTTAACAGGAACCAATCTACTCACAGCTATGCTGTTGATATGCCTGTATTACCAGCAACTGGAAAGGGTCAGAAACACGGGACATTAAAAAAAAATGCTGAATGATTTGACAGATCAATACAAATAAGCACTTATCGGTGTTAAAAGATTAAAATGAGGAAAATACATAAATAAATAAATAAATAAATAAATAAATAAATAATGTAATTAAAATATACTAAATAAATATATTTATCTTAAAAGGGGATGTTCAAGTTTAGATTCTGGCCTGAGATCTTTTACTGTATCAGATGCCTTGTGGCCTCAATAAACATTTAGAAGCCATATGGATGAGCTGTAGATGTAGCATTAGTCAAAACCCATGGCTACTTCTTTCCACATCTACAGACAAATAGATAATCTGTTAGGAAAAATGACTGGGTGGGAATCCTGTTTGATTGGCATAGGCGATGGGTCTTATTAAGAATAAAATAAAAAACACAATAGTTTGTCATTGTATAGTAACATAAAATATTGGAGATTCACCTTTATTCTCATTCTATTATTAGGCATTCACTAATCAAAAACAGGACCTATGGAGCTTACTGAAACAATCATAGATTTTGGCATACAGTGCTAAGCAGATGTGAATATAATTTAATGACCTAGTGGGATGAAAACTTAAGGGACATTAACTTCCTAGAAACATGATTAATCATTAGTGATGATGAACTGTCCATGTTTATGAAAATCATGTCCCAATCTGTCCATTTATACTAAGACATTTAACAAAAGAGTTCAACCATCTAAAATGAACACAAGTCATGTGTCACAGGGCCTTTCTAACCTAATACTATAACTAAGAAAATTCATCTTGGATTTTGACTTCTGGAAACAAATAGACTCCAAGTACCAAATAGACCAAAATACAATTTCAAACTAAAATTACAACATGCCTGTTTTACAAATAATAATTTAAAAAGAATCTAACATCAATGCATTTATATATGATTAAAGATTTAGTGTCAATAGTAGAAGGCAAAAATCAGATTATTTGTCTTACAACAATAAAATACAAGGCAATTTCAATACTTGGTGTAGCCAGGTTTATAGGCCATTAATAGAACAAATCTCTCAAAAACCATGTCTGTCGGTAAAACTTAGTTGACCTTGTGGCAGGTGGTGTTATTTTTCATCCTCTCACAACTTTAGAATGACAGGATGTTTACCAAAAAGCTGAGCCCTAAAGACTTTCCCTTGATACAACTGTTCTCCTTTCAAATGCCTGCACTCAGTGGCAGTTCCAGTAGATTAACTTGCAGATGGAATTCTCCACTCATTCCTCACTGCTCCAGGTTCCTGTGAAAATTAGGAATGACAAATACCTCAAAGGAAATTTTCTTTTGACCTTTACAAAAGCAAGACTCTTAGAATGCAAGTGAGAATTTGTTGACAAATCTCCAAAAGTTAACACAAACAAAGCCACAGGCCCAGCTGTGTAAGGTGTGACTAGTTGACTATATCAGGAAAAACAGTGTGTCAAACCACGAGTCAGTGTACTGTCACATTCAGTTCTATCTTATATAACAAAGGACACATTCTCCATGGGTACTGATGGGAAAAGCAATTCCTTTATCCTTGGCGCAAAACATTTGAACACACATCTACAAAGGGGAAGATCTTTATCAGTGAAGGTCCTGTAGACTCTTTCCTTAATTCCCCTGTGCTGGCTACAACTTCCATTCCTGGGTATTTGTATTCCTTTCTGCCTTGAAGAGTGTGTTTATATTTCATATTCTGAAGTCAGCTTCTCCCCACTCTGTTCAAAGTTGAAGCCAACAAACCAAATATCTCCCTATTCTTCATTTTTTTCCCCCAGAAAACAATCTTATACTAATATATGTCAATATATAAAAATCAATATTATAAATATAAATCAATTATATAAAAATCAATAATGTAGCCCTGCTTGAAATATTTTTTCATTACTATTTCCTAAGCATCCAAAAGAGAAGCAGCATTGTCAGATTTTTTCAAAATAATATTTCAGGTATAAATAACATACAAATACATCCTTGGTTGAGGAGAGATTACCACAGATGCACAGAGAGCTGAAACACACAACTGAGTGTATCCAGGGGTGTTTTACTTGTGTGCTTATCATTTCTCTCTAGCTAGAGACTAGAAGTATATGAGAGATAGAGGTAGCACAACAGTGACAAACTTTAATTAAGAGAAAGGAAGGGCAAGAGAGCTCCCAGGTACTCAGTAAACAATAATGGCTATTGCCATTACTCTTGTTTGCCCACCAGAACTAGAGAGTACATCTCTATCACTAAAGACATGATAGACATCAACAACCACTTTTTGATTGTATCTAAGGTCCACTCCATAATAAGGAATGCATGCTTGTCTATAAACCTGAGTAAGTTAGGACGTTAGAGTACTTAGATAGGACATTCCTACTGAAGATTTGAAAACAAATATGCAATCAAACCATGTTCTAGATATATCTGTTTATATCCACAGACCTAGAGCAGTATTCAAGTCTGGATCAGAAAAGCTTCCTTTGGCTGTGGGCAATGGCTAATACGGAGATTCCTAAATAGTCAAAGGGCTAGAACAAGAGACTGGTTGGTCTTTAGCCACATAGATGTCATTTCAAATATTCCCTTCAAGGACTACAGAAGATTACAAAATAAGAGTCAAGGAGATTAGAACTGCTGAGGGTTGGGGAATTTTTGCAAAACCCTGTCATCTGGATATTAGTTATTTGGCCATTTAAACCATGAACATATAATGGGGGATCAGATTAAATGGGTGATCAGATTAGAAAGAAAAAAAAACTCAAAAAAGAAAAAAAATTAAGATAGAGAAAAAATAAAGAAGTGGTTAGCAGAAGTGAGAGGAAGATGAAGAAGAATAAAGGGAGTGAATATGATGGCATAGTACTGCATTCTCATTTTTTAAAAATTCTAATAAGAAAGAGAAAAAAGAATAATCAAAGTTCTGGAGAAGGCAGGTCTGGAGACTATGCATTGAGAACACAGAATCAGCAATGAATTGTAATAAGTTATACATAAAGACAACTAAAGTGGTCCTAGATGAATTTGGCAATGTGTTATGAACGATGTCAGGGGTATTGGTCTTTAGAAAGGCAATAATCATACTATGACTCAGAAGAGTGTCTCTGAACACCAATTAGATGTAACTTTTTATTTTTTTTCCAATTGCTGTTACAACTTAGGCATTTCATGATAGAAATCCAAATGCCAGTGATTACAAGTCATTTCAGAATCACAAAATAATATAAATTTATATTAGAATCTGAATTATTGTTACTACCTTCAAAACAATCTGTATTCCAACCACATCAAATCCTGTTGGTACCCAGAAATGTCCTTGTCATCTTATCCAATTTAAGTTTATATTTGCTGTTATATTTTCTTAAAATGGCCTTTGTCCCACAGTCTTTATGAAAAGCACATGTAAGTTAACTCAAGATTCTTCTATATAGTTATAAAGAGTCCTGAAGCATAGTTTGCTTTTGTACCTATCATGGTATTAAATTCTGAGTCCCTTAATGTCACTGTTTATTTTCCTGCCACTGAAATTCTCTCTGCCATACAATGGTTTTTAACAAATATTTGAGGAAGTAAACTCATAAGAATCTGAAATTCCCTATTCGATTAAAAATTTAAAGTCAGGTTCTGCTCAATTGTCATGCTAAAGAGTTGTTCATTGTTTGAATGTTAGAAACATTTGCAATGTATTAAGAATATACACTATATATCATTTTGTCAAAATACTCAATTAACCATAATGGATAGTCTATTTGTTAGGCAAGAGAGCAATAAAATATTGGTACTGGTTCTCATAAAAAGTCATTGTATAAATAATAGAAGGATCTCTCCCTGCTGTTTTCAAACAATGCATGCATTTTTTTTTTCTGGAAAATGTTCTGATGGTGGACTCATGAGCCCAATTTTCCTGAACATATGTAGCCATTATGCCAAAATAAGCTTCACTCTGTGTGTCAGGAAATAAAGTGAATTTGCCTTGATGTAGGAATCCTTGCCCATTTCTATTATTTACCATGAAACTCTACAGGAGTGTGATATGTAAATCATGGTAACATAGACCTTTCATATTTCTAACTAAATGGGACACTGGGCATATCCTGCTCCAAAGCTGACATCAAAGAATCATGTTCTGAATCTTTTAGGGACAAACTACAGCTTAATGCACTCTGATATTATCATGGAAATTCTTTGTAGCATCAAAACCAGAGTCACTACGACCAGTAATACTCTCAGTGGAGTAAAACTGACCATTGCGGACTGGGTAGCGATAGACATTCAGGAATATTTTCATCCTCTGTAATTCTAAGATAATGGAGGAAAGGCCCTATGGCAACCACAATCTTTTCTGGTTGTGGAAATCTGCATGAACATAATTTAAAAATGTATGATGAGCCAAAGATGAATCATTGAAATACACCCCAGAACTCCTTTCTTGTAAGCAATAGCCATGAAAAATTACCCATAATTATCCAAAATGAACAAGCCCTTTCAAATGAGTGACACATGGCAGGTTCTCTTCACTTTTCCCTTGGATTTACAGCTAGTTTGTTAAATAGCTCTCAAGTAGTTCTTCTGAAATCAAGGCATTGGTACAATTAAAAAATGGACATATTTAATAATACCTTTTTTTCTTATAAAGTATGAATCAGCCCTGTGCCTCAAATATTTTTTGTTATTACTTTAAACAAATGAATGGGGAAAGGACAAGGATGAATTGAGTAAGTTGAGGAAAGAATCCGAAAGCCACTTCTTAGATGCCCAGGTCAGTCTTTAACTTCTTGTCCACTCAGGTATATGTAAGCCAGAAAATATGTAATGGTCCAAATGTGGCTTAGTTCTTGTAGATGTGACATACCGTCTTTCAACTCTAGAATGATAGCTAAATTAAATGTCAAATTTCTAAGTTACTGACCTAACTGCTAAAAATCCATGAAATAAAAAACTGCTAAAAAGGTTGATTATTTAATTTGACCTAAATTCAAAAAGCAACACTAACATCTGTTTCCTACTACATTAGTGTTGAAAGAAATCCAGGGAAATACTTTGTAAATACTAATGATGGAAATAGGAAATCATTAGTAAAGTTTAAAAGATCTGACGTTTCTAACTGCTTCCTTAGGGCCAATGACAAATAAGGACTTTATCAAGACTACAATTTAAAAAAAAATGGATTTACATGTATGTATGTATGTGTGCATGTGTATTTACTAGAGAAAAGGTAGGTGGAAGCTCGGGAAGAGAGACCAGGACTTTAGTCCCTTGGAGTACTAACTCTTTTTTATCAAAGATGCTGCAGATGTTGGTCAAGTGGACACAGTAATAATAGAGGAAGGAGAGCATTTGAAAGGTTAGTAGTCTGCGGGCAATACATTCACAAAGGAAACATATGAGAACTATTCATGATTTGTGTTCAGAGATTATCTATAGAAATCTACATCTCTATCTTTTAAAGGAGAAATTGATTACACTCCATTGGAAGGAAAATTAGTGAAGTTTCTAGTGGGAAAACATGGACAGCAGGAAAAAAAAACATTAAAGACTGCATTAAGGGAGAGGAATGGGCACTCAAGTGTTAAAAGCATTTGCTGCTCTTGCAAAAGATCTGGGTTCTGGTCCAAGCACCCACATGTCTCAAAATCTTCTGTAACTGCAGTTGCAGGGCATCTGATATTATCTTCTGACTTCCACAGTGGCCAGGTGCTCACACGGTGCATACAAACATATAGAGACAAAACATTCTCAAAAAAATGAATATTTAAAAATAACTGTATAATACTGCTAAAGATATTTGGGCTATGTACAAACTTCCAAGTGCCTAAATGTTGTCAGGGAATGGAAAGTCATGTATTATCATTCTTGTCTTGCCATATAATTGTTATGTAATATATTCTTCAGCTAAACTCAGTGTTCCACTTCTGCACATCTCTCTTTGTTATTATTGGAAATGCCATGTGGCAGAATAATATTGACCACTAAGGACTTTAGCCAAGAAATCAACCAAGAATCAAGTTCTACACTCAAAGCCTTTGGACTTTGCCAACACCTTCTCTGGGACATTATTTTCCCCATACTCACTCTTTCTTTGCAGATGTCCCTTCTTTGAACTAGCGTTTTCTGACTGACCTATCCAAAATAGCATCTCCACTGATTATTTCTCTGTTTCTATCCTTTATTTTTCTTAGTAGAATTCATATGCTGACGCTGCAGTATGTTGTTTTTCATTTTCCTTTGATTCTTCTATCTAACACAAGGAAGGTAGCTGTCATAGTTACTTGGGGTTACTATGTCTTTGATGAAACACTATGACCAAAGCAACTTGAGAAGAAAGGGTTTATTCAGTTTATACTTCCACATCACAGTCTATCATCAAAGGACGTCAGGATGTTAACTCAAGGAGGGCAGGAACCTAGAGGCAGAAGCTGATCAGAGACCATGGAAGAGTGCTACTTAATGGCTTGCTCTGCATGGCTTGCTTAGCCTGATTTCTTATAGAATCCAGGACCACCAGCCTAGAGATGGCACCACCCAAAATAGGCAGGACCTTCCCCCATCATTCATTAAATAAGAAACTTATATTAGGTTGACAGAAAACCATCCAGCACAGCAGCCTATGTTCTACACACAAAAATGCCAATTACTGCTGGTCCTTAACACAAGATGGAATATCAGTCCATGCTGAGATCGAAATGTCAAAAATATAATCACAAGCATCATTATATCTCAAAGTTATCAGTGTTAGCTGGTATCCAGGCTATACTGTGACAGCACACAGTGGACCAGCCACTGCAGAGATTACATTGACAGGTAAGATCTGACACTAAAAACAAGATGAATCAACAAGCAAATGAAGGAAACTAAAAGCTCACTCTCTTGCAGGAAGTAGAAAGAGATACAGAAAGTCAGAGAGAAGCAATAACCAAGAACTGTTGAGGCCTGAATTATCCCAGTCAGTTCGTTGGTCCCTTAACTAATCTGAGCTTCAGATGCCTGCCCTGGAAAAAATAAACGAAAATATCTTGTAATTTAATTCAGAGTATGAGTGTGGCTAGAATTAAAAGTGTACGCTTCAAGTATAGATCTAAAATTATTAAACATACAATATCTTTGGTATATATTCAGCCCTTCAAAACGTTACCTTATTATTAATTCCATATTGGTAGTTATATTAGTGTTACTGTCAAGTAGCAATCCTAAAGCAAATATTTTTCCAATCTGCAAGTTAGTTAGGTGCAAATTTTGAAATTAATTGAGCTTGTGGAAAATGGAAGTTTAGAGTGTGACTGTTCCACTCTGGAGTAACTGAACTGTTATATAATTCTCTCCTAAGAGAATTGCTTAGTGCTTTAAGAATAATTTGGGGCACTGGGGGAGCATATGAATCCAAACTTTGAATAATCTTGTTTCTTTCTTTATTTCATTGCTTAAGAAAAGCTCTCTAACAATTATAATACACTAATTCACATCACAATAAAGGCAATAAATTACATAGTGTCAGATTTTTCTCGTTCATTCTATATAAAGCCATACTGTTTCATTTTTTCTCTATGTAGACTCCATGTCTATTCTTAAAATTAAAGATTGGCAGTGCTTAAGCACAATAGAGAATCTGTTTGTCTTCTTTCCCAAGATTCAGGCTCCATTCCAACTCCTTCTTCATCCTAAGTGTGTGAGTACCTCAAGTTCCCCGGGATTGGAAACTTCAATTGTCAGGTTTATTGGACTGAAAGACAATTTTCTAAACACCTAGAAAATGAATGAAGCACACCTTTGGTGATTCTGTGCAGCCATTTCCAGAGAAGATTAAATGAGTGGGTAATACCTCCCCCAAAGTGGGTGGTACCCTCCCTTGTGCTGGGGTCCTTAACTAAATAAGAGGGGGTAGGTAGTAGGAAAATACAAATGCAGCTGAGCTTTCATCTGTCTCTGCTTCCTGACTACCAAGATGATGTAAACAAGTACCCCTTCCAGTCTCCAGCCACACTCACAGGTCACTTTGGCTACTATGGCTTCCCAACAGGATGGACTAGGTCCCCTTCAATCATGAACCCAGATTAGCCTCCCATCCTTTTCATTGCTCTTTTTCAGGTATTTGGTCATAGAAAATAATGTAAGTAATACATTACCCAATGTGCTGTTTTCCAGTATGTTTCATTGATAGGACACACACTACCAAGCAATCTTTCAACGCTTCTTTCCATTGGACACTTTCTAGCACAGGGCCTTCCCTTACATAATATCAGCTCTCAGTGGGCTTAGAAGTAGTATCTTGTTTCTTGAGACCTTTGTGGAATGGCCAGTGTTTAGGAATAGTGGCATTCCTCATTGGTTCTTACTGCCACTCAAACACTTAAATAATCCATTTAATGACTGACAAGCCCTGATTAACAAACTATGCTTTTGAATACTACACAAACCTATTTCAAATATATTTTGAGATCACCTATTCACATATTCTACTTTGTACACTTTACTCAAGAAGCAGGTCTTCCGTTGTCTATCATATTTACTTCAATGCCCAACCTCTTACATACATACTTGATATGTCTTGGTACCTCTTTAAAACTTAAAAAAAAATCATCAAAGAAAGATGATTGTATACCTGCCAACAAATTCAATAACATATCACACCACATACCCTTCCCAACTCTGTTAGTTACTACTTCATCACTGTTACTGGAATTCCTGACAGGAACAACTAAGGGAAGGCTCACCGTTTCAAAGGGCTTCAGTGAGAAAGGTAGAATATAGCATCTTGGATCCAGACTTAGGGGACATACAGAAGAGGCTGTTCCCATCATCCCAAACCAGGGAGCAAGAAACGGCAGAGAAACCACCATAGGAACCACCTTCAAAGTTCTGCATCTAGAATCCAATTTCTACCAGGCAGGCCTCATCTCTCAAAGCCTCTACATCTTCCCCTAATACTGCTGCCTGCAGGGAAAAGAGGCTTTGAAATCATGAGTCGGTGGGCAGTGTTTCACATTTCAAACCACACTGGCTTCCCAGCTTGCTCCCTTTCACTCTGCACTTCTCTGATTTGGTTTCTCTACATTTAGAGTGTTTCTGTTGCTGAAAAAGAAACATTGAAATCAGCCTTATGAACTGCACCATAATTTTATTCACCAGAATTAATTTTATTCTCTGTTCAATTTCTTTGATTTTTTTTTTATTTTAATGGGATGGCAAGACACCTGATTTATAACATAAAGTGATATTCCTTCTGACTATGACTTACTGAAAGGATTCCTTATTTCTCCCTCCATCTTTCTATTCCTCCCTACCTTCCTTCCTCTTCCCTACCTCTGCATTTCCAAGAGAGCTTTTTATTGATCACAACTGCTTGATATACAAAACTTAATGATTGGCATAATTAATGAGTTAAGCCATAAAGCTGAACTTGGGCTGCGTATATTGCTCAGTGAGTAAAACACTTGTTGTGTGTGCATAAGGAAGTGAGATTCAATCCCCAAACCAATGTAAAATCCAGCATTGTACTATGGGTGAATAATACCAGTAATTTTACAGCATGATAGGAGGCCATGTTTGGAGAATTCCAAGAAGCTCATGGGTCAGCTAGCCTGGTATATGTAGGTGTGAGATGCTGTCTCAGAAAGGTAGCAAGACCAACCTGGAAAGCTGGCTTAGGATCCCTGCAAATTGCACTCTAGAATACTCAAGATCACCTACACACACACACACACACACACACACACACACGCACGCACGCACGCACGCACGCACGCACGCACACATGCACACATGCACACCTGTACATGCACACACATGTGCTCGTACACAGATACATACAAATACATACACTTAAAAACAAAATGGAGCCAGAGGCTTTAGCAGACTCCTATAATCTAAATAATTGGGAAGTGGAGATACTAGGATTAATGCTTTGCAAGGTCATTATTGTCTCCATACTAAGTGGAAGCCAGTCTAGACTATATTAGAATTTTTTTCAAAACAGTGTCTCAGGGTAGGGATGTAGGGGTGAGAGATGGCTCAGAGGCTAAAGCATGCCTTTCTCTTCCATAAGATCTTTTGTCAACCTCCACATCAGAAGACTGACAAGTATCAGTAACCCTAGCTTCAGGGTGTCTGACATCCTAATCTGGCCTCTGCAGATATTGTATGAATTAAAAGAACCTGAATTCTTAGTCATGGTGAATATATCTATGTGATTCTATTAGATATTTATTTCTCTTTCCACTCTTGGAAAACCTGTGTTCAGGTCCTTTGCCCATATTTCAATTGTGTTCTTGTTTTCTTGCTTTGGGGTTGTATTAAGTCATTATAAGTGTGTGATATTAACTCCTAATCAGATGTATAGTCTGCAAGTATGATTCCTGTTTTACCTTGAGCTTGTTAGTTATTTCCTTGGGTAGGGGCAGCTTTTATGATCGATATAAAATGATTAATCAATTTCAGAATTTATGTATTACTATTTTCTTACCTCAGATCTATAATAGACAAACTCAGAAGCCATATCATTTATTCTTCCTGCCGTCATAAGTTCTTTTTTTTCTCTATAAAGATATTTGTTGTAATAATTATGAAAACTCACATTAAAAACTTTACTGAAGGAGCTGGAGGATGGCTCAGAGGTTAAGAGCACTGGCTGCTCCTCCAGAAGTCTTGAGTTCAATTCCCAGCAACCACAGAGTGGCTCACAACCATCTATAATGAGTTCTTATGCCATCTTCTGGCACACAGGCAAATATGCAGGCCAAACACTATATATGTAATGAATAATTAATTAATTAATTAGAGTCTGAGATTAAGTTTAAAAAAAAATGAAAGATCATACTTGGAAAATGAAAGTGCTAAGCTAGCTATGGCAACATGCTACTTGGATTATTTGGGAGTTAGGGTAGCAATATGAAGATTAGTTGATCACTTAGCCTAGTAGCCTAGGAGCCTAAGACCAGCCCAACAATATTCTGAGACTCTATTTAAAGCAGAGTGAATAAAAGTGTAATAAAAAGACACAGCCAATTTACAATACCATTTCATGTGTTAATCCTTCATACAGAGAGAAGCTTTCTTCTATGGGATGATAAGCCGCTTATGTTTTTTTTTTTTTTAATTCATCTTTGTGCTCAGTTCCTCTTATGTTACTTTAAAGATATCTCCAGTTGGAGACCATATTTTCATATACACAAAGGAATCAATCTCATCTCTACCCTATGATCTCCATATATGTTAAGACTTCTTCCTAGCTGTGCATGATTGTAGATGCCAGCACTTGGGAGGCACAGACAGGCGGGTCTCTAAGTTTGAGGCCAGCATGGCCTACATTGTGAGTTCCACAACAACCAGAGATCTAGTTTCACAAAACAAAATGAAAACCAGAATTCTTCTTTGTACAATGCTGGATTGCATGATCTACAAAATTTTAAGTCTATAAAGCCATGATTTGGCAACTTAACTTACAAATGGTCCACATTTTTAGTAAAAATATTCTTCAGTATGCTGTCCTCTCATCATTATATTTTCAGAAATGAAAATATGCTGGCTAAGTCAAAAAAATCTCTAAAGTATGAGAAATTATATTTAATGCTAATGAAGACTAATAATTATCTGGTAAGAACATGTAATTATAGAGTACAGAACACTTCATGATTCCTAGGTGCTTTAAAGTGAAAAACTAAAGCCGGACATTGGTAGCACACACCATTAATCCCAGCACTCAGGAGGCAGAGGCATGTGAATCTCTGTGAGTTCAAGGCCTGCCTGCGCTACAGAGTGAGTTCCAGGAAAGGTGCAAAGCTACACAGAGAAACCCTGTCTCGAGAAACAGAAACAAAAAAAAAAAAAAAAAAAAAAAAAAAAACAAAAAAAAAAAAAGTGAAAAACTAGAAATAAAAGTTGTCCTTAAATGAGGGATGCAAAATGATGGAAAATAAAATAAAAACTGAAAAAAATAACAAATTTAGGATACACCCCGCCAAAAAAAAAAAACCTGATAAAACCAAGCTGGCAGCAAGAAAAGCCTCCAAGCAAAGCTGTCTCTATTTATCAGGATGGTGAAGATTTGGTAAAAACAGGACCATTCACTAGTACAGTTATAAAGTGACATTTATCAGAGGCAAATCCTTAGTATTTGTCTGATTATCCTCAGTGCACATGTAAATATCAAGCATTGTGTTGTGTTCATCTGATCAAGTCCACACAGAGTATGGGAGAAAGTATTTGCTATGAAGGAGCCTGGACATAGGAGCTCCATACAATTCCACTTTCCATTGTTTTTTTTTTTTTTATGTTTGTTTTTTTATGTTTGTTTTTTCTCTCTGTGTGCAAACCACAGATTAACAGGAGGCACCTTCCTCAGTCATTCTAGACTCTACTTTTTGAGACAAGATCTCTTGTTGAACTAGGTAGGAGCTAACACAGTCATCTAGACCAGAGGTTCTCAACTTGTGGGTCACAAACCCTTATTGAGTCAAATGATCCTTTCAGGGGCCTGCATGTCAGATATCCTGTGTGTCAGGTATTTACATTATCATTAATAACAGTAGCAAAATTACAGTTATGATGTAGCAACAAAATGATTTTATTTGTTGGAAGCCACCACAATGTGAGGATACTACATTAGGAAGGTTAGAAACACTGATCTAGACTGACTAGTCAGCCACCACTGGGAGTTTTGTGTCTCTCCTCTTCAACATTTGTATGTCAGGTCTCCATACCACCTTGTCTATTATTCATATTTAATGTGGATTCTAGGGGTTAAACTCAAGTCCCTGTGCTTGCAACTTAAGCACTTTGCAGACTGAGCAATCATCCCCGCCCTATAACTACTCCCTTCAGTTAGATCCAGGCTTGATTGGCATACAACACAGCCTTGATGTTTCCAGTGTTATCCATCAATCCTCAACAAAAACAGCCTCTATTGTGATGTATTCTAAATAGACAAGTTGCTGTTTCTCTTGTTCAATAAATACACTTCAAGTGTGTCATCATTAAAGTAATTATCTATATTAAAAATAAAGTATAATTCCGTTATTTACAATTATGGAGAATAATAATTATTCTAACATGACTTCCACATGTTTTAATTAAATTCTTTTTTTCATAAATCGCATAAATTTCATAAATTAAAAATCTCTTAACTTTATTGTAGTGTTTTAACAAATGTGTCTCCTTGATGGATAATAAATTAAAAAACAGTCCCTTTCTTTTCTTCTTTATACTCACTCTCTTTACTAATACTGTCTATTAAACTGGAGGTACAGTTAACACCCAGTACTATTTTCTGAATGAAGAAATGCATGATTGAGGATTTCCAACCTTTACTACTTGCCTAACAGCTAAGCTCCCTTTTGTCTACCAGGTCCCTGGAGACAATCAGGAATTCAACATGACTTACTCTCATCTTCTTCCAGAGCTTTAATGACATCACCATGAATCAGTTAATCCAACCGTATAGCAGCTTTTATTCTGTTTTCTCATTCTCCCTGCAACACACAGACACACAGACACACACAGACACACACAGACACACACACACACACACACACACACACACACACACACACAGACATGCACACAGGCACACAGACAGGCACACAGGCACACACACATAGGCACACACACACAGGCATACACACACAGACACACACAGAGAGACAGGTTCTCTCTCTCTCTCTCTCTCTCTCTCTCTCTCTCTCTCTCTCTCTCTCTCTCTCTCCTTTCAGGTTCTCTGATTTCCATTAAGGCTCTGTTGAGTGTTATTATTCCATTCTAGAAGTGTCACCCTGGGCCACCAAAATGATTGTTTACACTGTCTTGTTAACGGAATTGTGAATACTTATTTGTAGAGTCCTTATGCACTCTTTTTGACTCTACATTTGTCTAACAGAGTGACTAATATATAAGAAATGTAAAAACAACTTTTGTTTTTTTTAAAGCTCTATACATTGACAAGATGTATTTTCAAATATTTCTTGGAACCTACTTTTGATTGTAACAAAACTTAGCAGTTACTGTTTAACACCAATGTCTAGATAGGCCACAAACATACAATATGTTGTTTTCACCAATATTTTTTTAAATTTTGGAGCATGTTTTGGTAATCCAGTGTTTTCCATTGTTGAAAGTCACTTCACTTGATGATAAATTATTAAATTTTAATTACTGTTCTTTAAGATGCGTTATTTTTATAATGTTTGTTGTGAAGAGAAATCATTTACAAGATCATGGCTTTAGGTTCAAATCAAAGCTTTGGCAAAATGTTTAAAGATAACATTTATCCTGTCACTGAAGCTGCCTTTGTAATTTCTCACCTACAAAAGAAGCCATTGAATGTTGTTACACTCAACATGTATACAAGATGAATTCATATTTCCACTACAATCGTTGAAGGAGATGAAGTGGACATTCACACTTGACCATTCCTTCCCCTGCCTGAAAATCCCTAGAGTAGTTCCAAGAAGAGTTGCCAGAAGCCCTCCTGGTTGGTCTCAGCATCCTATGGAGTTTTGCATAATTCCTTAGTATACGATCTCTCTCATCCAAAAGCATTGTGTTCCATGAAATCATCAAAACACAAAGGTTCACATTTAGAAACAGCTTTCAGTTTATCATGCATTGAAAAGTTTCAACATATATTTAACAGGGCTTGGAAGAAAGATTGTCAAAATGCAAATGAGATGGGTAATGGCAATAGCGTGGTAAGCAGGTGTTTAATAGTATATTGTTTCAGATTCTCTTCATACAATTTTGACATATGGAACTGGAGCCATTGATGGCTCAGGGGCTAAGAGACTCTACGGTTCTTGCAATGTTCTCAAGTTCAGTTGCCATTATCCACACTGAGCAGGCCACAACATTTATATGTAACTCCAGCTCCAGGGAACTGATACACTCTTCTGGCCTCAGGGGGCACCTGCACTCACACATGCACAAACCCACATGTATACACATGCTCAAAAATAAATCCTTAAAAATTTGATATGTTTTAGAGTAAATCTTGTCATGTGTATTATTTAAATTGTTTATAATTTTATTTTTCCTTTAAATATAAGAAAACAAAGTTTTACTTATTTTCCAGTGAAATGAAAGAAACCAATTTTAATATTAAAGCTTTCCAATGAGTACTTGTCTTTGAATAATTAATCCAGGAATTACAAATAATGTTTGCTGATTCATTAAAAGAAGGAAAGAAAACACACATTCAATGTTAATTTGAGTCTCACAGGCAGCAAATAACAGCAACAAAGCCACATTTAGTCATTTTGTGTAAATAATTTCTCTTAGTATTTTTGTTTATTTATTTATAGGATTTCCCCTAGCTTAGCTATGAATATTATATGACCAAACTCATTTATAGTGGATTATGAGGTTTCATTTTCTAACCAAAGCAAATTAGCTTCCTAGAAAATAAACAAGCAGTTAGTGAGAGAAAGGCATCCTTCCCAATTAGCCAGACCTCTGCTGGTCCATGTTTAATGTCATAATGCAATACAATAATCTGGCACACGTTGCTTCTAGGAATGAGCTTAATTAGAAAAGTCGGGGGAAGGCTGTAGCTCTGCATGGCCTCAGCCTCTACTTGATAATTAAAGCCATATGCCTCAATCGATCTGGAATGAATATGAATAATGGGAGGAGAAACAAAGAGACTCACTGAGAAACCTGTTGTTTGGGATAGTGTGACACACAGCTCTATCCAAAGTTAGGTTTCACTTATTTTTTGAATTGAAGTTCACATGAATCTGGAACAACTGCCATATTATGCCCTAATAAAACGTCTGTTTAGGCAAACAAAATCGATGTTCTATGCTTTAACCCAGAACCTAAGAGCCAATATTATTTAACAAGCATTCCTTCACCATACAGAACATTGAATTCTATGAACTGGAGAGGATAATAAAAGGTAAAAGAGATACAATCTCAGAAATCACTGTCAAATCTTCCAACTAAAGAGCCAGAACTCATTTCAATACTTAAAGAAAAAAAAGAATCTTCTTTCATAATACATTCAACGTGACATCAACATGACATACAAAAAAGAGTAAATTAATAACGTACAAACCGAGTAGAGAATTCCAAGGAGAGTTACAGTAAGAGTCACTTAGAGTTCATTATGTACCTCTTACCAAAGAAGTTAGACTTCAGTCACTTTTGAAAACAAGAGAGAGGAAGAATCATTGAAAAGCAGCAAACAAACAAAACCTACATATATTAGAATCCTAAAGAACAAAGAATAAAAATTTAAAGTTGTAAAGGAGGGAGGCAGACAGACTTCTGTCTGGAGTACAAGTATCCATAATAGAATGCACACAATGTGTCAAATGTTAGGACTTGAGACAAGATTTAGCGGTATTAACTATCCTTCAAAAGATCAACATAATAAACTCAGCCTCAATCAGACATATTTGGGCAGACAGAGATGTGTTCTAATTAGAAAGAAAAACAACCAAACAAGAAATACTAGTCTGAACAACTGTGTGGCAGTCAAAATTATCTAAGTATATTTTAGACATGTCGATAATAACTTTTCTTGCAAATTGAATCATCCCTAAAATGGAAATATCCTTACAACTGTAAATGTCAGAATAAGCAGTTTATTTTTAATGCTATTTATACTGCAACTACCTCCTAAACAGACTTTTAAAGGGTACAGATAGGGAAAAACTTGAAAAGAACAGTTAGTAGTAAGGGAGAGTAAGCAAGCATAAACCAGGAACATTTGAATACAAATGGAACACTGAACTTCTGGAGACCAAAGCAAAGTTACAAAAAGCAGTTTTCATTCACTCCTTTCTTTATTCCACCATGAAGCAAATATTTACATCAAGAACTATAGAAAAATAGGAGGTCACTAGTCCCAGCTTTGAACCCAAAAGAACTTTTACTAATATTTCAAATGGAAGATACTGAAACAAGATGGAAGGAATGGGGTCCTTCAAAGTAAAATGACAAAATTCAAATGTATCAGTTAGGGCTGGCTTCTAAAATGCAACCTGTGAGAAACTTAGTGATCCATATCTGACTGGAACGGAGACAGAAGGTTTTTAACCTGCCATGTCAGCTTACTCCAAGGTGATGATCTCATGTAGAAATGGGAAAAAATGAACAAGCTTATGAGAACATTTGCTGAGGCCCAATTAAGACATTTTATTCTTTTCTTTTTTCCTTCTACTCTGTTCCCTTTTCCTCTCCCTCCATCTCCCTCTCTCTTTCTGTCTGTGGTTTCTAGAGTTCTACCCTACCTTCTCCAGTATTCAGCAGTTAAATTTGGGCTTCATGGCATACATCACTGCCTGCAGAAGAGCCTATCAGACAACCAGCTTCCTGTTTCTCAGAGCATCATTCTTAGAAACTCTTCCTGAGTCCAGTCTGTTCCCTCAGAAAGAAGTAAGATAAAATTGACAGCTCCCAAAGCAACTGTGAAAAATGGTCTCTGAAAGCCCAGCCCAAATGATCCTTTTCTCTCTCACAGTCATCTTCAATTGGTATTTTGTCTCACTGACTAGAATCCCACTAATATACAGAGGCAAGGAAAGGGAAGAGAACAGGGGAAGAGAAGTTGAGAGACAAAGACTGTCTGGTAGAAATCCCTATGGCTTTTTAACTCCTGATTCCATTTGCAGACATCATTAGGCCTTGCACCTTTTGGCCCTTTAGTTGTATGGCTCTGCTATATTTAAGGACCCTTGAAATGAAAAGCCCATAATCACTTCCTCCCTTTTTTTAAAAAAAGTCCACTCAAGGCATGAAGGGATGGGGCCTAAGTGAACAATACTGATCAAACTCAGTTACAGTTCATCAACACTGGTGTAATTTCTCAGGGTTCACGAAAGCAACCAAGTCTGGAAACATCAGCCAAAAACAGTGATCCTAGAAATTCCATTCCAGGGAATCTAAGCACCTTATGATTTGATGGCAGTCTGGTCTCTTTGAGCTGTGATGAGGAACCAAACCTAGAACAAAATCCAGTTCCAGTTCTCCACCCTTAGGATCTTAAACTGTGTTTCTCTCTGTGTGTCTCTAAACTGCCACCAATGTCACTGTGACTTCACCTCATTAAGTGTCTAATGCTTTTGCCTAGCAAAGTTTTAGCTGGCATTAATCAGAGGTTCTCCACTATGCCTTCAGGGTCATATTATAAAATTCCAAGTTAAAAATATTTGGGAAATACATTAAATGACTCAGTAGGTACAAATGGATTACATTACATAAGAAATATACAGTAAAAGGCATGTGGAAAAAATTAAAGAAGAAAAATCCACAGCAGACTATCATATCACAGTTCTTCAAGTGGCCAAACCTAATTCAGCCTATAAATGTTCTCTTTTTCCTATGATGAGCTTAGACTGTTCCCCAGCAGATTATGTTTGAAGCTAAGTGAGCTACAATGGAATATTTTCCTTCTTCTACAGACCTTTTAGAGCAAGTTTTATTTTGCTGAATTCTTGTATCAAGTCTGCTCTAAGCTGGATCCTTAATTTCAGAAAAAGAAATGCAAAGATTCAGGTTTATACTAAGGTATATTTGCATTGATATTTTAGGAAGTATGTTAAATGCGCTTTATGCAATATAAATACTTCCAACTCTCTCTTTTAAAATTTTAACTGTGTATGTTTGTACACAGCAGCATTTGTTCTTAGTGTTCATTCAAGTGCAAAGTTATTTATCCAAAAATAAAACACCCCCTTTTTCTTCCATTTTTTTAAATCATGATTCGATTCTTATCAAATGCATTTCACTGAAATGGCTAAGTTACACTTGCCTGGAAACCCAAATCTTGACAGAGGTACACATTTGGAAACCCATGGTCACAATATGTTTCTGACTGAAGTTTCTTAAAGGAAAACATACATTTTGATATCTTCTCATAGTTATGAAATTCCCACTTGAATATCTATGATCTTTCCAGTCCCACACGGAGAGCATCCATTCTAAACGTGGCACTTTCTAGTCCTCTTGTCTGCAAAATGAAGACAGTAAGAGCATTCCTATCACAGAGGCTTTAGGAGGCTCTAATCAGTGACTGTGGGAAAGTACTTTGCAAATGGAAACTCTTTAAAATAGTACATAGTCAACTAATCCATAGAAGGAGAAGACCTCTTTACAAACACAGTGCTCGGAGATCGAGTGGTTAAAAACTGAAACGATGTTGACAAGCTATAATAGAATCCAGAATGTTAAGTACTATTAGTCTGCACAAATCCAGCATGAAGAACTATAAAGATGCCCCATGCTGGACACTGTGGGGAAGTAAAGCAGGGTGCAGACATTAACTCTCTTTCCAAGAGCTTATTTGAGCCCATAAAATTTAATGTATAGTAGATAAAGAGAGTAATGCAGGTCAATTTTTAAAGGAACAATATCTTTAATATAAATATGTGATTTCATTTCACATGAGTTACAGTGGAATCAGGTTCTAACTTAGACTATGAAGAAATTAATGAGTTAAAGAAATGAAAGCAAAAAAAAAAAAAAGATGGGATGATACAGTAGGCTCAGAGGACCCTATACCTCCAAAGGGCTAATTTACTAAAGAGAAGTTCAAAAATATAGTAAAGGAGGAAATTCTGATTAGCACAACTAATGGCCACTTTTATTTCAGCTATAAAGCACTGGTTCTCAGTTCCTGTTAGTGCTCACACAAACTGCATTGCAGTGCCCTCCCTGGAGCCTGAAGATCTGCACTTCTAGAAATCCCTGACAATACTCAGGCTGCAAGACAGGGAGGCAAACTATAACTTTCAAAAGCATGAAGCTACTAAAAAAAATTGAAACAAGAGATTAAAGATTAAATTAGCCCACAGAAAGACTGATTTGGCAGATGATTTGACTAGAAGGAGAAAAAGAGAAAGCAAAGCCCTCTCTCTCTCTCTCTCTCTCTCTCTCTCTCTCTCTCTCTTTCTCGTGTGTGTGTGTGTGTGTGTGTGTGTGTGTGTGTGTGTGTGTGTGTATAGTAAGAGAACTCACATCACTGGGAGATATATATATCACAAAATGAAGTGGGGTATTTGAAATGAAGTAGTATCATATATGAACCAACAGGGAGTACTGAACTTGTGTTTAGTTCTCTTGGATATGAGGACAGAATCTAGTTACTGGGGTCCATGGTTCCAGCTTTATTTTACATTTTTTTTGTTTTTCTTTTTTCAAAACTAGAAAGGGTGTGGTATTGGAAGTTCTTTCTGCAGAGTCAAAAAGGAATGATGAGGTGCAAGTATAGAGGAAGGGAGGGAGGTGACAGAAATGACAAAGGACATGGTAACAACTGACTTCCAAATAGCTCGCTTCTTGGTATAAAGTCTTCTCTCAGGAGAAATTAAGATCACTAACAGCAACAAGAAAACCAAGAGGAGATGAATGGAGTTGCCACCAACCCCTGTCCCCAACCCCCCGACAAATGGGTGGACATGTCACACTCACCCTAGGAGCTAAAAAGCCTGACATTTGGGATATAACTAGAAGTAGGGTATGCAGAGCTTTACAGCACATATGTCAGTTAAAGCCTGACCCTTTGAAGCGTGAGGAAAAACTGAAAGGAAGCAAGAAGCACATAGGGAAATCCTTCCATTAAAAATGTTGAAGCAGGGGACCAATGAAGGCAAGAAGAGAGACCTATTGGGGCTGGAAAAGGCATGCTGTTGATGAGGCCGTTGGATTCAGCAATGGGCAAGTGACCAGTGGATTTGAAAAAAGGAGTCTCATCCAACAGGCAGGAGAAAGACCATTCAATGAGCAAACAGAAGAGAAAGGGAACAAGAAAATTCTGAGCAGAAAGGTGAAGAGTATTAATAGAAACTGAGAATTCTAGGCATGTACAAGATTGGAAAAAATTAACAAACAACATAGCAAGTAAGATGTTGAGTCCTCTAGAGTCTGGACTCTGAAACTGGAGCTGAAGGGAAAGGGTTAGATCAGTGGTGACCAACCTGTGGGTCTCAACTCTTTTGAGAGTCGGATGACCCTTTTCACAGGGGTTGCCTAAGATCATCAGAAAACATAGACATTATGGTTCATAACTAGTAAAATCATAGTTATGAAGTAACAAGGAAAATAATTTTGTGGTTGTGGGGGTCACAACAATATGAAGATCTGTGTTAGTTCACAGCATTAGGTCGAGAACCACTGGGTTAAACTAATATATTGAGAAAAACAAAAAGAAATATTTCAGGTAATTAGGTCAGATGTTCTCCAAAGTAGGAAGCAAGGCTACTGTTGAGGAGATAAAGTTGGGGCTTAAATTTAAAAAAAAAAAAAGATTAGAGTTTGATTAGATTAGAGGGCAAGCTGAGGCAAAATAGAGATTGGAAGAGAAAGCAGAGTAAGAGTAAAGAATTACGTCAGAACAAACTTAAGCCACATCCACAAAGTTTCACAACCTGCATGTCATGAGCTGAATAAGGGCAGCAACAAGAGACATGCCAAATTAGACTGGAAAGTTCAGGAGTTCTCAATCCTCCAAAAAGAACTACAGCCAATAAGGAAGGCTGGGAGCAGGAGAAATAAATAGTCTTCTCTAGTGAAGAGCACACCAAATGATGGTTCAATACCAAAGGAGAAGCCATGAAATCATACATACAAGTAACATAATGGAGAATAAGCATGTTAAATCTAGGAATATACATGTATGTACACATACACATATGCATGTAATAACCCTTACTGAAAAAAATAGGCCATGATTTGAAAGAAAAAAAAGGGGGTTACATGATAGAGTTTAGAGGGAGGTAGGGGAAAAGGAAAGATGTAATTTTATTATAATCTCAAAACTAAAAGAAAAATTATATTTAAAAAGGACCATCTTGTGCTGAGGGGTATCTCAGAACTTGTCCAACTTCTGAGGTTCCAGCTCTGATTCCCTGTCTAGAAAGGCAAACAAAACATAAAAAAAGAGGAGCTCAATATTTCTTAAGCTTTCCATGTATAATACTGGTAGATCATAAAGATAATTGCTTATCAAATGGATTTGAAACAGGAGAACTTCATATTATACATCAAAATGAAACTATATATTCAGGGGAGCTTTTAATACCCATATTTGACTACATCATTATAAAGCAATCATTTATAATAACAAGAAGAATACTAATTGTAACATTATACTCAGACTACTTTAAATAGATCAGATAAATGTTCACCCAAATTCTAACGGTTTAGTCTAAAGGTTTTTCTTATTTTATATCAAAGGAGCTTGAAACTAAAAAAAGCAAAGTAAGTTGACTAGATTGCCCAGAGGATAGTTGGTTGTAAGAAACTCAAACTTAAGACCTGGTGACTACCCTGTGACATCAGGCGTCCTCCTTACTGTTTACAGAATGAGTGGCTACCATCTTGCAAACACAATTGATGTGCACTGTGGAAGATCATGATGGAGCTGAAGAAGCACACTAGAGCCCTGCACACCTCAGGGAATGTAGAAGGCAGCCTCTCTATATGGGCAAAATATATCAACAGTCCAACTGATATATTCTCTTTCTGTATCCACACATTTCCCCCTAGCAACACCCCATTCATAACAGAATTCAGGGGGATTGTGTGTGTCGCCACAACAGACCAGTAAGCCGAGTAGAGTGCCTGGTGACCACATTCCTAGAAACCAGCCTGCAGTGTGAAAAGGTCCTTTGATCACTGGTGAGGATCAAGACAACTCTAAGTTCTCTCACGGCCCTCCAGGATCCACTGTGTTGTTATGTCTACGTCTTGCTGAGAAACAAGAAACATCTTCATTAGAAAACAAAGATGTCCTGAGTCTGAGTTCTTCAAAGATATTCCCAGGAAAGTTTTCTGGCTTTGGGTATTTATGGTTTTGTTGTTTCCACTTGTATGTCTGTGTTTTTCAAAAGTTAGCAGAGCGCTGCCCTGACAGAGTCTAAAAACTGAATCAAGTCCTAAAAAGATGAAGAAATCATCTATAAATTTATTATATTGGCAACTTCAGTAATTTTGTATTGTATACCTATTAAGAGCAAGGGAATGTGTCAGATACTCTTCTGACCCTGACGGAATTCTACTCAGACTAAAGTTAACTTTAAAACACACAAATATTTAAACCTATTCAAAGTAACATAATTATTGCTAACTGCCTTTTTTTAATTGAAAATCAAAATGATGCATCTATCACATTCCAAATTTAATTTTCAGCATTCTAAGCTGAATATATAATTTTTCAAGCATAACACTTGAAGAACATGGGCAGTGTATAGTCTAACATTCACATCTCATCTTAACACTTGTCTTTGAATACCTTTAGAGGTCTAATCACATTTGCAGACACAGCAATACTTCCACACTAATTCAGTATATCAAGTAACAAACTTGAAAACACAAGCACTATTTAACAGAAATATTTAGATTGTGTCTAATTGAGATAGATAGTCTGCTGGGCAAGGACTATGTCTAATTCTACGTTAGGTACAGCACATTGCAAAATGTTGGCACTCAATAAATGTAAAATAATAACAACACTCTTCCCCCCTTTAAAGTATATAATTACATCTACCCCCTACTGTGAGCCAAGCTTGGTGACAGATCTTTTGTTTATTAAATCCACAGCCCTGAAGGCATATAGTACTGCAGCTTCAGTGTGAATTGCAGCAAAGATCTCTCTAGTTTAAGCAGAGCTTTCAATGTCTACAAATCCCCAAAGAACATCTTAACTTAGCTGGCGACCACGCATGTAACTTTACCAAATTCAGGAAACCTTTTCTGAGTCCCCAAAGTAGAATCTAAACAAGAAGTGGAAATGGGTTCTCAATGTTAGTTTGGAAATATGTCATGGACTAAAATTCCTCTAGGCTAATTTACCATTTCTCTCTCCTAAAGAGCCACGTCAAGCTGCCGTGCAAACCCCTGAAGGCTTTCTGCAGGAAGCATTCAATGGGTCCCCCTGCTTGTGTTCAAAGTGAGCTATTATCTAAGTAGCCCAAGGAGGAAAAAAATGACTCATGTACAGCTTTATTTGAGACATTTGCACTATAATGAACCTAGCAAAGCAACAGGTCAGTTTAAAAAATATTGAAAAAAAAAAAAAAACACAGCAGCCAAACTTTATTCAAAGGGAATTTTGGACTGGAAAGCACTTTTGATTTGTTTCATCATTATTTTCTTCTAGTTTGCAGTGTTTGTGTCTGAATGCTTGCACTTGAACATTAGTTTCACAATCACCTATTCTGCTTCGGGTATTGATGAGGTTCAACATATGCTCAGCAATTCACCGCTGCTAAAATAAGAAATGCAAATTCAGCTAAGTGTGCTCCAAGTCTAATGTGGAGCAAGGGCCTCAGTTCCTTTGTAGTTTTCAAGGAGTATTATCATTAGCAGAGAAGGGTTAATGGCAGAGGCCTATGATTGCTTAAAAATTCACATTACCAAAGTGGATTACATTGCATCTACTGAGGGGATCAACAATGTAAGCTTACACTAAGCCGTTATTGCAGAAACAAAGCTTTCATTTTAAGCCCTTGGAAACAAGCATAAAATGGACAAAAGGAAAACTTCTGATGTAAGAACAAGGCAAGTACTACATGCTTTTCATCCAGACTCACAGTTTTAGAACTATGATGAATACACAGAAAAATGGACCATCTTCCCAAAGAGTGCATCATTAAATGAAAATACATCAGTGTTTTGAAGAATGTTTCTCTTTTATTGCTAGAAATCTGAAGGAAATTATTTATGTAAATGTCTTTTTATTTCGAGAGAACCAGCCCCAATATGGGGATGTAGATTCTCTAAATCGCTTTATTATATATTCTTTTTTATCTTCTAATGAGAATGAAAGGATGATTTTGGAAAATACATTCCTGTAGCCAGAATCATAGTTTTACCCTTTGCAATGGTGACTCATTACCAACAATTCTGTTCTGTGACAATGGAATGCCAAGCCACTGGCTCCTGGCAGCACAGACACTAAGCCTGGGCTGGAACTAGTTGATAACTATTCATTTCCCATAACAAACTCAGAAGAGGATTATTGGTATCCTAATTTGCAGACACAGAAACGGATGCTTATTGTGTTTAGATAACTCTATTTACACAATCTGACAGGAAAGCAATGATTCAAATTCAAGTATAACAGAAACGGTAGCTTCGGCACCAGTAACCACTAATTCCCACACAGGCCTCACACGTACAGATATCCCTGTTCATTGCAAATTCTTTTAAACAGACACTCGCATAATTTGTTATGCAGGAGGATCTTACCCTACTTTTAAATGAAGGTTGGCTCCTTTGATTCTTGCTTAGAAATACCTGAAAGTGAAAGCCCTTAGATACTTTTTTTTAACAAATTGGAACTCAAAAATGAAACAGTTTTTCATTCTGTGTTAACTAGATCAAAACGTACTATGTCATGATTAATGGTGTGTGATTGATATGGGGGGTGAGGGGATGGGGTAGCTTCTTAGCAATCTTAAGGGGTCAGAAAAACTGTCACTTATCCAAAAGGTAAAAATCTGACATCTTCAACTCCTCAGAAGTTGAAAGCACGGTACTTGACACATCTCCCCTGTAGGCCCTCCTTCTCGGTCTACTTGTTTTTTGTGACAGGTTTGTGCCCTTATAATCTGGGAGGACCTCTGCATTCTACCTATCATGGAATTGATGGTTCACTTATTATCTGTAGATCTAAAACTTACTTGTAAGTATAGACCAGTGAAGAAGCCCTTGATTCTCCCACATAACATAGCAGGCAATAAGCCTTGGGATAGCTGAGTCAATGAATGTATGTATGTCTTTCCACCTTGCCCAGCTCACCCTTTTTAAGAATGAGAAGATACAATAAAAATAGCTTTGCTGCAGTCATTAAAAATCTCTGTTCGAATCACTCCTACTGAATTGCCCAAACTAAGTAGAAAGTAATTTATAGCGATAGGTACCCCCATACATAATATTCCTCGAAATCATATTTGTCAATATGTAGAGAATGGCATTGTAGATGTTGTATGTGTTAATGAGTGTTGAAAACCTCCAGATATAGAGGTTCTTGATATATTTCAATTAAAGAAAGATGAAAATATCCACTAGGCACCTCTTATTTGTCAGCCCTTGCCTGCTTGTTGGTAAGCGCCATATCAATGTATGCTAAAATGGACAGCTTAACATTTTAATATCTTTGTAGGTTCTGTTTCTTTGATGCAATACTACATGCGGTAACTGTACGAACTCTGAATTAGAACATATAAGGCAGTGTCTGCCCATATTTCTTTAAGGACCATCTCACTGAAGTGACAAATAGTAACAGCTTGATAAAGATTTCTTCTGCTTTTCTATGTTTATAAAAACCTTATCAAATTTAAAATACGGCTTGAATATAGACTTTTTAAAGGGGTAAGAGGAGATTTGGGATGCAGTTCAGTTGGTGTAGTGTTTGCCTAGCCTGATTGATGCCTGGGGTTCAATCCTAGAATCACACAAACCAGACTTGACAGGGAACACCTGTAATTCCAACACTAGGGGAATGGAGACAGGATGATCAAGAGTTCAAGATCAATGTTGGCTACATAGTGAATTTGAAGCCAGCCCAGGATACATGAGACTCTGTCTCATAAAAAATAAAACCTGTGGGGTCATAATAACTTGGCGGCAGGCAATCCTGCCTTTCTGACATAATAAATGATCACAGACATTCACCTTAAACATGAACTCACTGTTATATGATGTTGAGTACTTTGCATACACCAGAGTTTATTAAAACTCGTTGGGATGAGCATTCATAATTTTTCTGGTTTCTTTGTTTTTTCATTGACAATCACAAAATGAGCTGTTTTGCCTTGGAGACATCTTTTTATTCCTGGGTTATTTTGTCTTGAAATGGCCCTAGATGAGGAACCATTACAACTCTTTTTTGTCTCAAGCTGCAATACTGTGCAGTGCTGAAGACCGTTTTGCATGTTGGTGTTGCGTAGCCTCAAGACAAACGTCTAAAGTACAAATGCCAAAAGTCTGGTCTCTTTGAGTTCAAGCTTCACTAAGTAACACAATGAACATTCCAGGGAAGTTTCACTCCAGATCTCTCTCTAGAAATATTCTCATTCCCCTTGCATTTTCAGTAATGCTGGGCAGTATCAACAATTTTTTTCTTTTTCCAATTTTATGAGAGAGGCAAAAAGCAGATATCCTCACTTTTATTTGCATTTCCTTGATTGCTAGTGAGTTTGGGCAGCTTTCCATGAATTTATTAGCCAGCTGTGTTTCCCGTTTGTGTTTTACCTGTTAACATCATTTACTCCACTTCCTTTACATGCTTCCCCTCTTTGAATCAACTCATGTGAACATTTTTATACAAGAAATAAATAACTCTCATTCTGCTCAACTTTTTCTTTCATAAACCAGGTCTTGGGAATCTGAATATGTTATGAGCCAAAAACATAGCCTGAAGTCCTTAAAGTAAATAGGGGGACAATGAAGGAAAGCTTACAAGGTTAACTCCCTGATTTGTTAAGGTTTAGAGAACCGGGTTATTTGTTTTGGTAAAAGACCTGAACAGATAGCACCCACTGTCTAAAACAAAACCTGGCCAATACAAGGTCTCAGTAAATGGCAACCTATGCAATGATAGAATATACAAATTTGTTGCATATCTTATAATAACTAAAACTACAAGAACTCCAAGGTGCTTAGCCAAGGAAGAAGATTGGTGTTGAAGGATGAAACAGGAGAAGAAAGGTATCAGGATGCTACTTCTTACAAGACACTAAAGGCTAAGAAAAGAGACTCCAGGAGAAAGCAGCTAATCGAATCAATGTTGTATAACCAGTCTAGAAACATTATTCCAATTGGAAGTGAAGAACAAAATTGTATAACCAGTCTAGAAACATTATCCCAATTGAAAGTGAAGAAGCAAACTTTAAACATGACAAACTACAAACACTAACGCGATTATACTGGAGATTGTCAAAGATATTCCTCGCATATGACACAACTATGCAAACACTTGAGGCCATAAGATAACTAAACAATAATGAATGAATAAATAAATACATTAACATCATAAAGGGACATCTAAAAATTAAAAATGCTAAATGGCATATTTTAGCATATTCCTTGAACAAAATGGGATTATAATCGATTAGAGTATTTTCCATATCTCTAAAATGTATAGTACTTTGAGATGAGTTAGTAAATGAGTTAATTTTTTAATTCTATTTTTCATAAGGATAAATGAGCATTACCAACTGGCTATTACAAGTTTACCTATGTATTTATAACTAGCAGCAATGATAGGCTATTCTTATGGGCTATTTTCTGTCCTTGTTGTTATCTTCTCTGATGTTCAGACCCAGAATGCTTTGTTTGCATTATAGGTTTTTATCACAATAAATATTTCTCAGCTATAAAACTGACACAGGCAGGAAGAAACAAAATAAGTGTTGGGGAACAGGCCAAAGGCCATCATGCCTGAGGCTTGACACAAAAAAAATCACTGCTGCAGTAAAATGCCATTGTGAAATCAGTTGACTCACACCATGAAATGAAAAAACCGACTCCCGATGATCACATGGCTCGCAGTGGCAATTCAGAACCTGTGCTATTAATCTTTGGCACGTTTCTTTCTTGTCAATCTTCTTAATATGTGAGAAAACACTCTTTGGCAGACAAAAAAGAGTGTATGAAAGGCTAAGGTTGGGCAGATACATTAAATAGCTGAGTAGCAACAATTCCATGTGAAAATAGGGCCAGAAAAAATTAAAATAAATTTCTTATAATATGAGAATTTAATATATGATATATGAATTGTATTTAAAACTACAAAATGTCATTTCTGTAAATCTACAAAAAGGTTTACCGTAATGGTGATTATGTACTCAAAATGATGTGCACAATCTACATCTCTGAAAAATATGAAGAATTATTTTCTCAAGGATACAATTTACTTAAATGTAAACTTATAACCTGTGTGAAATGCAATTTACTTTCATTTGCTGAAGTCATACTAAGATTCATCTCTCTCTCTCTCTCTCTCTCTCTCTCTCTCTCTCTCACGTGCGTGCTCTCTCTCTCTGTCACACACACACACACACACACAATTAACTGGTAGTGTAAGAATTATTTCTCATAAATATATGCTTGTATTTTTTTTTTTTTTTGGTTTTTTGGTTTTTTGAGACAGGGTTTCTTGGTGTAGCTTTGTGCCTTTCCTGGATCTTGCTCTGTAGAAGAGGTTGGCCTTGAACTCACAAAGGCCCACCTGCCTCTGCCTCCCAAGTGCTGGGATTAAAGGCATGATCCACCACCGCCCAGCCTATGCTTGTATTTTATGATGGACTTGTTACTTATTAACTGGAGCAAATTTAGTTAATCACCAAAGTGACTGAAGCTGGAACACCTGTTCAAACCAATGTTTCTAGTGGTCTTAAAGTGTTTGCTTTTGTTTGTCTGTGTGGTCTGTGTTGTTGTGTGTCTGTGTATATATGAATGTAAGTGTGTGTGTGAGCCTCTGCTCAGTCCTCAGCCATGCCTCTCCAGCCTCTGCCATAGCTGAACAAAAGTTTGGAAAGAGACTTCGACAAAGAGGACAGCAAGCTACAAAGTCCCTGAGACAGTCCACAGGTGAGGAAATGATCAGTTATTACGTCACGATAAAGACTAATGTCACAATCACATCATGCGTGCCTAACAGTTCTGGATAATTATAATCATTAAACCTTTCATGAGTCACAAGGAAACATCTAAATAGGTGAATAGCCCCAATTTTCCATGGCGTAATTTAAAACTAGACATTTAACACAGTTAGTGGAAACCCAATATCAGACTCTGTAAGAAGGAGTTTCATTTTCTCTACAATAACACTTGGAGAGACTGTAGAGAAAACACAAGCTCTCATGTTGCACACCTAAACTGTCATGGTCATAAAATGAGGCTAAATTCCTTAGCTAATCTTATTCATGAAATAGTTTATGTGCTTTTAGAAAACACCACATTGTGACCAAATACTATTATCCCATTATGCCTGGAAAATGGGGGGAAAATACCAATGGTTTGTGGCAGTAACAATATAAATTGAATTTCTTGTATTGGAAAGCCCAACTCCTCACAGAGATAAAGCTAATTGTAAAGGCTCCCAAACACTCAGGAAGATCCCATCTGAATACTAATTCAAGTAACTTATGAGAAACACATTTAGAGTGGCTTAGCAGAATCTATTTGAAAGAAAATTAAATTAATTCTGTAAGGAGTCAAGCTTCAATAATAGCATGCACAATTCAGCAGGTCTTCTATAATAACAGTCAATTTTTAACCAGAATAGTGACACAGAGACTCACTAACTACATGACTTTCTGTGACTATGAAATGTTTCAAAACATCATCATCACATTCATCAAAACAAAATCTCCAAGCCAAATTATGCTATTCAGAGACAATAATGACATGTAATATAAAATTGATGGCAAAATTAAAAAAAAATTTCACAATTGGTTTCCATCTTAACATTTTAGAGAGTCCTTTTTAGTTCCTAAACTACTTATTTGCTATTTTTTTTTTGAGATTATAATGTGACCACAACATTTCTCCTTTCCTTTCCTCCCTCCAAACCCCTTAAATTTTATTAGGAAAAATTCCAGAATGCTGATGATACTGCTACAAATCTTTTACTAAGTGTTCTACAGAAACTGCCTCATTCTTCATGTAGAGCACTGTGATTCAGACATGTTGTTTTGATCGATATTTTATGGCTTTTAAAAATATTGCTATAATATTTGCCTGTTGCCCATAAATATCTCTTGTGATATTTTGTTTTATCATCTTGATGTTAAGATGAGGTAGAGTTGAAATTCCCAAACTCCTGGTTGTGGTTGGGGCTGTAACTTAAGGATAGAATGCATGCTTAGCTCACCTAGATTCAAAACTCAACTCTAAAGAATAAAGCTGAAAAAACAGTTTGTTAATTTCCCCCACTTACTCTGTACCTTTAATTTCTTCATCAAAATTGGAAATGTGTGTGCTATAGATAAAAAAAATGGATATGTGTTTAGGTAGAGTCATACACAGGCAATGGAACAACTTTCTGGTCACATGGAAGAAAGTATCACAAAAGAATAGTTTGGCCCTCCCAAATTTGGGTTGTTAGTGCTTTTTTCAGGTGTGCTTTGAACAGTCAGTATTTCAGTTCAGGGATATGAAGTATTTTAAGATACAGATTTAAATATTGTATATTTGGAGTTGTAGTTAAAACCTTAAAAATGGTATTATTGTTCAGAAGGCATTATCTAGAATAAAAAAAAGAAAAGAGCAAGGGGAAATTTTTGAAAAACTTATGATACCTCAGGAGGAAATAATGAAATATTTTGCCTAAAATACTAGAAAAAGACCAATACTCATCCATCACCAAATTTACTTGGAAATTTAAACATTTAGCAATGATATTGGTAGATTCAGGATGAAGGGAAGAGGTGAATTCAATGGGCTGAACAACTGTTTAAAAAGAATAGGTAGTTAATACATACAAATGAATACAAGAAGTTTAGATGTGGAGAGGACATAACCTCTTACAATCATTTCATTTTATTTGATGGTGGTGTATTGGTGATTTTGGAAGTGGAGGTTCAGTTTTGACTACGTTACAGGAAGGAAAAAAAAGGAAATAATATAATTATTCTAAAAGCAGGAGAAAATGGCCGGGTTGTGGTGGCACATGCCTTTAGTCCCAGCACTCAGGAGGCAGAGCCAGGTGGACCTCTGTGAGTTCGAGGCTAGCCTGGGCTACAGAGTGATTTCCAGGAAAGGTGCAAAGCTACACTGAGAAACCCTGTCTCGAAAAACCAAAAAGAAAAAAAAGAAGAAGAAAAAGACAGGAGAAAATGAAATTGGTGATTAGAAGACACTGTGGAAGTAACCAACCAGACGGGATTGAGAAAAAAAATAGATGAATTAGTTATAAACAAGGAGAATTTTCTGTGCCTTATACCAAAATGCTAAAATGAAGAATCCCATACTTTAATTGGTGTTTTTGCTTTAAAATAATCAGAAAATAACCAATTTGGGTTGCTTTGCGTCTTTCCTGGAACTTGCTTTGTAGACAAGGCTGGCCTCGAACTCACAGAGATCTGCCTGGCTCTGCCTCCCAAGTGCTGGGATTAAAGGAGTGTGCCACCACCGCCTGGCCTCCAAATTGTTTTTGAAGCTTACAAGAATAGCTTGGTTGGGAAAGTGTATTAACTTTAAAAATGTTTCAAGTGTATGTAGCTTGGGTAAATATCATTTCAGTAGCAGAAGAAAAAAAAAAACTTAATTGTCCATTCTTGCAAAACAAAGAAACTGCTTGGCAAACCATAAACATTGCCTGATTTATAATTTGGAATTTGTGGTGATATTATGAGTCTTATGATGATATACTAAAATTAGGCATAAAATTAGACTTATTCTCGAAACATCAAAATAAGATGCAATGGAAGAGAGAGAGAACAAGGAATAGGAGACCATGGTAAATGAAGACCACATGAGAATAGGAAGAAGCAAAGTGCTAGAGAGTCCCACAGAAATCCACAAAGATATCCCCACAATAGACTGCTGGCAATGGTCGAGAGACAGCCCGAGCTGACCTACTCTAGTGATAGGATGGGCAAACACCCTAATTGTCGTGCTAGAAACCCCATCCAATGATTGAGGGAATTGGATGCAGAGATCCATGGCTAGGCCCCAGGTGGAGCTCCGGGAGTCTAATTAGAAAGAAAGAGGAGGGTTTATGAGCTAGAATTATTGAAACCAAGGTTGGATAAAGCACAGGGACAAATAGTCAAACGAATGGAAGCACATGAACTATGAACCAATGGCTGAGCGGCCCCCAACTGGATCAGGCCCTCTGAATAGGTGAGACAGTTGATTGGTTTGATCTGTTTGGGAGGCATCTAGGCAGTGGGACCTGGTCCTGTGCTCAGTGCAAGAGTTGGCTGTTTGAAACCTGGGGCTTATTCAGGGATGCTTGGCTCAGCCTGGGAGGAGGGGACTGGACCTGCCTGGACTGAGTCTACAAGGTTGATCTCAATCCTTGGGAGAGGCTTTGCCCTGGAGGAGGTGGGAATGAGAGGTGGGCTGGGGGGAAAGGAAGGGGGTGGGGGGGGAGAACAAGGGAATCCATGGCTGATATGTAGAACTAAATTATATTGTAAAATAAAATTAAATTAAATTAAAAAAATAAATTAATTAAAAAAAAAAAAACAAAGAAAGATGCAATGGAAAGTGAAAATGGCAGAAAACAAAAATCATTGCCATGCTCTTATAATAGACTTTCACTAAGTTACATAGAGTTGTTTAAATATAGGCAACTCTCTAGATGCAGCTTTATGTGTATTTATCCCAGTCTGTATGTATACGCAGAGCTGAATTCCAGTTTATACACCAATGTATAGAATTTCATTGTCTTCAAAATATAACCTTGTTTTGGTAACACTTTTATTAACTTATATTGGAATGTAGAAAACAAAGCCCATGTTGACTAAACACCTGCACTGTTGGGCATTGGATTCTTCATTAAATTTCCACCTGTTTTTGAGGTAGTGATTTCCTCACTTTGTAGAGGCAGTGACAAGTGGGATTGTAGGTTAAGCTTGGAAAGTGTCAGACCCGGCACTCATAGCTTGTCTGTTTGACTTCAAAGCCCATGTTTTCTGTACTGGTTATACACCCTCCCAGAATCCACCTATTGAGCTTACGATGGCAGTGTAAAGGACCTCTTTGATAGACTATCTGTAGACTATACACCTTCATGCTCACATGATTAAACACAGCAGGTTTTCTTCTGACACCGTCGAGTACTCTTGGGACCCTATGATGTTGAATGTGTTTCACCATTCATCCTACATACACAATTCCTGAGTTTCCCTTGCAGCTAGTGATCTTCCCTACTGTGATGTCCAATTTCTTGACCTTAGTCTTCTACTTTGGCTTGAACAGCCTTTCTGTACCTGCCCTTAATGAACTGGTAATCCTCTATGGTTTTTCATTT